>NC_089280.1:462500-1062500 GCF_963678975.1 Dysidea avara
AACAAAGATACATCATTGTAGATAGGCTAAGACAACCGGCAAGTAGCTGTGGATGGTTTTCAGACATGTGGCGTGATTCAGTCGTGTGCATATACGCATGCTTGACCCTAGATTTGTGATAAAACTCGAAGAAACCAGCCACGAAGATGATGATTCAGTAAGGAAACAATATATTGCACTGTAACACTCATTTGTAGATAGTTTATTAGTGGCCGCCTGTTTCTCAAGGCTGCTTTTAGCGTATTTTGTAGTTTTGTTGTCTTATAATTACTTTGTGGTTTTATTTACGTAAATAAAAACAACCCAGTCAAGATTGTTAGTCCACAAGTGTTTACGTAGAAGTATAGTAACCAAGTGGTTTAGTGTACAGTGAGGCTTATACAGCATGATTCGGTGTGCCTTGTAAAGTGCGCCGGGAAATTCAGCCGTGAAAGGGTTTTAAAGCACCCAGACTGGGTTTACAATTGTTGAAGTGCTGATCTTCAGTTCATTGGTCTGACTGTACTTCCAAACTTTTGCTGCACTATCACGTCCATAATAATTTTATTATACTAAACTGTTCACTGGCTTTATATTATTATGTGTAATACGGGCATGAGAGCTTGCCTGATATGTATGTCCTCCACACATGTCAAACATATCAGGTAAAATCCCAATACCCTGTGTTACAACTAATAGGTAACACTTCCCAGGATGATAGCCTCCACAGGGTGATCATAGCTGAACTCTCTACTAGAGCTGAAATGGATAGTAATTTTAGATATTCGGATATCCTGAACAGATTTTATCTGGATATCTTACGGACAATTGATTGCATTATCAAAATCTTTATTAAAAGAAACTTGTCTTTTATTTCAAAACAAAATTGTCAATCAACTTATACCACACACTTGTTACAGTTTATAATGAACATGACTTTAAGTTTTGTTTTTAAAAAATTAACATGTCAGTGTTTTCTGGTTTCAGGCAGCTCCTAAGGTTACTAACAGCTCCTAAGGTTACTAACAATCAAACCAGCAGTGGAAAAGATCCTTTCTGATGGAATCGAAGTTGCAGGTACACACAACAGTTTACGGGCTACTTCTGCTATTACAGGAAACTGCTCTTGGTTCGATCTCCACCATAATAATGCACATTCATCATGGTGTAGCTGTGGTTCTCTTTTAAATCATTCAAGTTCAACCTTTCCTGACTTGAATGTCTTCATCTGTAGAGCGTGTAGAGTTAGTAGTAGTTCCCAATAAAAATTACAATAGCTGTTTCCTTCTCGTCTTTCTTCTTTTTACATTCTGTTTCTTCTCTAATATACCTTGTAGTCATCTCAGCTTCACAACTCTCTTCAATCATTGCCAATAAAACGTTCTTAACTTCTTTCCTCTCTTCACTCTTCATAAAGTCCAAATCTTTGTATCTTGGATCAACTGCAGCTGCAAGAATTGTTATGTTTTCAGGATCAAAAGAAAAGCAATATTCTAGTTGTGATATCACAGTTTCTTTAAACCTTTTAATGGTTGGCAGATCAGTGGTATCAGCCTTCAGGTGACAGTTTATCAGTCCATGAATAACTGGATAGATCAATAATGATGATACATTTTGCTCTAAAGACAAAGCTTTTGTAGCTACCTGTAGAGCCTTAAGTACTATCAGTAATTGTGAAAGCAGGTCCCATTGGTCAGATGTTAGATCCAAGTATCTATTATCAGGTGGTGTTACTTTATCATCATGAATTACTCCATACACAGCCCATCATTGTTCAGCTAGTCACTCATACATAAAGTAGGTAGAGACTTCTTGTAGGAGACTGTGCTGAGGAAGGTTCAGTGTTCCCTGTTGTTCATGTAGTGGTGTCATTGTCACAACACTGTGCTTGAAGTGTGCAACAATTTTTTTACAAACTCCAGTTAACCTACTAATGCTGTGTATCTCTAACCCAGCATTGACTGCAAGCTGAAGTGTGTGTCCAAAACAAGGTAAACCACCCCAATCTTCAACCAAATCGAGCACCATGTTGGATGTATTGTCATGCACCACAGCAACCACCTTATTGTCAATATTCCAATCCTTTGCTATTTCTCTCAAACTTTGAGCAATGTGAACACCAGTGTGTTGTTCTGTCATTTCAAGAGTTATCAGCACTTTACTGTCTAGCATCCAGTTTTCAGTAAGAAAGTGGACAGTAACTGTGTTGTAAACTTGAACTGTTCTACTTGTCCAGATATCAGTTGTCAATGTTACACTAGGAGTACTTTCAAGACTGCTGGATAGCTCTTCCTTAATGGCATGAAACATCTTACAACAAATAGATGTAATATGTGTGTGTGATGGCACTACATATACAGGCTCAATGTAGTTCATTAGTTACTTGAACTCAGCACCTTCGACCCCTCTTAAAGGCCGCAAATCAAGCACAACAAAAGTGGCAACTCTCTCAGTTATAGCAGCTGCCAGTTGTGTACTACAAACTCGTAAGGTGCCATGATCCAGAACACTTTGTCTTGGTTGTTGTTTCTTCTTATCACCCTCACTGTTCACTAATCACTCATATTCTAGTGGATGCTTTGTCTGTAGATGACTCTTTAAATTACTCGTGCCTCCTCCATCAGAAAGTTGTATATCACATAACTTGTAGGGTATCTTTTTCTTCGAAGCACTTTCGTCACTGTCTCCCTCCTCACAGTCTACAGACTCATCAAAGTATTCCCAAACACCACTTCTTCACTTGCGAGTATTGGCCATTGTACGTTTCTGTGACAATTCTGTGACAATTTATTGCGCATTATGTAATATCTACTTTATTTTTTCAGTCTATCCGGATGCCAAATACTATCCAGATATCCGGATAGCTAGGATATCCGTTTCAGCTCTACTCTCTACAGGGTAACTTTTAACGTAGCTGAACTCTCTACAGGATGACTTGTAATGTAGCTGAACTCTCTACAGGGTAACTTTTAATGTAGCTGAACTCTCTACAGGGTGACTTGTAACGAAGGGTGACTTGTAACGAAGGGTGACTTGTAATGAAGGATGACTTGTTACACAGCTAAACTCTTGAGCTGAAGTGTCTACTAAATGACTTGTAATACAGATAAACTTTCTACAGGGTGACTTGATGTAGCTACACCTCCTACTGAGTGACTAGTAATGTAGATGAAATCCCCATACAGGGCAACTTGTATCAGCTGAATTCTGTACAGGGAGACTTGTACATAGCTGCACTCACCACTGGATGATTAATCTACTTACATTACAATTTTCAGCTTAGCGGTGTGTCTGATAGGAGTAACAAAAATAGTATTGATTTATTTATGAAACTAGATTGTGTCTGTTACTACTGGTTGGCTTTTACATAACCTCATGACCATTCTTCCTAACTACAAAAGTTATGTACTACATTAGTTACTTCATGTACCGGCTGATTTTCAAGTAATTTCATCAAGCTGTTTATCCTGTAGGCACAACAAATCACTTTTGGGTTTTTAAAAATACTAGTAAGATTGTAAATGTGTTTTTACTGCCTCCAAACTAAAGTACAGCAACAAAATTAGAAATAACATCACCCAGATAATAGCCTCAATTTTCCCTGACGATGATGAGGCAGTATTGGTTAGGTAAAACTAAGCCCAAACAAGCTTTCAGATCAACCCAAAATGCTTTCAACAAGTTGCTACGGAATTTTAAGAATTTTTTATTCAACAGAATTTTCTACTGATTGCCTGACTGACTGACTGCCTGATGCCTTTAGACAAGCGTAACTTGATAATGGCTAAGGCTACGGGCTTGATTTTTTCACTGTTCGACATCGCTTCAGCCCGAGAGGTGCTTTTTGGCATACTGCAGTACGTACAATGGATTCTTCATGGACTTACCAGTGTCCTCCTTTGTGTCCCATTCATCTTTGCTGACAGCAAAAAGTGTCGATTTGGTGGTAGCATGTGATGGCTGGCTTCCCTTCGTTGCAAAAATCATCTGTATTTTTCATAGTGGTTACTTCGATTGCAGAGGTGTTTTTAAAACAGTTTTTGATTTGTACTGCTGTGTAATGGGTTGAACACAGCCAACAACAAAGCGTAATGGATACTTCACTTTTCAGACAATAATTTATATAACTAGGCACACGGCACCAACCCTTTCGGTATGCATGGGTTGCAGAGATACTTTTCAAGCAGTTCTTGATTTGTACTGCTGTGTAATGGGTTGAACATAGCTGACAACGAAGTGTAATGGATCCTTCACTTTTCAGACGATATAGCTGGGGCACACGGTGCCATTTCAAATGCAGTATGCGTCACCAATCTTAGTAATACTATTTACAAAAAAAAGTTAACAAACAAGTATTTCAAAAAAATTGGAATTTATAATTAGAATAGGGACCATAACACAACGATAAAAAGTGCTGAAACAAGTTGGAGTAGTGCACAATATTAAATCACAGTAAAACAATAAGAAGTATTATATCCCTACTGTGCATTTCTATTAAGGTATCTTGAGCACAGTAGGGATATAACACTTCTTATTGTTATACTGTAATGTAATATCATGCACTACTCCAGCTTGTTTCAGTACTTTTTATCGATGTGCTATGGTGCCCACTCTAGTTGAAAATTCAAATTTTTTTTGAAATACTTGTATTAAGCACAACTATGAAATTTTAAGACATTACATCTTATCTGATGTGTACTATCAACAGGAGAATCATCTGTACATTGTTACTATACAGGTGACTTCACTGACCACCCAACTGGAGGAGATGACAATAAATAATGAGGAGCTGAGGGGAGAGAATGGTGTTCTCGAGACTGAAAATGATGGCCTCAAGGTGGAGAATAATGGCCTCAAGGTAGAGGTTGATGGCCTCAAGGTAGAGGTTGATGGCCTCAAGGTGGAGAATAATGGCCTCAAGGTGGAGAATAATGGCCTCAAGGTAGAGGTTGATGGCCTCAAGGCGGAGAATAATGGCTACAAAGAGGAGAATGCACAACTGAGGGCAGAGAATCAACGTTTGAAGGTCAGTAGACACAGGTTAATGTTATAAGAAATGTTGTTGTTTTTTAAACACAGTATAAACCATTACATGAAGCTACTGCTATACCATTGTTCTTATAACAATAACACTAGAACTGGTACCTGGCCCCACCTGGCCCCCTTTACTATATGTACTGTAATACACAAATCATAAAATACATCATAGTATATGACATGTATTTCCAGTCTACTACTATAACAGGGTTGAAACTGGGTCAGTATATTGATGAGCTGTATGACCCACTGACCAAGACAGTTATCCAAGTCAGATCCAGTGATGTAGTAACCTGTTTTAGTAAAAACAGAGACGTGTGCCAAGAGCTACATTTTAAGTATTCCGCTAGTTTATTAAATAAACAGTAGACTTTGGCGGTATTAAGAAATTAGTAGTCGGTATCGATACTACAAAAATATCACGGTATACCGGTATATCGTTCTTATCAAAGAGGTAAGTAAGTTCAGGTTACAAGTCAACTACAATACTTGAAATAAAGGTAAAAATCATACAAGTTTCAAAAAGCTTGCATTTCTTGCAAGTCAGCTATAATAACAATGTTATAGCATGGTAAGTTGTAAAAGTTCTACTTAAGGTTTCTAGCTAAAAACACCAACATGTTTACTTTGTCAGGTTTCAGCAACGTGCGCTTCTTCGAAACTATGTTTCCTGAGCAGCTGAAAATCCTCTCCGATGTAGAACTACTTGCACAAATACAAAGGTATTTTTGTGCAAGCTTTGACAGTGTAGGGAGGACTACTTGGTGAACCTTCCATCACTCAAGTGGATCTAGCTCTGAATCCAGTAATGGCAATCTTTCGTACTCTTCTAATTCTTTCTTGGCTTTCTGTTCTGCGGTCAAAGGTTCACCAGGTGGTACTTGAGTTTCAGCTGCTTCCTTCAACCAAGAAGACAGTTTACGTTTCTTTGTGAGGTTGGAGGAGTTAGATGTTGACGATGTGCACTCAGAAACTTCTGTGGCTATTGGTGGTGTACTACCAGTACCACTGGCTGATTGACTTGTCTGCTCTTCTATGATTTCAAAACCTTCTCGGGCCAAGCAATCGATTACCAAAGTAACACTCACACCATCTTCAATGTACATTGATTTAAATCTAGGGTCAAGGTAAGTGCGCACATTTAACAGCTCATTAACATCCACATCATCATATTTGTTCTGCAGGTGATCCCAAATTTTACCTTTAATGCTTTTGGTTAGATTAGTATCACCATCACATAACTTTAAAGCTTTTGTTTTTAAAATATGTAGAACTGGTTTGATTGCAGACACAGTGACCTTCATTTCACCCGAAAGCATATCGGTAAAATCCTTAAGTGGCCCAAGAGCTGCTTGCATTGATTCAAGGACATCCAAGTCTTGCCATGTTGGTATGAGGTGGGTATTTTTACAATCAGTAGCTAACACTTGCCTTAAACAGGCTTCCTGCTCGAGAATTCTCCCAGTCATGCTGAGTTGAGATCCCCATCGAGTTACACAATCTGTAACTAAAGAGTGTTGAGGTAAGCCAAGATCTGATTGTGCCTTATTCAAATCACGTTTTTTCTTCCAGCTATGTGAGAACGTGGACACAAGTTTCCTACACAACCCGACTGTACGCTGGACTCTCGAATCATCCTTAGTTGAATTAACCACTGCACATGTGATGTTACTGCCATTATCTGTTGTTATGCAGACCTGGCGATCCATCTCAAGCTTCCATTGGGTCAGTGTCTCAGTCATTACCTCACAAAGATTGTCGGCAGTGTGATCTTTTTGCACAAATAATGTTTGTAGACATTTTGTCTGTAGAATCCAATTATCATCAATGAAATGAATTGAGTAACTTAAGTAAGGTTCCATAATATCGCTGGCAACCTGCTCCCTGGTTTTCTCATACAGAGCAGGGATTGCTGTGCCAGACATGTACTTTGCAGAAGGTATATCATACCTGGGATCAAGAGTTGCTATGAAGCGCTGAAATCTATCCTTTTCTGTTGTGCAGATAGGAAACATTTCTTTCGAAATACAATATGTCAGGGAGTCCGTAATTTCACACCATCGTCGTGAGGTCCTCTCATATTTCTGAGCTTTATTTAAAAATTCTGGGATAGATGACTGGGCTTGGGCAGATGAACACGCACGTGTACTCTTGTCATTTTCCTTTGCTTTTGCCTTTTGTAATTGGAGTGCTTGCGTGTACTGTGCGGGGTGATGAACCCTCAAATGCGAGAGTAGATAGAAGTATTTCCACCACTAGCCCGCACATTACTGTGGCATCGACGGCAAACAGCTACATCACTATCTACCACCCTCCCTTCACCATCGACACGTTGTCCAAAGTGGTCCCACACTGGAGAAATGGCTTTCTTCTTCAGCACTAAAGCACTGACAGACTCAGTAAAATCAGTAGAATCGGCCATTTTTGCCACGAAAAATGTGCTGACACGATGACACGTGATCCGGAGCATGCGTGGTAAGTCGGTATTGCAATTAGTAATACCAGTGGGCTTCAGGTATCGAAAATCACTAAATATACCGGAATACCGCCGAACTCTAATAAACAGGTAGCTATCATACAGTGTGATAGTACTGTATATTAGGGATCTGGGTACTTCTTGCCAAAAATATCACCAGCCTCACAATACCTTCATGGCACCTTAGCAGTATTGGTTAGGTATAACTAAGCCCAACATACCTTATTGTTAATGTGACCCAAAATACTTCCAAAAATGTTACTACAAAATATTTATTTTGTGAAATTTTCTGCTTACCTACTGACTGACTCTCCTGACTGACTGACCGATGCCTTCAGACAAGTGTAACTTGATGATGATGAAGGCCACAGACTGGCCTGCTACAATGTCAATACAACTACAATCAGTTAGAGGGTGAAGTTCCCATCTAGCCAGACTGTCAAAATGAGCAGAGGTGTTGGTAAGCACACCTCAACATTATATAACACACTTCAAATATGTCACCCTTGATAGAGTTGTTATCCAATGTTACAGTACACCGAAGTTTGTGTTTTCACTATGAAACAATATTTTCAAGAGTTGTATAGGTACACAATTAGGGTGTATTATTTTACAAACCTTTAGCATGTTAGACTACAATACAGGTCAGGGATATATTTCTGGCATTCCACAAACCCCTCTAAAAATTTTAGTAACTTGTGAGTAACACCAGAGAGAAGATTTGGCAGAAGTATTTCACTCTGCGTTCATCTGATGAATTCATCCAACAATGGAAGAGGTTTTTATTTCAGGCTGAATTACCTACTACCCTGTTTCATTTCAACATTTAACTGACTTATTATTCTGGTTACTGGTTAAAGAAAGTTACCAAGTTAATAAGAGCCACAGTTCAGATGAAGATGTTTCTATGACGAATGATGAGAAAAATGTCTTATGATATGTAGCAGGTTACGTATGTCGTCACTTACGCAAGAAGACTGAGAGGTCTAGGCACCCTCTTAAAGAAGAATTAGTCCTTTGCCTAATGGATTTGGTGAAAGATGATAGTGGTGATGCTGATGAAGATGTAGGTACTGCAGAAGAATGGACCAACATAATTGATAGAGGAGGATATGTTAAGTCAACAACTTACTCATTGCTGTAGAAGAGGAGATAAGGTGTCACCTCCCATCACTGCAATCATTGGGCAGTCACAAAGACCACCTCTCCAAAAGTATCACATCGTCTGAAGATGTTCTGTTTTATTGGCTAATTACAACAGTTGACTTTGAAATAGAGGATAGCGATGTACATGAAGAGCTACTTACAAAAATTATGTCACACTCAGATGCTATGCTTTTGCCACTGTCTCAATGGAGAAGTTTAAACAAAACCACAAGAAGCCAATGCAGCGTTCAAAATCTTTACATACAGTTGTACAAGGAAGTACCTAAACATAATTAGTAAACAATATTACAGTGATTACTTTTCTACCATTCAGTGTAGACAATTATTGAAATAATTTTATGTTCAATTGATTAAAATATTAAAATTAATGTTTGCGACGTCACTTTGACAGTGGCTTGTTTTCCTCCTCAATGTTGAGTGGAAGTTTGTGTCCTCAGCAATTACTGTGAGAGATGTCAGCACAGGCAGAATTGATTACACGTAGTGCCTGGCTATTCTTGTAAAAAGAGTGGGCATTAGGGTTAGTTGTAGTGCCACCTTGCTGCCTTAAGGCAGTCAAAAAACTTTTCCAATGGGCCTTGGGATAGATGCTCACTCAGGAAACTCTTCACACCAGGAATAGATAGTATCAGCGGTAAAAGCTAATGAAAGATGACACTAAAAAAAAAACAATTAGTATATTAAAAATTATAAATGATAAAAAGTAGTGAAACAAGAGATGAACAATGATAGCTATTACAGCATAGCTTAGTGGGAAATCCCTACTTTGGCATGGTATAACAATTACTTTGTATTCAATGCCAAAGTAGGGATTTCCCACTGAGCTATTTCCCGTAATAGCTACCATCGTTCATCACTACTTTTTATAGCTTAAAACCCTACTTCATTTTTAAATTTATAATTTTTAATATACTAGTTTGTTTACTTTTTTGATAAAGCATACAGCTAGCTATAAACATGTGACTGTTTTATTAGGGTGACTGCTGTATTAGAGTATCTCTAGTCGGCCTGCAAAGATGTGTGCTTGCCCAAAAAAGGGGTGTGGTGATCATGGTTTCGATTTCATATAGTATTAAATAAGAGAATCTCGAATCCGAGCTCAAATCAACCTACCAACTTGAAGGTGTGTGGCCACAAATACAGTTAACATAAATGGGGCGTGGTCATCATGGTCACGACGTAGAATAAAGAATGGGTGTGATGTTGTGACCTATCGTGGAGTACCGGTACCTCCATACAGTAGCGTAGTCTAAGTGCCTTAAATAATTTAGTGTGGTGTCTATTATGCTGCTTAAAGAAAGTGTTGATGTGGAAAATTAACACCTCGATATGGTTTCGTTGGATGAAGAAGACAAGCAACCTGACTGAAGATAAAAGAAAAGACAAGGTGCACAGCCTTGTCAGAACCCCAAAAGGCACATCCCACCGGTGAGTGTGTTGTTGTGGCATAAAATGGTAACTGTACGCTGCTTCGTTTGGGCTCTAGGCTTGCGACTGTGGTCAGTGAGTGAGTGAGGCAGTGAGACGAAATTTCAAGTTTTGGTGATTTTTAAAAATTCTATATCCAGCTGCCAGTAAGCGATTTCTTGTTTTTAACACTACATTTGATGCTAGATGGACTGATATTATTCTGTAAAGGCGATTTTCGTGGCATAAGAAGTCTCTAAGCTAGTTTTTAAAAGGTGATATTTTTGGCGGTGTGCATCATTTCAGGGCATTCCTACTTAAACAGTACTACCGTACTGTTTGATACTTAATTTTGGTAATATTTTAGGTAAAACACCAACCTGTAACATCAATACCATAGCGAGTTTCCTGGCTCAGTATTTTCTTATTCTGCTCTTTGATAGGAATGTCCATAGAGCGTACATTGCTCTCCCACTCCGTAAGGTAAGGTCTAAATTCTTCCTGAAGCCACTATAAAATTTAATGTAAATTAAATATGTAGACAAAAACTGTATTGCATACTGTTAGACGAAAATCTTTTGCAGAAGTGTACGGTGATTGAAATGGTTTTATCTTCTCCTTTGAAGTTGAAAAATTATTAACATTCAAACAATCGAAAAAGCAATCCATCATTTCTACAAAACGAATAGTCTCCACAGTATCCTCTGTACTTCCCTTCCGTAAGGCACCTACTACTGATTCACTCAACATCTACAGAAAAAGAGAAGTTACACTATAAACACCCAGACATTACCATGGACATTAATATTATTCTAACCTGTGCTGAAGGGTCTACTCACATTTAGGAGAAATTTGTTAAGTGGATGTGTTCATATTTGACCTTGGGCAGCAGTCTCAGGTTTACTGGCCTCTTGGTATCAGCCAAATAAATATCCGAGAGATGTCTCCATAAAATACGTTTGCCATTGCACTGCAGAGAAATAAACAGTGAGTGACTGTACAGTTTATTATTATCTTACCATTAATTCCCACTTGCTGCTCCACCAGCAGTTCCTTATCGTCTTGATGAGGTGTGGAGGATCAGCAATGAAGTACAAACTGCGTGGGGCATCACAAGCAAACACATTGTCAACTTTGTAAACAATTTTAGACATCCCTTCATTAAGCAATTTCCACAGTCAACGATTTGTAGAAGCACCATCACAAATTAAAGCAATCACTCTAAATCCTTGTCTTTCCAGCCTTGATATTGCTTCCCATACAGGATCAATTAACAGGTCACCAGAAAGATCAGCGTACGCATATTGTGCATAGAGAAACTGATCAAGCCCCTCACCATCGATACCATCATTGACTTGGCTATAGTTGGAGAATAATCTCCATCAAGGGATGCTTCATACCAGACATGGGGCCAAGTACATGAGTACTTATACTTAAGTACACTTAAGTACAGATTTGAAAGTACTTGTACTTTACTTAAATACTTTCTTAATTTTCCCAATGTACTTGTACTTATACTCAAGTACTTCACTAAGTACTTGTATGTACTTGAGTACTTAAAGTACTTGTAAGTACTGCAAACATTGTACGTAGTTTGTACACAGTGGGTGAAGGTGCAGTTTACAACTTTTTGCGATTCTTCTACTGCCTTCCCCAACCTTACTATGTACCATGTTGCCACGATTAATGATGTCATAGCATTCTGGCAAACAAAAACAATGCTGCTATTCAAGTCAGTGAATTTTAAGAGTTTAAAAGAGAGAATGGTTGACAAAAACCAACCCCCTAGGCGCACTTTCATACAATACGCTGAATACAGCATATATTTTACTACAGCAAAATATACTTGTACTTTACTTAAGTACTTCCAGCATGTACTTGTACTTTACTTAAGTACTCTCTTGATTGCTGCTGGAGTACTTGTACTTGTACTTGGAAAATTCAAAAGTACTTGTACTTTACTTAAGTACTTTTAAATGTACTTGGCCCCAAGTCTGCTTCATACTCCATCACATGTTTATTTATCTCTCCAAGATTGAGATTTCTCAACCGGCAATGTAAAGTCCCAATTGTATCAGATGGTACATCCTTGATAACTGTCAAGGGAATGGAGATTTTACATGGAGGTAATTCAATGTCCTTTGTTGGTATTTGGACTACTAATGCCTTCTTCTGCACATATTTCTTCAATTCATAATTCTTCTTAGAGCAAAGACGGAGGCGTCTATGCCCTCTTCCACTCATACTAAACTAAAACCATGTAACAACTATAGCTTCAACTAATGCAGTTCCATCAAAAATTGAACTTTCTCTTTGGGTAACTTTGCTAAACAAAGATTTAAATTATTAAAATCATGTAAATGCTCACAACCAATACCCTGTGCAATTCAATTTCACCTCTACTGTTTAACAATTATCACAAGGGGAAAGCCACCACGCACATGTACAGCTAGTTCTTTGGTTCACGCTAATGACATGCTTAGGTGACCACTGTTTTCCTCTGATTGTACTCATTCGCCTTTTGTATGCCCACAAATGTCTTAAACACAATCACTACAACTTAAAATGATAGTTTTGGTCTCAGTAGGGCCACAATAATGCAGTAAACTTCTCTCGCGTGTTATACACAAACAAACCGATATCAGAAAAGGCATTTTCCATACCTATAATTGCCATTACTTCACCCAGGCTGAAAAAAAGAGAAACGTGCGCTTTCAAGGTGGACAATCAACACATTCCTTTCAATACTGACTGCTTGCACAGAATTCTATTGGATTATACGTGATCGCGTGATCGTTTCCAATCCTGGGTGGTACAGTGGAATCTGCGTTACGGTCACCTGGATTAAGCGGTCACCTTTGCATGACGGCCATGGTCACGAGGTCCCAAATATTTTCCCATACAAATGTATGCATTGTGGTCTGCATTAAGCAGTCACCTGTCTAAAGCGTATAACGGCCAACCAAGAATTCGCCTATGAATCACTGTATGCATAACTTTCTCCTTCATATAGCGGTCGCTACCTTTTATGGTGGCTAGTTAAGCCAACTGTCTGGCACCACAGCACCATTTCAATTAATGCACAATTATCACACTTCCACCTTTCAATGAATACTATATAATCTATCGGGCTTCATTGCTTAAACATATTTAATAGCTATAACCAACATTCATAACAAGCTCACCTTGCCCTTTCTGTACTAAAATATTACTGCATTGCGGTTGGCGCGAGCCTCTTAATAATAATCACTCATTTATAACGGTCATAGCCACTAAAATGCTGAGGACCACCTTATGCAGTTTTTCTCTATAACAACCACCTCTATATAAAGGCCAGATATATCTGGTCCCAAGGTGACCATTATAGACAGGTTCCACTGTACTATAATATCTATGGCGTTACTCTACAATAATATGCTTGGAATTTTTGCAAATCAGAATTTATGTGGTTGTTGGCCAACGTTGTAATCCACAGGTGTGTGTTTTCACTACTTTCCATATAATTATCAGTAAAAAGGTAAGCGTTGAATTGTTCAACAAGATGAGAAATGGTTAGAACTGAAGTAGCTTGTTCATGGACCAAGTGATGTTAAAACTGGGTTGAAACTTCAGAGTTACATAGGAGTAAAATGAAGGTGTGATATTTCACAAAACTTTGTATCACACAGTACGATAGTAGTGTATAGTAGGGATCACAAAGGAGTAGGCATGTCCCACGAAATAGCATCACTCAAAAACCAGTTTCAATTTTTCCCGACAATGATGAGGCAGTATTGGTTAGGTAAAACTAAAGCCCAAACAAGCTTTCAGATCAACCTAAAATGCTTTCAACAAGTAGCTATGGAATTTTAAAAATAATTCATTTAACAGAATTTTCTACTGACTGACTGCCTGAAGCCTTCAGACAAGCATAACATGATAACGGCTAAGGTTACGGGCTAGATTTTTTTCACTGTTTGATGTCAATTCAGCCCAAGAGGTGCCTTTTGGCATACCACAGTACGTACAATGCATTCTTCATGGACTTACCAGTGTCCTCCTTTGTGTTCCATTCATCTTTGCTGACAGCGAAAAGTGTCAATTTGGCGGTAGCATGTGATGGTTTCTCTTCATAACGGAAATGATCCGTATTTTTCATAGTGGCTGTTTTGATTGCAGAGGTGCTTTTCAAACAGTTTTTGATTCGTACTGCTGTGTAATGGGTTAAACATAACCGACAACAAAGCGTAATGGATGCTTCACTTTTCAGACGATAATTGATATAACTGGGGTGCGCAGCACCAATTCTTTTGGTGTGCGTGGATTGTAGAGGTTCTTTTCGAACAGTTCTTGATTCGTACTGCTGTGTAACGGGTTGAACTTAGCTGACAACGAAGTGTAATGGATACCTCACTTTTCAGACAATAATTGATATAGCTGAGGCATGTGGCGTCATTTCAGATGCGGTATGTGTGGGTTCACCAGTCATAATAAAAAAGTCAACAAACAAGTACACAAAAAATTAAGATTTTCAACTAGAGTAGGACCATAGCACATCGATAAAAAGTACTGAAACAAGCTGGAGTAGTGCATGATATTAAATCACAGTAAAACAATAAGAAGTGTTATATCCCTACTGTGCTCAAGATACCATAATGGAAATGCACAGTAGGGATATAACACTTCTTATTGTTTTACTGTGATTTAATATCATGGACTACTCCAACTTGTTTCAGTACTTTTTAGCAATGTGCTATGGTCCCTACTCTAGTTGAAAATTCCAAATTGTTTGTGTATATACTTGTCTATTAATTTTTCTTGCAAACAATTATTATGATTGGTGAACCCATGCATACTGCATCTGGAATGGCACCACATGCCACAGCTATATCAATTATTGTCTGAAAAGTGAAGTATCCGTTGTCAGCTGTGTTCACCGCATTACACAGCATTTCGAATAAAGAAGCACCTCTGCAATCCACGCATACTGAAAGAAAGAAATGGTGCCATGCGCCACAGTTACATCAATTATCGTCTGAAAAGTGACGGCTATGTTCAACCCGTTACACAGCAGTACGAATCAAGAACTGTTCGAAAAGCACCTCTGCAATCAAAATAGCCACTATGAAAAATACGGACAATTTCCATTACGAAGGGAAGCCATCACATGCTACCGTCAAATTGACATGTTTCCCTGTCAGCAAAGATGAATGAGACACAAAGGAGGACACTGGTAAGTCCATGAAGAATGCATTGTACATACTGTGGTATGCCAAAAGGCACCTCTCAGGCCGAAGCAATGCTGAACAGTGAAAAAAATCAAGCCCGTAGTCTTAGCCGTTATCGAATTGCGCTTGTCTGAAGGCATCAGTCAGTCAGTCAGTCAGTAGAAAATTCCATTAAATTTTTTTTTTTAAATTCCATAGCAAGTGTTTCAGGTCAATCTGAAAGCTTGTTTGGGTTTAGTGTCACCTAACCAATACTGCCTCATCGTTGTCAGGGGAAGTTGAGGCAGATTTTTGGGAGATGTCATTTTGTGGGTCATGCCTACTCCTTTGTGGTCCCTACTATACAGTACTATCATACTATATGATTTGAGTCATTATAGAACACCACTACTGGAATGGTAAGCTTAGAACAGTGTGTACAGTGTAAGTTCAATTATGGATCATAGTAAACAGTAGTTTCGCGTGGCCAGACCGCTTCTTTTTTCTTTTTCATTTGGTCGGGAAAAAAAGGGGTCTGGTCCGAATACCCGCACTCGTTCTCAAAATCCCAGTTGTGGCCGGGATTAATTCTACGCACGCGTTTTAATGCATTCTCGAAGCAACCTTGAATGGTCGTTAAGTCTGCCATTGACTGGGTAATTGAAAAGATAGGATTCCGATCATTCAGTGACGAACAGGTAAGCTACGATTTTGTAATGTTTGTATTGATTGTAGTAAGCACGCTTAGAATTAATCCCGGCCACAACCAGGATTTTGAGAACGAGTGCGGGTATTTGAACCGGACCAGACCCTTTTTTCCCGACCAAATGAAAAAGAAAAAAAAGCGGTCTGGCCATGCGAGACTAAGTAAACAGTATGGAAACAAGGGAGGTCACCTACACCTGACATGATTATACATACATCAATCCAAACTGTTGATTTTCTTCTACCATGATATCACATATTGTAATTCTACAATCATGTAGCATACTACATTGATGGCTGATCAGAGGAGCAGTCTACCATCTCCTGTTCATCCTCGGTCTAAACAACGTGTGGTCCCGGTATCTCAGAATAAACAAACAAGGGTGAGTGCTTCTACTATTTTACAAGTATAAGGAAAATTACAATTAACAAGCTAGTAAGCTAGGGTTATTACATAGCGTGGTATAGTGCTGGACATCATCACTTTCCAAAAACACAAAATGCTACATTAGAAAAACTTAATAGGCCATTGCGCACGGTTGTAAGCAAAGTGCTGTAGTTTTCAAAGTGTTTATCCTACGGCTATGCAATAAACATCACTTTACTCTGTAATAAGGATTAATACCTAAGCATTTACCCTACAACAAAAACATGAGGACGAAAACACACTGAGAAATAAGGACATTATCATTCAACAATGACAAAACACTCTAATAGAACAGTCAGTACACTAAACTATATTATCCATACACACTGACCACACATGATAACAAAACAACTACTACACATATCCCGTCAGTAAGGACGTTAACATTTAACAATGACAAAACACTCTAATAGAACAGTCAGTACACTAAACTATATTATCCATACACACTGACCACACATACTAACAAAACAACTACTACACATATCCCGCCAGTAAGGACGTTAACATTTAACAATGACAAAACACTCTAATAGAACAGTCAGTACACTAAACTATATTATCCATACACACTGACCACACATAATAACAAAATAACTACTACACATATCCTGTCAGTAAGGACGTTAACATTTAACAATGACAAAACACTCTAATAGAACAGTCAGTACACTAAACTATATTATCCATACACACTGACCACACATAATAACAAAACAACTACTACACATATCCTGTCAGTAAGGACATTATCATTTAACAATGACAAAACACTCTAATAGAACAGTCAGTACATTAACTTGTACAACAAGCAATGAGGGTGTTCATATAACATATTTGTGTGGACAAACTTTGCCTCAACTTAAAAACATCTAGTACCCTCTGACTGGTGCCTTAAACCTATTACAAAATTTTGTTCTCTACAAGTTTAAGGAAAAATTAGGAATTTTAAGAGATCACAGAAATAATAGTAGGGAAACAAGGGAAGTCACCATGAGAAGGACCTCTACAATTAATCCAGTTACAACGGAACACTCTGATGATTCTTGTTACAAACATTACAGAAGGAAGCCATAGTATAACACTACCATTAATCTACACCTTGGTACTATCAGCAAAGATAAATAATAATTGTAAGATGTGTACTAGCGGTCTACCTGATGTGTGTACCCTCAGCCCTCGGGCCCTGTGTAGACATATCAGACAGACCACTCATGAACATGTTACAACTATTAAATGAATTTTTATCCCCAAAACATTATACATTATCAGCTCTCTGTTAGATAGCCACTTCTTTTGGTATCAAAGTAGTTGGAAATTATCACTAACAAGTTATCATGGAGTATTGTATACTATAAACCTCATGATATGTTAGGTGGTTTAGCTATATCATTACAAGTGAACTATCATATAGTCTTATACCACAAAACAGTATACTCAACTTACTATTGTTGTTTTCATTCCTTATCTGCTCCTTAGCCATTTTGAGCTAATCCAACAAACTCCTAGACAACAGTAACAAAATAAACTGATCATTTCCTACACATGTACATATACAATACATTAGCTATAAACAGTGTCTTGATGGTGGGGTGAAGATGAGTGATGGAATACCCTACCACGTCCCTTATGTCTACAGGGTATATGACTACATGAACTGTTTATGGTAACATACACACAATATTATAATAACACTATTAGTAATAGTTCTTGTTATTAGTGTATGTATATAACATGTGTGAATCCCTAAATGTGTTTGGTGATCACCAGTTACTATAGTAACTATTCATCTAATGTGTTTGTTGTGTAAACAACATGTTAACATTGTTATTACTAATTTATTGTTGTTGTTTAGGAACAACTGGTCCAGTCCCCCACACCAGACCTGTTCAGTGGACCAGTGAACATCAAGTGGCAACATGGAGCCCCTACACCAGTGGAGGGTGTGTCCCACACTGGTGTGTTATGTGATGGGAAGGTCTACATCGGAGGAGGATGGGATAATACTGGACCATCACACAGGATATATGTGTACAATCCAGTTAACAACTCATGGAGCCCTTCTCCTATCAAC
This sequence comes from Dysidea avara, assembly GCF_963678975.1. NCBI lineage: Eukaryota > Metazoa > Porifera > Demospongiae > Dictyoceratida > Dysideidae > Dysidea > Dysidea avara. The sequence goes on from NC_089280.1 coordinate 480,959, forward strand.
ACTACTTATGGCTCCTTTGCCATGACCACCCTCAACAACCAGTTGATCACTGCTGGAGGGGAGGATAGAAGTTATGAGGTGACCAACAAGATATTCTCACTAGATGGTGATCACCTAAAGGAGTACACCAGGATGATTACACCAAGAAGGCTTGCCACAGTTGCTGGTTATCAGGGAACACTTATAATAACTGGAGGTCAAGATGACCGGTGGAGGATATTAGCCACTACTGAACTGCTTGACAGTACCACTGGACAGTGGTACACTACCAGTGATCTACCACTACCACACTACTGGCTACAATCAGTAATAGTTGACAATACCCTCTACCTGTTAGGAGGATACAATCAAGATGACATGTCCCCAGCAGTATTTACTGCTCCACTGGACACTCTGTCCAGTCACCAGTTGAAGTGGAGTTCACAACAAGATACTCCATGGTGCCGTTCAGCTCCTGTCAGCATACAAGGTAGACACCTACTAACAGTAGGTGGAGTGAAGGAGACAGAAAGTAGTGATGTGTTCACTAGTGACATTAACATGTTCAACAAGCTCAGTCACAGCTGGGAAGTCATAGGACATATTCCATCAGCAACACATGGACCAGCTGTAGTTAGTGTAGCTGATAACAAAATAGTTGTAGTAGGAGGGTATGATGATAAGAGACACTATACTAATACTGTATGGATTGGCTCATGTGAGCCACAGTAACTGTATACATTGTACATGTTATTATTGTACCATCTTATTAATAACAAGTTGTTAGTAAACTAGTAATTGTACTAACTGGTAATGTGTATTTGTAATTTCTAATGAATAATTACAATTTAACATTACAATTACTATAACACAAATCTCATGGACTGGGTCACTATTACAATTAATACACATAACAGGATTGTTACCATGTCAACATGTAAGGTTGGGCAACATTTCAATAAATCACCAATATTTCAATAAATCACCAATATCACCTAATCAAGTACTTGTAATATAATTAATGTATGTAATTAACTCTCACTTTTTCAGTGGAACCTGTTTAAAGCGGTCACCTTTGGGCCAGAAATATTTGGCCTTTATAGAGAGGTGGCTGCCTAACTCAATATCCTCCATAAAGCAGCCATAGGCCATAAACTGAGGTTTGGCCTTTATACAAGGGTTCCAGGGACTTATATACTCAGGTTTAGCTATAAAAATGCATTTAGCTACACTCCAGGACATCGCTTACTTACATAACAGACAAATTCAGGGGCGGAGGAAGCATCTACAAGTTGGGTAGGTAACTATAAGATCATACTTCTATGACCACCACCACCATCATAGTTGTGCAAGCACAACCAGCATTTGCAGCATGCCTAGGCTAGCTCCAGAAATTTTTTGAAAAATTGCTTTCTGCGATTGAATCTGGAGACAATTTCACATATATAAAATAATATATAGCTAATATAGTCTAATGGAATGAATAGTCACTGACTGCTCTATTAGGGTATCGATGACTGTTCTATTAGAGTATCTCAAGTGATAATAACCAAAAGCGATCCCGAAACATCAGAGCAACCAGACTGCTTTCTATGGACTTGGAACATGGCTCAATAGCTACCACTAAAAGTTGGGTAGGCATTTACCTACCCTGCCTACCCGGTTCCGCCACCCCTGAAATTAGCAGAAAAGAGCCTGAAGCTACTCTGAGTTTGGAGACAGCAATGGAGCTGATTATGATCCCTGGCTACAAAGTCTGTGAGTAAAAAACAGGGACTTCCTTAAAGACGGTGAACTGTTAACTACACAATTGCAAATCCAGGAATTAAGATAGCAAGGTGAGCTTTAATTAGAATCACACGAAGAGGCGAAGCCATGGAGTGGCCACAAGCTTTTCTATACTGTGAGCTTATAACTTTTCCGTATTACAGAAGTATGAAGTAGTGCAGCTAGTTTACTCACCATAATGGCTGTAGCTGGTGGGGGTTATGAAAACCCGGACCAGACCGGACCAAAATTCAATTCTCCTGGTAAGCAAGATTAGCCATGTTATAAATATTTACTGCTATTTTCATCCTCTATAGCGCTTATACAACACTCACCTTGCAGCAACTCTGCCAAGCACACGATCGTGATGGTTGAGCAACACGAAGTATCCACTGTAGAACAACTAACTAAACTAAAACACTTTCTAATGTGCTTTACTACATGATCACTACAAAGCTACGTGTTCTCCTGCTGTATGTATTTGCATAGAACTGGCACACACACGAGTTGCTGCCCAATTTATTAGAGTTGTGTTGTGCAAAGTGATTGAAACTAAATTAGCAGTTAAAATGTCAAACTTGTCTCGAAATCCATTTGGTGATAGATAACATATGGAGTTAAGCAAGGTAGGCAGTACTTAAATTATTTCAGGATAGATTCCTAGAGTGAAACGCATGACTCTAACAAATTCGTGCAGCCACTCGTGTGTTCCAGTTCTATGCAAATACATACAGCAGGAGAACATGTAGCTTTGTAGCGATCGTGTAGTAAAGCACATTAGAAAGTGTTTTAGTTTAGTTAGTTGTTCTACAGTGGATACTTTGTGTTGCTAAACCATCTCGATCGCGTGCTTGGCAGAGTTGCTGCAAGGCGAGTGGTGTATAAGCGATATAGAGGATGTAAATAGCAGTAAATGTTTATAACATGGCTAATCCTGCTTACCTGGAGAATTGACTTTTGGTCCGGTCTGGTCCAGGTTTTCATAACCCCCGTAGCTGGCCGCTTTGTGAGAGGACTTTTGTGTAGCGAAGTGCTGTTTGGGACTGCTAAAGCTGGCTGTTATACGTGTTATAGAGGTGACTGCTTAATACAAACTATTTCTGTACAAACTGATTGGGAATTGGTCGGGACCATAGTCACGTGGCTGTTATGTTGAGGTGACCGCCCAACTCAGGTGACCGTTAAGGAAGGTTCCACTGTATCACATTTTGCCATTTTCACACTTAACTTGTGCCAATCATTGCACCATAATTTTGACCACATTAGGCTAACAAAACATGATGTATTATGTCAACATAATAGAACTGTTTTCAAGATACTTCATTACAATGTACAATGGACACACCACAACAAGAAGAGATAATGTGTACACATCTCCATTAGCCAAAAATACACTTCCAAAAAGTTTCTATGAAATTATTTTAAAAATATTTCTATTAAACAGAATTTTACACTGACTGACTAAAAGCCAAACATAACTCAACAACAGATGAGGCTATGGGCTTGATTTCTTGATGTTGCAGATGTGCCGTTTCACCAACCGTAGTACGTACAATACACACATCATGGACTTGCCTTTGTCCTCCTTTGTGTTCCAGTTCTTTTCACTGACAACACAAGGTGTCAATTTGTAATAGCGTGATGTGGCTTGTAATAGCGTGATGTGGCTTGTAATAGCGTGATGTGGCTTGTAATAGCGTGATGTGGCTTGTAATAGCGTGATGTGGCTCTGAGGTGGTTTCTTTTCGGCGGACTGAAATACAGGTGTGGTGACTTTTCTCAGGCTTTGTAAACTACCTTCCCTTTGAGGTTTTCAGGCATTTAACAACTGAAAAACAATGGTGCAGGCCTCGTACACTACCAGGAATAGCCTATCGCTTCGGGGCGTATCCCTTATGTACGCAAATGAAAATGAAGAGCAGCTGTGAGGCTTTGCCGATGGAATTTGTGGAAAAAAAACACGATAGTCAAACTATAAAACAGTTTAGAAGATACTTCTGTGCATAATATGTTGGTAAATGCGGTTTGTTTAACAAGCGCTTCCTTAGCAGTGCATAGCAACGTAATTGAACGAATTACGAAAATTTCATGAATTACAAAATACGAGAATTGGCTAATAACATTATTGCACAACCAAAAACTACCCTATTGTAAAATAGTAATACATAGTTGGTTAATTCATAGTAGCATATACTATCTATGGTTAATTCCAGATGAATTAATTAGCTGCATGGCGCCTGGTTTTTAGAGGTAGCACAACATCAACTTGTTTACCGCCAAAGTTTTTTACTATACGGTACGTAAATACAAAATATTATTATAGGAAGGGTTTGGGGACATTTTAGATTTGGTTGTGCCTAACCAATGCTGCCAAGCTGTCATGAATGGAAATTGAAGCTGGCTTTAGGATGATATTTTTGGCTGGAAAAGCCCAGTTCTTCATGATCCCTAATATACAGACTATACAATTATTTTTACTATACAGAATCACTGGACCCCTACTTCATTTTTAAATTAACAACTTTTATTGTACTAGTCAATATAATTGTTGTACTATATACTCCACATGGAGGTTAAAAAGTAGTGAAACCATAGATAATATATACCTCCGGACAGTCCGGAGGTATATATTATCTATGGTGAAACAAGCTCTACATGATGGGTAAATCCCTACTTGGCATTGTAGCAATGTGGGAAAGTCCCTATTTGGCATTGTAGGAGTAATGCTAAACTAGGGATTCTCCCACATTGCTACAATGCCAAGTAGCTAGGGATTTTCCCTCATAGCTACCATCGTCTCTTGTTTCACTACTTCTATTCTGGAATTAATGACACGGCAGCCTCTTTTATGTATGAGTCATTTGTCACATCTTGTACTATATATGGTAATGTTTTGTATAATGTGCTATATATAGAGATTATATCAGTGCCTTTTTTTATAAATTATTTTGTATATAGTGTACAATACATGTATGACAGTGGCGAATACAGGTGGTTGCAAAGGTTTTAGCTGAAACCCCCTCTGAAAATAATGTGCGTGCCCCCAATATATTTATGGTTCATGTGAGTGATAAAATCACCAGGAGTTATACTAGTGTATTATATTGGGACATTTTCTACTGGCCAAAGTTCATACTTTCACCTTTGTAATCACTGAAAATTCCATTACGGCTTTTAAGCATGTTAGCACCTCTAAACATAATTATTGTTTTAATGAGTACAAGTGTTGTTTTGCTTCAAAACCTTCTGAAGGTTTAGATTGGTAAGATTAACTGTGAAACAATGTTGTGGAGTGATCTTTACTGATTCATTGCTAGCTGTAGCTATTGGCCACTGAGCTATCAAGTTAACATTCATCCCAGCTGGACAGTCTGGGATTGCAGTTATTGAAAACTTCCTGATCTGAAACTCCCTCTGAAAATTTCTAGATCCTCCACTACATAGGGGAATGGTGACTGTCAACACATTTTTCAATCAACCAGTTTGATCAAGACAAAACACACAGAAGGTTGCTTAATAGAAAATTCCTATGAACTAATAATAAAACTCAGTATTGTGTTAACTTGACCTCACTAATTCCAATAACATGTACTGATATCTCCATGACAACAACATACAGATGAAGGTTTTACCACAATACCGTACCTTTCAGTTTTGTGTTCTGTGTTGTAGTCGGCAATTGGTCCTCTGTATGAGTGGGTACAAATGTTCCTTGTGGTGGTAGATGTTATGTCTCGACTATGTGGTCCAAATGCATGTGATCAACCTGATCACTGACAACACAGCTGGTCTTGATCATCAAAAGATCCTTGGGCTGGTAGATGTCCCATCATGACCGTGTGGTCTAAGGTGACGTTGATACTTGAGCTAATCATATGTGCTATGTCACTAGGGAATATACAGAGTTTAATATGTTGAGGATAGAAAGGAAAATCTGACAAAAGCTCTCAATGTTAATAACATACCGGTAATCATAGTAAAACGTCTTGGTCAGTTATATTCTGCAAGTCTAGTCCTCAGCTGCGATCCCCGGTAACCATGTAAACGTCACACTGCTACCCACAATCGTACATAATAACTATGCCACAATCGAAACTCAACAACCTTATATAGGCGTGTCAAGATATATTTTTATAGATAATTACTTAATAGATAATCAAACGCTTAGCTGGAGATGGCCACGGATCATGATATGTTGGACCAGTCACAGGCGATAGCTCAGAAACTCTACAATGATCCATCCATTGCTATAATACCGCTGGACCTGCACACCGCGTGCGCCATTGGAGACTATCAGATCGTGAACAAGGCGGTAATGAATAAAGAGGACCTTAACAAGAGGAACAAAGGCGGTTGGACCCCGCTAATGTACGCCGCCTATGTAGGACGGGATACTATCGTAACGTTACTACTGGATGGCGGAGCGAACACTAACTGTGTTTCAACAAAGAAGCTCAGCCCGTTGATGGTATCAGCGGGGTCCGGTATAGAGTCCGTGTGTTACTTCTTGTTACAAGTGAGTCCACCACGTGTGTGTATTGTGCTGTAGCCACACGTGACTGCTATGTAGCATGGCGCCAATATTGACGCACGTGATGTGGATGGTTGTACAGCATTGTTACATGCTATAAGACAAGGACAACAATCAAGTGTTAACTTGTTACTGGACCATGGAGCAAACTGTGAAATAGGGTGAGGAAACCATATTAATGTGATGTGACAATTTCCTGCCACCACCACCACCCCTCTAGTGACAATGATCAGGTGACCCCTCTCATACAGGCCGCAATGGATGGACATGAGATTATCGTGGAATTGTTGATAGCTTATGTGAGTGTGTAACTGTTACCCCTTGTATGTGTAACTGTGACCTCTGTGTATGGGATAGAATATGTAATGTAACCTCTCCAGTGGCGTAAGCAGGATTTTATGGAAGGGGGTTCGGTTTTGAAGTGCAAAAATGTCTTTAGGGGAAAGCCTGGGTACTTCCCCTGAACCACGTTTGAACGAAAATGATGCATACACAAAATATGCCCTTGGGCAGTGACATTAAAAGGTGTTGTTTGTGCATCTAACTAGCTAAACCTACACACTGCTGTTTATGCAGTTAATAGAAACTATAAACCTATTGTAATACTGACTGACGTTATTTATTCTGACAGCCAGTTTCACTGAACTTCTTCGCAGATGAGAGCCCTCCACATTTGAATCCCTTATATATAGTTGACAATACTTTCTTCTGGGTATACACAATATTCTCAGTAGAGCTCCTATTGGCTTCAGACTTCGCTTGTACTCCACTATATTTGATGCATCACGTGCCCGCAACCTGTGACAAATATTCAAACTATTCATTATGTAAAAATACATCAAATATTCACAGTTTGTGCTAACCTGACACATGTATAACACAACCACTCAAGTTTATCACAGCTGTTACCCTGTAATATGTCTCAACCAACAGTCCTTCACCATTTTCACCAGGAATCACGTGCACAATTGATCACATGATGTAGCACCTGATTCAATGATGACTCAGCATTTAAAATAATGCGATGTGACACTCTAAAGTAGTACAGAGCCATGCCATTGTGCAAGTAGCTACCAGAGAGCTCAGGGTTGTAAGATTTGGTGTGATTTTCAATTTTTAAAATGATTTTTCTGGTTCTGAAATGGGGGTTTGTCCGAATCCCTCCTGGCTATGCCCTTGCTCTCTATGACCAAATTAGTTTACCCTCTTTCAGAGGTCCAGTCCTTATTATGAGGTGTTTTGTGTTAAGAGTTTGTGTGGAGGATTTGTTAATAGTGTTGTCCAGGTGTGATAGTCATCATGTTACCATGGTGATGTGGTGACATCAGTTTAATCAGTTAAATGTTCTCTGTGGTAACCACCATAATGGTAACCATGGTGATGACCATACTGGTTACTATCATATCACACCTGGTCACCCAGTAGTGTGTCTGTTGGACAAAAATAGTAATTAGTATTTAATTAATTGTTACATTGTTACTTGAATAATTTTTATATCAAATATGTGCAAAATATATCCTGAGCTTGAGGTTTAAGTTTACAACTCTGTATCAGATAGTACTTGGATATGGCCCATGATAAAATATCACCCAAAGCTATTTCCCCTCACAACGGCATGACAGTAATTGTTAGGTAAAATCAAGCCCAAAAGTGTCTTCAGACCAACTTAAAATATTTTTGTCAAGTTAATACAGAATTTTTGAAAGATTTATTTAAGAGAATTTTATACTGCCTGCCTAACTGATGTGTTCAGTCTAGCGTAGCAGAAAAGTGGCTACATCTGTACACTACTTTCACAAAAATGCTTTAAATTCAGTTAAGAAACCTTTAGTATATCGACAGCCATACAATAAGTGTGGTATTGTCTTACTTTTGTCCTTCCTTACTATACAGTACTGACATTAGTCAAGCTTCCATCTCCAGGTGTACATTATGTTATTGCACCAACATATTGGAATATATGTGTTCTTGAAGCTCAGCCAGTGAGCTGTTCTCTGTTGCAGATGAGATGCCGCCTGCTGCCAGGAAATAGACTGCTTTGAGAGTATGTATAAAGCATATACCCGACACAATCGCGCATTTTTCAAATTCCTGTTTATTAAATATTTATAATCTCCAAATGGATGCTCTGGCAAAGTTTCAGCCTAATATGGTAATAACTTTGGGAGATACAGTCCTACAAAGTAGCAGCAACAGAAAGATTGATTTGTAAAGAAAGTGAAAATAGATTACAGGCACTTACTAAAATGGTCGTAACTTACAAACAGAAGGACACACGGAGTTGAAATTTGTACCATCGTGTTCACCATGAGTTAGGAAATCAATTAATGGCTATGTTTATCCTTGTATCACCTCTTCACTGCATACTGAGGAGAGATTAGTGAAAAAAGATTGATCATGTACTATCGTTTGATGTTACCAAAACCCAACTTTCATATCCTTGTATCTACTACAATGAAACAAAGATTTTCTAGCTCACCTTGAGTAGGCGACTACGACGATGTCTGGTTTTTATCGATAGCCCTTTTCTTCAAAGCATTCAAAAAAATTTACATTTTTTTAATATGCTAGTATTTTACCCATTGTGTTCAATGCTTTATACTGTAAATTTGAGCTTTCGAGATTGTGTCAGATTTTTGCTGATCTGGTCACATATGTGAGTCAGGCTGGTACATTAAATAGAGTTACTGTTAATTGAGGATTTGACGAGGACCTGAAGGGCCCGAAGTTACATTGTAATTATATGAGTGAGATGAGCAAATGTAACACTGGTATTTCTTTCTTATTGCACAATTTACAGCAATTTAGTAGCTCTAAATTATTTATAATTAGAAAGTCTGTCATATATTCGGTCTGGCCGCCTATAAGAGGGTGCCGCATACTCCAAATTCTGCTTTGTTGTTTTGCTGCCAAATGACGCTTGGGTTTCCTGTTACTCAAAACACTTTCCTGTAAGAGATGAGCAATGTACAGGGAGGGAGGGCTTTGGGCAGTGTTACATTTGCTCATCTCACTCATATAATTACGATTTAATTTCGGGCCCTTCAGACCCTCGCCAAATCCTCAATTATATTTCGTGAGATTCGCTGCATGTAACGCTGGTAAACTTCAAAGCCCATCCTGCTTACAGCCTGAAGATGTCCGCGATGAGCCAGAGACATATGAGTAACAGAGAACACACCCCATACTACCCATAATTATGATGAGGGCAACCTTCCAATTCAGGATTCTCATGTCATAGCTTTATATTATGCATTACATTTGAGATATACACAGTATACCGTAGCTGACAACTCATACACGAGGTATACATATGTCAAACACTGATTACAATTACTGTTCTTGATCAACTGTCCTTGATTCCTTGCTAACCGTAGGTAGCCTTTCCGTTTGAGTGTTGAGCACCGTCTGGGCAAAGTTCTTCTCAGCTGAGGATGATGATCGGTAGTAAGACTGTTGGAAGGTTGACTCTCTACTCCAGTCTGCTGTTTTCAGGACATCTGTAATGTGTAGGCCCTTCCCTACTGCTGCTGAGGTAGAAGCCCCTCGTACAGAGTGTGCCTTAAATGTGTTAGTGTCCACCCCTGCTTTTTAAAGATGTCCTTAATCCAGTGGGCTATCCTCTGAGATGTTACCGGTTTGTGAGGCTTCACATATGACAAGAACAATGGAGCTGGATCACTCGGTTGTATGTCCCTGAAATTCTTAGTAGCCTTCTCGTATGCCCGGAGGCATTGCACTACAAAAAGACGGCTATCATGAGTAAAAGAAACGAAGAAGCATTCCTTCAGAGGTGCCCCGATCTTCCTCTTTTTGGTAAGGGAAGCCAATTTGAAAGTGACCCCATCGGGAGTGTAAACCCTGAAACGAAGGTCTAGAGCATGTAATTCTGATGTTCTATTTGCACTGACTAGTGCCATCAGTAGTACCAACTTTGACAGCTCCTTCAATGACATGTCCTGGTTATCGCCTTGATTTTTAATCCAAGAAAGTACCGCTGCCACGTCCCAGGTGCTACAGTACTGTGGTACAGGAGGTCTTGAGTTGTAGATGCCTCTCATCAGTCTAGAAACCAGGGGGTGCTGTCCTATTGGAGCTGCCTCAATGTTGTTGTGGGTCATAGAAACTGCTGACCGGATCAGGTTGATCGAACGGTATTGTAAACCTTGTCCATGATAGAGATCTACAAGAAAGTCTAGGAAGGGCTGGATGCTGCATGAAACAGGATCAATTTCCCGTTCGCCACACCAGCGACTCCATCGTGCCCATCCCGACTGATATGCCGTGTTTGTCCCTATACTCCACCCTGCCAGTAGGAGTTCTGAAGCTTTTTCTGAAACGCCTGTTGCTGCATGTTGTTCCCTGATACTCTGCAGGCGAGAAGCTTTAGAGAGTCTTGGATTATCAGAAGGTGGAGTTGATTGGATGGGTTCTGCAGCAGATCCATCTGTTTGGGGAGACTCAGGGGGTAGTTGACTAGGCATTCCATCAGATCTGGGTACCACACCTGTGAGTGCCACTGGGGTACTACCATGGTGATGGTACTCTGTTCTTGCCGGATCTTCTGTAGGCATTTCCCTATCAGACAAAAGGGAGGGAACGCATAGCCGTCCAGGCCCTTCCAGTTCAGTTTGAATGCGTCGGTCATCTGTGCAAAGGGATCCGGTCTCCAGCTGACGTAATCGTCTAGTTGATGGTTCAACCTGGTCGCAAACAAATCCATCTGGCAAGGGCCCAGGATCTGTTGAATCCAGTGGAAAACTTCCCTGTGCAGCATCCATTCTGTCGAGGCCTCTATCTGCCGAGACTCCTGATCTGCTATTGTGTTTGCCACTCCTGGAAGGTACTCCGCAGACAGAAGAATTTCTTGTTGCAGGCACCATTTCCACAGGTGACCAGTCTGGAGGGACAGACTCAGTGAATGTGTACCCCCCATTTTGTTCACATAAGCTACTGCTGTGCTGTTGTCCATCTATCTGGATCTTGCTCCTGTGTTAGGCAAAGGCTTTGATTGCGAAGGATCCTGCCAGGAGTTCTAAGGAGTTGATGCGCAGGGTCCTCTCTTGGACTGACCAGTGGCCTCCTGTTCTGGCCCCATTGCACACCGCTCCCCATCCCTGGAGAGAAGCATCTGACTGTATGATCAGATCTGGAGGGGGAAGAACAATGTCCCTCCCATTCCACTGCTGCAGATGGTTGATCCACCAGTGCACTTCAGTCAGAGACTCCTAATTTAATGTCACCTTGGTTTTGAGTGAGAGCGATCTCTTCTGAGTTTGAATTAGCTGATATTGGAGGTGGCAAGTGTAGAGAGGGGCTGGTAGTACTGCTAGGCGTGCTGCTGACATCCTTCCAATCACAGACGCCAACTCTTGTGCTGTGATGGTTCCTTTTGTCAACATCTGCCTGCAGTCGTTGGTAATCTGTTGAATCTTCTCTTCTGGTAAGAGTAGTTTCATTAAGGTGGTGTCTACTAGGAGTCCCAGGTAGGTGATCTGATGGCAGGGGACTAGGATTGACTTCAGCTTGTTCACAGTGAAGCCCAGTTGTTCCAGGAGGGTGATGGTCTGTTGGACTTGATTCAGCAGAGTCTCCTGATCTTCTGCCATTAGCAAGATGTCGTCCAAGTAAATTACCATTCTCAGACCCATAAACCGTAAGTGTGCCATCACAGGGCGAAGGAGCTTCGTAAAGATCCTCGGAGCACTGCAGAGACCAAATGGTAGACAGTTGAATTCGTAGGTGGTGTCTTCCCATATGAATCGAAAGAACTTCCTGTGATGCTCGGCAATGGCTACCGAGAGGTAGGTGTCCTTTAGATCCACTGAACACATCCAGTCTCCTTCTCGTAGCGGCTCCTTCACCTTCTGAATCCCTCCATCTTGAAGTGTTGGTTACCATGTAAGTGTTGAGAGGCTTGAGGTTGATCACTGGGCGCAATGATCCATCCTTTTTTGGGATCACGAAGAGCCTGCTGGTGAATTGTTTGCTCTGTGAGTGAACCTTTCTCACTGCCCTTTTGGCCAGTAGTGCTTGGATTTCTGCCTATATTACCGGGTTGATCTGGGAAGGGGTTTGTACCAGTTCCAACTGGTAACCCTTCACCACCTCCAGAACCCAGGGATCCTGAGTGATTTGCCTCCAAGCTGGCAAGCAGAAATGTATTTTCCCTGCTGGGACTAGTTCCATTTTTGTTTCTTGTTCCACTGGTTTCCCCTGTAGTTCTGGTAGTACCTCTTTTGTTGCTGTTGGGGTTTGTATGGCTTTGGCTGGTGCTGTGATCCCTTGCTGCCATACTGGCTTGGGGTGCCATTGGACAAAAAATGGCGTAGGTCGGAAGGGTCTTCAGGGTGGCTTCTCTTCCTGGGGTTTGGGGGTGGAGCAGCAACCTTTGCCAGGGCTTTGTCTGCCTCTAGTTTCTTGCAGGCTTTTTCCAAGAAGCCAGGACCAAAGAGATTGTCTTTCCTGTCCTCATATTTCTCTGTGGCCAGTGACTTAAGACTGGGGTTAATCCTGGCCCGTGCAATTTTCCATCGCTCCAGAGTAATGGAGTGGGAAGCACTACCTAAAAGTACTAAGGCCCTTTGCACCAGGAGTGCAATCTTCTCTTTGTCTGCTTCTACCTCCAGGTTGATCATGTCCGCCCACAAGCATGTGAGTGGGCCTCCCACCGTAAGGAGTTCCTCTTGGATGTTAAATAGTGTTTTCTCCTGCCCGAAATGGGGGTCTTTACCTTTACTTCTCAGTTGTTTCTTAAGTTCCTCATCAAGTCTAGGTACATCCATTGCTGGGAAATTTGGCATGGGGTAATCTTCTAGAATTTCCTCTGCTTCTTCCCCTCTTAAGTTCGTATTGAAGTGCTTATCTAAGTATGAACTCATTTGCTTGGGAGAATCCCATTTACTAGATTGTTTGATCTCCGGGTTGAACTCAGCAAACATAGTTTTCGATTCAGTGTCGTACAAGGTCACGTGATCGTCATCATTTTCCCTTTCATTCTCCTCGTCCTCTTCTTCATTCGCTAGCTCCGTTAAGGTTGAATTGCTGGAGCTTGCTAGAACTGGTGGGGAAGTGTTGTGGGAATGACTGCTTGGAGCCATGTGCTGAGGTGCGAAAAATGGCGGAAACGATGGCCACCACATCAGAGAGAAGCACGTTGGTTGGGGTCCACTGGAGGATGGCTGCGACTGATCAGCACCTTGAGTCGTCCCACTAGGGGTAAGGTGGGGCACAAAAGCACCGGGAAACATCCCACGTGGGGTAAAGGAGTTGTAAGGGGCCGCGGACTGGGAATTCAGCCATTGCCACAACTCTATCCTCTTGGCGGAGTCCTGTAGCTTTGCCAGAAGTTCATCGTCGAAATTCCCTTGTGAGTTACCGCCCATTCCGAATGTCGAGAGCTACCAAACTGCTACACATACAGCAAAAAGAAAAAAAGTGTGATTTGGAGTATGCGGCGCCCTCTTATAGGCGGCCAGGCCGGATATATGACAAACTTTCTAATTATAAATAATTTAGAGCTACTAAATTGCTGTAAATTGTGCAATAAGAAAGAAATACCAGTGTTACATGCAGTGAATCTCACGAAATATAACTACATGATATCTGCTATAAGAAGAGCACTAAAAGTAACACTGGTCTCTAGGCAACACATATGCGCTTGTTTGAAACTACCACAATAAAAATTGCACACATCAGCTATCCATGGTGTTTGTTACTTGTTACCATGACAGGGAGCAGAGATCCATCACAAGACATCACATGGGATGACAGCACAAAACATGGCAATGAGGAACAGGCACATGGTGATTGCTAGCATGTTGGATAATGCTAGGTTCCGGCAGAACTTTGGAGGATGTGAGTGTCTGTAGCGTGTGTCTGTGTGTGTGTTTTTAACATTTCTGTAATTCACATTTACACATGTACTGGTCCCCACACTGTGTTATATATACCCCATTGTATCCTCAGCTAGTTTCAATGATAGTGACAGTAGCAGTGAAGCAAGTGATGATTTGATGAGTGGTCCGGATGCAGTAGCTAAGATGACCAACGCTGGAGCTAGTGGATCATTCTCAATGGATTACTACAGGTATATGGAGAGTAAGAAGAACCGTCACAGCTTTGGAGGTCAGTAAGATACAACACTCTGCTGTTTACTTATCAAACACTTTAATACTTGACCTGTATGTGTAATAAGTATGTCACCCTTACCCCCCCTCCCCCCCAGGACAAAGTGTGCCCCGGCGACGATTAGTAAGATCTGCTGTGAGTATTATTGGGTTGTGTGGTCAGTTTGATCATGTGATCTATTAGTTCTCAGCTCCTGAACAAGACAACCCTCCCTTCTATGAACCAAATATGGAGAAACTAGGTGAGTACTGCTATAAGTAGTAACACTAGCAGCCACACCCCCTTTCTTTTCAGATGAAGAAGAACAAGATGCTGACAAGACAATGGAAGCCCCAACCCTCGGCATACAACGTAGCCAATCAGAACAACCATCACTGGAAGAGTTTCTGAGTTATGTTGGACTAGAGAAGTTATTACCAGTACTACAGGTAAGACTGGCCATACACTACAGCATGTTATACTGGGACTGGTTGGGAAGACTACAGACAGTTACTGTGTTACCTCAAATTGTGACTTGTCCTATTTGGTCTGGAGATGATGTTCAACACAAATTTTCACCTGGTCTCAAACATACTCCTAGCATATTTATAGTTTCTAACACTGCTATGAACAGCTAAAGCAAACAGCATCCTATGGCCTTCTTTAAATCTGTATGAAGGAAGACTAAAGTAATGTCTATCAGTATATCTGCAGGTAGAGTTAATCAGTTGTATCATTCTTTAAGTTGAAATACCAAGAAGACACTAATTTATTGAGACAGGTTGAGATGACCCTCAACTATCCCGGACAAAATTTGGTGTACACAAGTACATACAGATATTGTGTGACACCAAAAATGTGATAAATCACAAAAACACCTTCATTGTGGTTAATATTTTGTAAACAAAAACAACAGTAGATTTCCTCATTTCATAGCAAGTATTTAGATGTATGGTTACTAAGTGATAACATGGTTTAGTGATTTGGTCAGTATTCACTAGGATCATGGTATACCTAGTATATGTGACCATCTCAGCGCTAAAGTACGTTCGCGTTGAGCTGAATCCTGGGTTGTTGATTAAGAAGCCATACAAAATCAAATGCCTTAAACATGATGTTCGTGATGCATTTATTCGTAAGCCCATGTTACGGGCGCGCACTTAATTGTTGAGAATATGGCGTCCAGTGCACCGTCAGTGAATGCAGAGCAAAACCCTCTTGGAAAGATGTTAAACAGCCAAACGAAGTATCTACTTATGAAACTATGGAAGTACTTTAAGCAAGAAGCGAAGAAATGTAAAATTTCTATCAACATCATGGAAAGAATCTGGAAGGTCACCGATATTGTATGTAATGCCTTCTTTGCTGGCTTTTGGCATACATTACGCCACGCAGGGATTTCAAGGACATTCATTGTAAGAGTTAGAATGGAGCACCGCAAGAAAGGCGGTTTATCTACGCCAAGAAAAAGGTACAAAAAGCACTTTGCACAAGCCCGCTCAATTGTAATCGTCAGGTACAAATGTTCACGAGTCCATGTTGATGCAGACCGTTTTGACCGAGATGCCATCAGACAAGGTCCATTCATTGTACGGAAGGAAGGAAATTTATCGCTCTCAAAGATTTGGTAAGTTAGATTTTGAACCCTGGAACTTTGTCACGTACTCCGTCTTAGGCCAAACTTAAGTACGCACAACCTCCACTTTTTTATTTCTCAGTATTATCTGCATTGTCCAAGGAATGGTTCACCAAAGTTTCAGTCTTTTGTGGTGAGTAGTTTTGGAATTACAGCGCTAGAAAGTAGGAGTCAATTTGTACAGTAACTATACTAAAAATAAACTACAGACACTTGCATTCGCAGCCATAACTTCTGTTTAGATTGGTCTACAAAGTTGGAATTTGGCTTACAATGTTCACCATGCATTGGCAGATCAACCAAGATATAGTTTTAGCCCTGCAGTCACTAGTGCATAGGCATATGAAGGTGGTTTTGTTGGAGAAATGGTGACTATTTTGTTTACATCTACCACATTGTAAACAAACGCACGTGACACGCAAACCATCAGGGCTACAGAAATGAAACAAAGATTTTCAAACTACCAATAAGATAGTGTATAGTTTTAATTCGATTTGAATCTTCCTTCTTGGAGTACTTGCTTATTTTTCTTGTAGCATGCGTAATTTTATGAATTATTTATAAATTTCGATTTTCTCAATACATATGCTTGTGCGAACTAGATGAGTTTTCACTGAGATAGTCACATATATCAACTGTTACATTCCCTCCATCCTTTAGGAACAAGAAGTTGACCTGCCAACGTTACTTACTTTAGATGAAGAGGATTTGAAGGGTGTTGGAGTGAAGTAACTGTGTTACTATTAATAGATGAAATGTTATATTAATACCTTATTAGGCCATTTGGTCCAAGGAGACGTCTAGTACAAGCAATACAACAAGTCACTGGTAAGGCTCCCTCCTCGCCACTTGATAAACAGGATAAACCAGTTGTGACCAGTCCTGGGGTTGTCAATGACAACAGTAAACAGAACGATCAGGGAGATCAAACAGTATGTCTGTCAGTGTGTTTGTTTGTGTTGTATAATGCCACATTCTATGACGTCTGTCACTTATAACTGCTCTAAATTTTTGATTAAGACAAGCAGAAGGAGAAATTAGGGATTTTAAGTTGGAAGAAAAGTAGTGAAACAAAGGAATTGCTAAACAAGGAAGGTTGCCTATACCTTCAGATATACTGTTGCCTGTTACACAGTGTTACTAAGAACAGTACAAGAAGTGTCTCTGCAATCAATCCAGTCACTACAAAAAATATGGGCAATAAGCATAATAGCCAACACAGCCACAGCAAAGCCACATCACACTATTGCAAATCGACACCTTGTGTTGTCAGTGAAAAGAACTGGAGGACAAAGGAGGACAAAGCCAAGTCCATGATGTGCTGTACATACTGCAGTTGGCAAAAAGGCACCTCTTGGGGTGAAGCAATGTCAAACAGTGAAGAAATCAAGCCCGTAGCCTTATCCATTGTCGAATTATGCTTGCAACAGTCAGTCAGTCAGTCAGTCAGCATAAAATATAAAAATTTTTGCAAAAATTCCATTGGAAGAGTTTCGGGTTGATCTGAAGACATTTATGGGCTTGGCTGTGCCTAATCAATGCTGCCAAGCTGTCATGAAGGGAAATTGAGGCTGATTTTAAGGTGATAATTTTGGCTGCCAGTTCTTCATGATTAGTAATGTTCAATATGCCTGAAATAACATACCATATAGCCTAAATATTCCAACAGTGACATTTTATTCTTGAAACATTTAGGCTATATTATGGAATCTGTGTCAAACAACTGTGTAGTCACTGATACCATACACAATATGGTACAAAGTGCCTAAGTGCTATTAAATGTGTGGGCTGCTAATATAATTTTCATTAAGTAACCTGGTTACATCTTTCATATTAAATGTGTGGTCAGTCAATAATTTTTCACTGTTTAGTGCTCCAGCTATTGCTCCACTGCTCTGTTATATCATACAGTACGATAGTACCATGTAGTAGGGATCACAAAGGGTTGGGTGTAGCTCATGAAAAAACATCACCCAATAACCAGCCTCACTTCCCTGACGACAATGAAGTAGTATTGGTTAGGTAAAACTGAGCCCAAACAAGCTTTCAGATCAACCCGAAATGCTTTCAGCAAGTTGCTATGAAATACTTTTTAAAACAGGATTTTCTAGTGACTGACTGAGTAACTGACTGACTGATGCCTTCAGACAAGCATAACTCAATAATAGCTAAAGCTACAAGCTTGATTTTTCTCTGTTCAACGTCACTTCAGCCGGACATGTTCCTTAATATACCGCAGTACCTACAATCCTTACTTCATGGACTTACCAGTGTCCTCCTTTGTGTCCCATTCATCTTTGCTGACAGTGAAAGGTGTCGATTTGGCGGTAGTACATGACAGTTCTTGATTCGTACTGCTTTGTAACGGGTTGAACATAGCTGACAACAAAGCGTAATGGATGCTTCACTTTTCAGATGATAATTGATAGCGGGTTGTGCGGTGCCATTTCTTTCTTTTGATGCGGTATGCATGGTTCACCAGTTATAATAATTTTTATTTTACAATTTTCAACTAGAGTAGGGACCATAGCACATCAATAAAAAGTACTAAAACAAGCTGGAGTAGTGCACAATATTAAATCACAGTAAAACAATAAGAAGTGTTATATCCCTACTGTGCATATCTATTGAGCACAGTAGGGATATAACACTTTTATTAGTGCATAAACGTTTATCATCTACATTTAAACATCTACATTTATTTTGTGTACTAGTAACAAATATAAACACTCTAGGAAACTGGTAAACAAGTAAGCTACACTGTTTAATTAAATGCACAAAGCCTGACCTTCACATTCCGTGACTGCACAATCAAAATATCAATACGTGAGCATAATATTGGTATCGCAATACAGCTAGCGTATCGCGATATATGGATATGTAACACTTTCACACCTCAGATCAAAGGAGCCGCCCGGGCTACAACTGGACAGTGATTATATAGACGTTGACGCTGAAATCGATTGTGAGGATCGATTAATAATCACGTGATTAGGATGCATGACTTAGATTTTGCCATGAAAACCACTCAGACTGAGAGCATTTTATTATCCTTGCCATCCTATGAGTTGAAAAACATTGGGCTAAGGTGAGAACTAGCACTATAGCTTATTCACCAATCATTTCCACATGTTTTCGAATACAGACATGCCCCCATCACGAAGCCACCACTCTGCACGGAGTAACCACTCTACAAGCAAGCTTACCTGTCTAGGCCTTTAGTGAACTCCATACTTTTTCCATAAACGATTCAATAGCACTGATTAAAAGATTGAACTCGTGTAACCAAAATTTTCCTTGATATCTCTAGGATATGTCCGTTCATTGTAGCTGGACGTAACCAGAATGTACTAGCTGCTGACCCATAATCGAAAAATTTAGGTATGCATATATAATACATCCAGTGGATTGGCTTGGGTGATTGATCGCCCTGTACAGGCTATCAGCCTAATAAGTGTTACATATTAGCTGTAACACGGGGCATTCGGGCTTTGCCTGATATGTATGTCCTCATGCCCGTGTTACAGCTATTACATGTATCACACACCATTGTTCATGATCCCTAATATACAGTACTACCATACTGTATGATATAATACTTGAAAATTTTTTTTTCTGTTGAGGAAACCCTCTAAGTACAAGGTGTCCCCAAGGAACCAAACACAACAAATCTTCACACTTTCATAACAAGATGAACTTGTAGTAAAATATAGTGTTGCACCAATAATCGGTTGAATAATCAATAACAGCCAATATAAGATGATTTTGCAAGTATCGGTATCAGCTACAAAGAGGAAATTATTTGACAATAACCTAAACCCACAATCAATAATTAACGACAGTAATAAACACGTAACAGTATTAAAAGAAAGCAGTGAATGCAGAGGGGTCATTCCATACCAAATCAACAAAAAAAAAATCCGGACCCCTTTTGATTTTCGTGAAATTTGGCACAAACATGGACCATTTCAAGAAACTTTCTCACACCAAAATTTGGCTCATTTCATAGGTCTCCCTTTAAGTTATGACCACTTAAAGTTTCTGCTGAAAATTTTATATTGCTTACACGTCTTCAATAAAATGGCCATAACTTTGCTTGTGATTGACGTAGAAACATCTGGTTTAGAGTTTTGAAATGCTTATTAAATTCTCTTTCAGGTGATATATAATGTTTTATAATTGCTCAAAGGAAAAGGTCAAACCACAAAAATGTAGCCTTTTCCTTTGATCTTAATTTTCTAAAATGTATATTCTTTAATTAAATTTATTTTTGGTTTACATGTTGCTCTAATACCTACCATTCATCACTGTGAGTTTAAAGTTGGGACCAATAGTAGATCATGAGTTATAAGTGTTAATGTGTAGCCTTGTAATCACTGCTGTTTGTATGGTTCAAATACGCTAAGATGCAATACCAATTGCAAGTAACTTTATATAATAGTACGTCACAATTATTTTATACATTGTTGGTTTGTAAGTAAAGTTAATTTGTTTATGTTTTGTAAGAAAACCCAGTAAAAGCTTGTAATTAAATACATATACTCAAGTAATTTACCCCTTATCAAGCTTGTATATATTGTTTCTGATTATGACACCAAGTCTATTGTATAGTAGTGAAATATTGAACTTGATGACATTTTCACTAGCTACAGTAACTGCTACTGCTACTGTTAGTATTTAATGCTGATTGTTGATATGCAAGTACGTATTTTGATACACAAATGTAGCTATAGTGGAAACTGTCTAAGCTAGTAAGGCCAATTTTTTTTGGCCTTAATAATGTAGGTGGCTATTTATATAGTTTGATGTGTACAAATCTCTTACTTGAACAATTTAAAGTTGACCCTCAATAGAAAAGTGGCCTTTCATTACAGGTGGCTGCTAAGAAAGGTTCCACTGTAATTTGAAACACTTACAAATAAAACAATGTTATGTAGCTGCAGTCACACAGGCATGAATGTTTCAATATTGTAATCTACTAGAGCTTTTCTAACAAGTAGTAATGAACGACTGATGTAGTATTAACAGTCTTTTCAACTTATACCTTCAAAAATTCAATTGTGTACTGATATCAATGTATCAAGTTTCCATGTGAATGATTGTAGAGACTGTCATGCAATATGCACCAGTTTCAGTCTCAACGTTTACTATAACACTCTGATTTAACTTTGAAGTTAGTTGCGTTGACCCTTTCTTTAATCGATTGTTGATGTATTTCACTTAAAGCTATAGATATGTATCAGTGTGCAATTGCTGTAGTGAACCTTTCTATGATGTAATTTCTATGGAACATTTCTATGACTCTATGATTCTCAATTATAGAATCAAATTATGAGCTACATTGCTATTTTTATCATGATACAGTTGATGTATGGAGTTTAAGCCAGTTACCTTAGGGCCAAAATTTATGGTCCTTAATGTACAGGTAGCTGCTTAATACATTTGTATAAGTGTACAGTAACAATTTAAAATTGGCCTTATTGGAGTGGTGGCCTTTGTATACAGGTGGCCACTTTCCACTCCATTCCATCAAATTTTTAATTTGACGAGTAAGACAATGCATTGTGGTTTTAGAAGTGTACATTTTTCCAGCAAAGGCATTATTTATAGGTTCAAACATATAAAGGTGGCCTTTAAAGTGGCCATGCAGTAGTAGGCATTCACTTTCAGAGTATGATTCAGAGTGATATACAGTGTAACATATCTTAGCAACTACCTTAAAGGCCACCATTTTATAAAGGCCAGCTTAAAATAGAATATTTCTACTCTAATGCAACTATACGAAGCAGCTATCTAGGTATTAAGACCAAGAAGCTTCGGATATCACTAAGACATGACATTTCGATTCCACTTTACATGTACATATGTATGAACAACTGTCGTTTGCATCCATTATACACGCGTATAAGGTTGGAAACTATCATCATAATCTGTGGCCGAATATTATTGTACAGTAAGTAAAATTGAAAGAATACAATTAGTTATACAGTAAATCCTTTATAAATATAGCTACCTCTATAATAAGACCACCTCTATTTTATAGGACACTGAACTTACAGCAAAAACATAATCAGTGATTCTTTTATTAGGCAGCCTTATTATTGCTCCAACTTTCTTAGCTTTAAAAGTGGCTCTGTTAGTATGGTTTCAGTGTAGTGAGCCCTTGTCAATACAAACCCTAACTATTTTAATGCATAAAATGATTTTTGACATACTAATATAAGGTAACTTGCAATTGGTATTGGAAATTACACTGAAAAATACCATACAAACAGCAGTGATTACAAGGCTACACATTAACACTTATAACTCATGATCTACTATTGGTCCCAACTTTAAACTCACAGTGGTGAATGATGGGTATAAGGTGGCGCTGAAGTAATCAAATGAAGCCTTACAAGGCCAATGGAACATCATGTTTGTGGCCATGCACGAAAAAACACGGAAAACTAATAGAACAACGCGAAGCGCTTCGAAATATTGTAAGAACCAGCTCTAGCAGACTGTCAGGCTGATACAAGTAACGATATTCACGTACTAACTTCATCTCCTTGTCAAAACTCTGGTAACTTCACAGCGAACAACACCAGCTGTCATCGCGTGGTTACTGCTTTACGGAGCGCGCTCTGGCCAGTTACAGTCTCACATTTCGTGAAAAAACTCCATATTTATGTACCATAGACCCTCAAAATTTGGCAGAGGCACTGGTGAAGCGGTTCTTTACAGAGCTATGGAACGATTTTTCGCGATTCACTGTTGACAGGCGTAATATCACATGTTGAAAAATGCGGGTTTGCGTTTTAACCAGTTTCCACGTTGTTATCGTTAAAAAGGATTCCATAGAGTTGTTCTACAAGGTGAGAAACCATAAGAGCCAAGTCGGCTTAGCGCTAGGTTATTTCTGGGGTGAGTTATTTTTAAAATCGGCTCGTAAGTTCAGAGTTTAATAACCACGAAATTAAAGCGGTTGATTTCACGAAACTTGGCATGCTAGGCTACAACATTACAGGCTATCATAAGAACCCTTTAAACGTAGACTACATGGTTCACAAGCGGAGTTCTCCACCACCCTAAAATAGCTAATTAAGCGCGTGGGCTAATTTTAATAGTGACAAATGGGCATTGTACGGCTTCACATAATTACTTCAGCGCCACCTTAAAGTTAATCAAAGAATATATATTTTTGAAAATTAAGATCAAAGGAAAAAGCTACATTTTTGTGGTTTGACCTTTTCCTTTGAGCAATTATAAAACATTATATATCCCCTGAAAGTGAATTTAATAAGCATTTCAAAAATCTAAACCAGATGTTTCTACATCAATCACAAGCAAAGTTATGGCCATTTTATTGAAGGCATGTAAGCAAAATAGAATTTTCAGCAGAAACTTTGAGTGGTCATAACTTAAAGGGAGACCTATGAAATGAGCCAGATTTTGGTGTGAGAAAGTTTCTTGAAAGGGGCCACGTTTGTGCCAAATTTCATGAAAATTGAAAGGGGTCTGGTTTTTTTTTGTTGATTTGGTATGGAATGACCCAGAGGTAAGTGGTAGACATTGATTTGCTGTACCTGTTTATAACTATTTAGGCTTGTTTATCTGTGAATAGTGTGGCTGCAAAGCTGTAATAGGCTGTGTATATTTATTGGCCGCCCACGTAATTAACCAATCACTATTTACAGAGGGTCTGGGAATCCCACCAAAACTCCATTTGAGAAGTTGACTGGTGTTTTGTCTTTCATTTCCATGAAAGGGGTTAGTGGCACACTGGTAGCAAACATTGTAGAATCAGCCGCCCACGCAAGTAATTAAATTATTGCAATTAATGTTATACACACACAAACTTTAGATGATTTTTGCTCCTTCTCCCCTGACCTGTAGAATTGAAGAATATCGGTTTATCAGCTACAGGAATGAGTGAAAAATCAGTATCGGTAAATGTGAAAATATGCATACCGGTGCAACACTAAAAGTATATATAACTTGTTCTCTAGCAACATGAGCATATATAGCGTGTACCATGTGTGTTTGTATGTGTATATATGTACAGATGAGTTGATGTGGTGTTAGTTTGTCAGTGTGTCAGTCCTTACAATTCTGTGTGTGTGTGTGTGTGTGTGTGTGTGTGTGTGTGTGTGTGTGTGTCGGGGTGTGTGTGTGTGTGTCGGGGTGTGTGTGTGTGTGTCGGGGTGTGTGTGTGTGTGTCGGGGTGTGTGTGTGTGTGTCGGGGTGTGTGTGTGTGTGTCGGGGTGTGTGTGTGTGTGTGTCGGGGTGTGTGTGTGTCGGGGTGTGTGTGTGTGTGTGTGTCGGGGTGTGTGTGTGTGTGTGTGTCGGGGTGTGTGTGTGTCGGGGTGTGTGTCGGGGTGTGTGTGTGTGTGTCGGGGTGTGTGTGTGGGTGTGTGTCGGGGTGTGGGTGTGTGTCGGGGTGTGTGTGTCGGGGTGTGTCGGGGTGTGGGTGTGTGTCGGGGTGTGGGTGTGTGTCGGGGTGTGGGTGTGTGTCGGGGTGTGTGTGTGTGTGTGTCGGGGTGTGTGTGTGTGTGTGTCGGGGTGTGTGTGTCGGGGTGTGTGTGTGTCGGGGTGTGTGTGTCGGGGTGTGTGTGTCGGGATGTGTGTGTGTGTGTGTTACCTGTACATTAGTCTGTCAGTGTGTCAGTCCAGTATCCTGCCGGTTACAGGTGCAGTTACAGAAGATGCTTGATAAAGAACGTCAGATCAGGAGCACAACAGAGCAGTTTGCCCTCCAGCTACAGTTATCAAGACAAGAGGCTAATGAGTGTGCTACTGCCATGCAACAAGCTATCTCTGATCAGGTGATCCATCTGACTGCAGCAAGGTGTGTCCTAGATCATGTGATCATCACTGAGCCCATGTGATCCCTACAGGAAGGTGTTTACTAAGATGTCCACCTCATTAACTGAACTCAACACCATAGCAACCGATATGAAGGTGGGTGCTATAGACAGGTACATTCACAACAACAGTTTTAAAATGGAGGTCACATATAGTTAGAAGTTTTAAAAGAAGCAATTTGATTATATAGTAAATATCTAACTTCCGTTTATCACTCTTATACAGCAACTATTATAACCTCTATAACAACAGTTACCATAACGTCAGAGTTGTAATGTTTAACAATGGTATAGTCTTCATTGTAAGCCAGAGTGTTAGTTTATACACGACCTTTCATTTCTTCTACAAACACTGAATATCATTTAGTTGTATAACTGGTAAATGCAAGAAATGATATCTGCTCAGTACCTGTAGCACAAGTACAGAAATATAGAGGCACATCTCAAACCTTTTACATAATATTTGCTCCACACATAACCACATTACATCAACACTTATAGGATGATACAAGAGTGTCAGACAAGCTAGTGGAACAGTGTTCAGCTGTGATGAAGTTCCACACATTACTAGGTAGCGAGATGGGAGCTGTTAGCAAAGCTGCTGAGGCCATGAGACATAAAGCTGATGAACTGTGTTATCATTTGTTGTCTTCACTGCAGAACTCACAACAACCAAAACAACAATAGCATTGTTCGTCTGTTTGTGTGTGTGTCCTCATTACAATCACCACCCTATTATCAAGATGTTGTACAATATTTGCTAATGAATTTCTATTTGTTATTAGGTAATTTGTCATAATTTACTTTAATGTTCTTTTCCAAACATTTTTATTGTATTTGTTACCTTTAGAGGTTGTGGAGTGACAGAGCTGCCATAGAACCTAAATATTTTGAGGGGAAATATTTTTGAGGTTGAGCAATTATATTTTACAAAGGCAAAAGACGTTCAGATTGAGACACTGATAGAGCAGTCAATCACTCTAATAAAGCAGTCAGTGTAGCAAGGATTTTTATGTACTTTAATTTATCAGTAGTATTAATAATAGTTGGTGGAAGGGTAGTTATTGTCAGCAGGCAGTTACTCTTATTTGTTTGGTCTTCACCAAAAGTCTAGCACTGATCAGAAACCTGTCACCAAAATTCGTGGAGCCGTTTATGTACTGACAGTTAATGAAACCTGTAAAACAGGGAGAAAAAAGTTGTATTGTAAACCACAAGAGGTCAATCCATAACAGTACAATTCAGTTCATAAACACTGCCGATAAACTAGCTCTCTTATCTAAACACCAATTAGTATATCCAAAATATTTTGAGGGGGAACTTTTTGGGGGTTCAATATCAGTGAAAATTTTATCTTTGAAATATTTAGACCTGCATATAATATAGTCTAATACATTTTGGGAGTGTTTACAAATCCATAAAAAATTTATTATTACTGAGCAATATTGCTCAAACTCCTTGAAATATTCAAGCTGTGTGGTATAGGAAACTAATTGTTCAGATAACTAATTCCTGCTAACTAGAACACAACATTAGAAAATGCTTAGTTGACTGACAGTAATTATTTGGTTAAAGGTTACAGAAACTGACTTGTACAGCTTTGTAGTGTCTAGAAGTATACCCCCAAAATGGTGGCTGTTGAGGCAGCTGGAGCTCTGCATAACATTGAATTGAACTGGTGTTATAACTACTGATCATTATTATAATACAGATAGCTAATACCAAGCCCTAAACCACTACAAACTCTTGTTAACACTCACTCACTATAACATCTTCACAATGCTATACAGTATGGACACTCAACACTGATTACATGTATTATGACCAGATTTGTGAAATGGTACAAAAGTCGACCAATATTTTGAAGCTTCATAATTAACTTTTTATCATTGCAAATAATTGCCCACAAGTGTAGCACTAGCTGTGTTTTGAAAGTGTTATATCATTTTGTTTGCTGGCATGTTATACTGAAATTGCATATCTGGTCACACTTGTAGTTTACTAGCTACGTGGTTACAGTTAGTCACCATAGTAAGATTATATGATATGAGAAAAACTTCCAGCAAATAGAAATTTTCCCTAGGCATGCCCCAGTTAGTGGTAGTACTAGAAAACTTTTCATCTCATCAACTCAACGTGGTTTATTGTTTCTACACACCTACATACACTACATGAGTACACATGAAATGACACTCGGGGATATATAGGCCATAAGCTGTACACCTATATGGCTTATGAGCTAATACATGGATTGTTGACAACAGTGGTAGTATGACCCATGTCAAAACACCAGAACATATTCTTCAACTTTGCTAGTATCTATAATTCAATCATACATGCACTAAGCTTTTGAAATAATTATGTCCCATACATACACATTGTTGGTAGAGCTATGCTCATACAATTCACAAGTCCAGGCATTTACAGGCTGTAGGAGATACAATAGGTGGGCAATGTTTGGAGCTCAAGGTGGTTTGCACCTTGTGATTTTACTAATAAAAATCAATACTGCACAACTATAATGATTTTAAGAAACAGCATCTTTCACTTGTTAGCATGAGCATCTAATTACTATATAAGTGCATTTGAGAAATGTAAGTAAGCTAGTATACACCAGAGACTAAGGGGCAGATCCAGGGGGTCTCAGGCGATCTTGTTTTGTACAAAAAAATGTATTACTGCTAATTCAAAATACTGTAAGAGCAGTCACTTACCCTAAAAGAAGTTGCATTCAGAACACTGGATGGGGGGGAACATGCTGCAGACCCCCTAGATTTAATTGTGCATTTATGAACTCTGTGTGGTTAAACTGCCGTACAATATGGTGGTATGGCAGGAAATGTACATTGTAGAACAAAAGTCCAAGCAATGTTAGAAGGCACTGTACCAAAGCTTTGTTGTTGGGAATATTAACATAGTTTGTTTGTATGGTATTTAACAAGTACCACTAACAGTCCCAGCTACTGCCATGATCATTTGCTGTGTACAAATTTGTCATGGTATGTTCTTCCACCACACCTATAGTACCTTATACCACTTCACGGGTTCAAGATTAGAGTCTGCATCTAAATTTTTCAACTATACAAAACTACTCTAAAAGAAAGGCAGACAATTGAGGTAACAGGAAGTGTCTCTAGTTGATCTACATACTCAATATCCTCATAATAAGATCATCATCTATAGTGTTACATAACAACGTTACACTATCCCTCAGTCTCAAACTTTATGAGCCTTCAAATCCTCAATGAGCAATTACATCATAATTTAGTTAATAACTTCAATAGATCTTGTTGCTGGTGACGATAGCATAATACGACATCACCTCTACCACAACACTTTATAGTTGATAGAATGACATCAATTATATCCCATCATAACAGTGTTAATAGAGTCAACCACAAACCAGCATAAGGAACCATCCCATACCCCATATACCATTATAGCTTGTAACACAATACTGTAGCATATTGCTATATAATAAATTATTATACAATATTAATTATAACACTGGTATATATCAACATCATTTCTGATTTCTGTACAGTAATTGTTCAAATATGTAATTCTAATTCACTGCAGTCCTACATAAACAACACATTACCACATAATTGAGCTGAGTTATATATAGAATATCAAACTGGACTACAACATACTATAACACCTCTTATAGAACTTTGCGTGGGCGAGATCAAAGGAAACGGTGCACTTCAAATTTCATAAAGTACACTCTCTGCCAGCCAGCAGTGCTTCATCGACCACAAAGAGTGCTTTATTCGCTCAATAAAGCACTCTTTGCAGTGCAATAAAGCACTTTTTGTGGACAATAAAGCACAGTTGCCCACATGCTCTAGTGCAGGCTAATAGCCTGCGGGGCTCATGCCAGTACGACTAATCACCCAAGCCGGTGAAGGCTGATAGCCTCGCTGCGCTGAGTGATCAATCACCCCAGCCAATACGAGTTCTGCCACTGAATTGCTTTTATAGACATACCTAAATGCTTCGATGATGGGTGGGAGAAGGTAACGTTGTTGTAACGTTTGTTAATGTAAACGGACAAGTCCTGGAGATATCACGGAAATATTTCACCATGTGACTCACAATAGAATCGATTGTGGGTTGCGAGCAAAACCTGCCAAAATACGCAATGAACGTCTACCATGCCAAACTATGGTGAACTACGCGTGAGTTACTTTTGTTAAACTAATTTGTGTGCATTCAAGTTCCTAATAGTTCGTACAATGCATGTCAATTACGAGTGCTAGTGTATGGTGAAGCTACACGACTAGAAAGTTCCATAAATCATTTAAAGCATAGCCTTGCATATGCTATATGAAAAATAAAGCACTCACGGCTACGCTTTAATATATACATATAGTAATCAGATCTCAGAATATTAAATATTATAGGGTTTGAAGTTCTCTATATTACCAGCATAAAGGTGTTAATTTAACATGACAGTGTATTTGTACAGGTTATACTAGTGGGAAGACTAAAAAATGCATTCAAATAAACACCTGTCTCGATTATAAGCCAAGAGATTTCCAGAACATTTGGAAAATAAATGCCTGCATGGTTTTGAATAGAGTATTGATGAAGTGCATGACCTCCTGATGTTTCTTCAAATTTTTAACATTAAATTTTAGAGCCATCCGAGGGATGTACTGTAGGTGCTACAAAAAATCACATCAGTGGTCAGAGCAAGGGCCTATATTTGAGACCTGGCATCTATTATGGATCGGTCCAAGTATTTTATCAATTCCGGATCCAGTATTGATTGAACACTAATATAACAGTAAGCTTAGAACACTTTTGTGCAATGTGAATTGACTACACAACAAGTATAGTGAAAGCTGAAAATGACTGAAAAATACCGCATATGTGTGGTACACAGACTAACCTGTAATTACTAGGATTTCCTCTTGGTTGCCATGGATGCAGCCCATTCATCAGTGGACACACCCTCAAGAGGTGGTAATGTTTTAATGACATCACAGATGATCGGATCATGTGATCCTGGATCATATGATGCAGTCTCATTGTCATGACAACAGTACAGTCCACACAACTTGTATAGTGCTCTTCTGGTCTCCATGACAACTGGAATATGACTGATGTTAGTTGTCAATGATGAAGCCATGTAATTGAAGTCCGACAGCAGTTGACACATCTGTTGTGTGCTTTGTACAGTAAACACTAAGATTATTCACATACAATAACATCAACATTATTTATGGTCGGTGGGTAAGAAGTAAGGCGGTAAGTAGTAAGAGTGCTCTTCATACAATTGTGAAAATGCTGAAATTATTACTGCTGCATTGATATTGGAGATTTGCCGATATTCCAATAACTAATCTTGAAGTTTAGGTATTACCATATATACGTAATTGTATTTCCTTGTAAATTTTACTAGAAATTTGATTATAAGGCCACATTAACTTAATTATTAGTTTCTCATCCCACCTGCATCACCGTTTCTCTTATCTCATCTAGTGCTGGGCAATATCGCGATATTATCGTATATCGCAATATCTACTTCTGATATTGTCTTCAAATTTCAATACTGCCATATCGACCTCATCAAGGATTGTTTGCACCACTGGTACCTTAGTGCAGCCATCCAGCACCTTTTAAAGTTGGTGCCTTGCTAGGCCAGTCTAAAAAACTGCATGCTGAGTTGCTAATTCAGCTAGTAAAAAATAAAATAAAAATCTGCCCTCCCACACGGCTATTTTTAGCGCAGGAGGATGAGAAACTAATAATTAAGTTTATGTGGCCTAAAGGACTAATTTAGCTTGTTTATAGCACAACTAACAGAACATTTAAGCAACAATAAAATGTTGCAGTGTTCATTTCAGTGGTACATATGAACATAATTATATTTCTAAATAAATACCGTATTTGACTGGTTAATAGCCGCGGCTCACATAATAGTCGCCCCCGGATAGTAGCCACAGCGCAACCTTGAATTACTGTCACAAGAGCCACCCTCGGATAAGAGCCGCAACTTGTATCCGCAACTTGTATCTGAATATGCTGATACAAGTGTTGATGACACACGTTTGAAGGAGAAACTGGAGAAACTAAGCAAAGGAGTTGTTTAAGCCTGGAAATAGCATTTCTGAGAGGAGCCAAGTGGATTAACAGTATTAAAGGATGGTTACACAAGGTCAGCCATTTGAAAATCTGTATAAACACCACAGGCTACTGCCGGCATACAAGCTCATAGTAGCTGCCCTCAGACAGTAGCCGCCTTCGCATAGCACCCGCATCATTTTCCTTGCTGAAAGTTATAGTACCCGTGGCTATTAACCAGTAAAATACGGTACATACAACTGCTTTTACATCATGGTACCAATCCAGTACCATTATATAAATATAAAGCCAATATAATTAATTACTTATTCAATTATCGGTGCAACACTAAACTAAAAATATGCTAAATGTAAGGGATGAAATGTTTATGCAGAATCATTCTCTGATCCTGATCAGACATCTAAGGACACACACACACAAACACACACTACACACACACACACACACAAACACACACTACACACACACACACTCACACACACACACACACACACACACACACACACACACACACTATACACACTCACACACTATACACACACACACTATAAATATATTTAACAAACCTGTATCGTTTACTAGTAGCCAACACACTGTTTCTCCAGCATACTATAGTGACAGTGACACACAGTGTGACACATGGCTCTCCAAGGGAGGGGAGAAGGATAGCACAGGCCTGCACACACGGTGATAGTAGTTGCTCCACACATAACTCTGCTATTCTAGTTGGTGTCCCTTCTGAATTTCCTGCTGTATAACATGTCATGTGATAGCCATGTTGCTATGACAACTGACTGGATAATTTTATCGGCTGTCTCCAGAATTGTTGACAACGTTCAACTATCCCATCATAAAACTGCCGCATGAAGCCAAATAACTGCTCCTATAACCATGACAACAAGAGGTAATCCCATATTAGGAATACTGTATAGTTGATGCGCTGCTGTCAGAGTATCCTCTCTTAGCAATTACAAGTGCAAATTAGGAACAATGTACTAAGAGGTAGTTTATGGTACACTGTGAAGAAAACTCAATGGTTTGTAAAAAGGTTTAGTGGCAGATCCAGAGGGGGGCACGTTCCCCCCTCCTCATGTACACAATACCTTTAGCATCTACAGGTGTACAGCTCCCAGACCCCGTTAGCTACCTATTACCCTGGTCATCAAACCCTGGATCCACCCTGAATTCTGCTAGATACACATAAATCATTTGTGAAGGCCTAGGTTTTTTTTAATTTTTTTAAATGTTAGCTACTTGCAAACACAATTTCACAACTAACTAGAAACTGGTATAGTTTGTCACATCACAATGAAATATACTCTACCCAAGTGTTGAATATAATTGTCACTTGCTCAATTTTCATATATAAACTGCAAGTTAACTATTTCATCAGGGTACAGGGTACTCAACTAGTAGTATGGGTGGACATATTTCATGAAATATATAACTCTCTCAGCTTATAGTTACTAAAAGGGGATAAGAAACGAATACCTAATATGTACACATACTATCCATACACACTTACTTTTATCAATGCCATCACTTCCACAATCTTGTCATGTTCCATTCTGACATCATCTTGTAGTCCTGACAGCTGCTCAGTGGTCACATGATCCAGTAGCTGGGTGCTGATTGGGAGGAGCTCCTCCTGCAGGACTCTCAGGAGGTGTGGCAGGTCTCCTAGCAACAGTAACAGCAATGGGGAAAGTCCCCAGTTACTAAAATGCTGATGTAGTCGGCTGTGATACCATTGGTTACATTCTAACAGGATTCTAGCTACACCCCTCAGCACGTGTGTGCTCACTTGCAGCACGTTAGCCTTCTGGCAGTTCTCATTGGCTGTAATGTGGGGGGTTTGGCTGAGCCATGCCTTCAGTGTTGCACAAGTTGGTTGCAGCAGGTTGTCAACGATCATGTGTGCAGAAGCCGTGTTACCATGACAATCATGACACTTCTCAGTTACCAATGATGACAATATGGCTGATGTAGCTGTGAGTGTAGTCATAACAACATGTGACATCATGTGATCACCTTACCAGTATCTTGTTCATGTTCACACTTGTGTCGCTCAATCTGATTGGCTATGTATAATAGTGATAGAAATAATGATGGGTGGGGCTCCAGTGCTGCACAGAATAGCCAATCAGATCACAGCATAGCTCATATTGACTGACCTTCACTAGCAGCAACGTCACAGCAACCAGTAGCTGAAACACCCCCACAGCTCATGTGATCCATAGTAACTAACCTCTGTGAAACTTTCCTCCAAATATTGCTGGTTGTCATAGCAACACACTGCCTAAGGCCAGGACTATTTATACCTGGCATCAGAAAATTTGTCCAGTTAACATTATCTGCTGGGTCAAGTCCCTCTCTTAGTACATAATTAGTGACATTCCCTCCCCAGGAGCCAGGGTGTAGCAGTGACATACTTCCTCCCCAGGGGGTGGGGGGCAACAATGACATAACTGCTGCACACACAGTCCTTAGTAGTGATGTCTCCATGGATACAATATGCTCCAGTACAGTAAGATCATCACTAACACAACCTGTTATTACTTCACACCTCTTTGAGGTTACTATATTTAGTAACTCCTCCTGGTGTAACAGTACACCATCACACTCCTCCTCATATACTCGTAATATCAACACATTGACCTTATCACGTGATATGTCCAACAAGGAGCATAGAACGGTAAAAGCATATCTCACGTGATCCTCTAATTGTGAGCTAACACACAACAGCTCCAAACTGGTCAAGATCACGTGACGCAAGAGCTGGACACAATGATGTAACTGCCAGTCCATTAAAGTGATCACTTTAGTATCTAATAGCCTGCTTAACCGGTCACACGACTCCTCCAATGCCTTCGTGCAGTCACAATTCCGATAATCCACTTTAGCGGTCCCTGAGAGAGGTACACTTGTAGCACTGGTCACTAAGGGAGGTATACACGCCTTAATACTCCTGTACGTAGCGGTGAGGTTCGCGACTATTGCGCGAATCGAGTCTGACATTGTTTATTTATGTTGCTAATGGCAACGAACGATCAATTGTGGGATGTCTTTTCCAGTGGCTACTAAACAGGTTACCATAACTCGTTTAACCGATAGATGTGTATCATTACAGTGTTATACAGGGACAAGTTCTACTGGGCGGTAAAACTGCTGACGTGGTTGTGTCTAATTTTGGTAGTCACGTGCTCCTCTGTTTATCCCATTTCCACAAGTTTGGCAACCTGGTAAATCATGTGATGATACAGTCTGGTTGTCACAGTAACTGTTGCTAACCCTAGGTATTGGTCACCAAGGAAACAGTTGCCAATAGTAACCACACATACACCATCAAGACTATATTGGGGAATGACAATGTGAGTTAATTAGGAGTTTGGCATACATTGCTTGGACAGAAGAGGGCTGGTCACACCTGGAGCCTATAAGTGCTGCACCTTCAGTCACCCATGATCCTAAATGTTGAACTAACACTTATTAATATATTCCATGACATGTCATATCAAGAGTTCATATACAAATATTATGAACTCTTGGTCATATGTGTCCCAGAGACCTTGCAAACCTTATCAACACTTTCCTAGCTAATAACAAGCTGTGCCATATTTGGTAAAGTAATCACACATCAAAGAGTTGTGTAACCTACCTCCACTTATTTTGGGAATTATAAGAAATGGGAGTTCTCTAGTCTGGGAAAACATCGAGAAATGCCAGTTTTAGGTATTTAGTGTGTTGTAGATCTAAGCTGCATGTACCAAATTTTCACCCAATTCCTTACCTTCCACAGCATCCAAAACAGCTAACTTTCTCAATAGTTTTAAAACCCAAGGTTGACTCTAGATCCATCAGGTGAGCTCCAAAAGGGGTGAGCAGAAGCTGTTTAAGGGGAAGGTGTAGGGATGAATTAGGCCAAGTTATGGGTCATTCAAAACTGGTTAAAATGAAACAGCAAAGGTCTTTATTCAACACCACAGAGTTGTACAGCTCCATTAAGGCTCATACGAATCACTACTATGTAAAGCAGCCAGCAAAAGCAGCTAGTTTTGATTGTGAAAATGGTGTGTGTTCTTGGTGAAAAATCAAATCTGTTGTCATGGGCAATAAGACCGGTTTTCCCAGACCCAGTCACATACAGTGGGTATTATGTTCCACAATTAAAAGGTTTTCCTCCTTGTAGAAATTTGTTGTGCTCTTCGTCCTTATTGCAGAAAGGTTTCACTGTATGGCATATCAAACCCTCCCTGTTGACTTTTGCAGGAGATGCTACAAGTGCTATCACGAGGTATAGCAGAGCTTGTTCACAAGGACCCAGCCACTCCCCCCTCACTACTACTAGCATTAGCAATAGACCAGCAGCTCAGTCCAGCTGTGTTGAAGGAGGTGATAGATGCTCTGGAGAAATTTGGAATAAATAAACCAGAATTATAATTTTTTAAACTGCAACAAATAAAATACTTACAATTTAGAATTGTAATTGATTAAATAATAATTACATTTTTATACCTGATAAGTTTCTTAACCCATGAACTTCTATTTTCATCCTTAATAACATGACAAGTATACAGTTTGAGATGTTGTATGATGGCAACACAATAAAGCTGTGTACTGGAGTGTAATTGTTGGTAAGACATCGCTCAGTGTGATCAGCAGACAATTAGCTGTCAGACCTTCAGTGCTGGCCACTGTGAAACTAATAATAATTAGTGTTGAAACAAGCTCCAGTGATAATATTATTTGAATCATGAACAAAACTGGTGCAATTCTGTAGAATACACAATGGAACATTGAAGTAACAAGTTCTGCTGTCTCTTGTTATAAGTATAACGCCACCTACATGAATACAGCTTTCAAGGTTGGTTTTGTCTGTCTGATAAAAACTAACAAAACTTTAGTCAATAGAAATAACCTCAAACAGACCAAATATTGAAATAATCCTCACACCACTAGACATGGTAGTTGGTACTAACATTTCCTCCTCAAAATTCTAGATGGTGGCAATCCCAAAAAAACTCACCTTTGAGCTATAAGGTAGCTAATAAACACTACTCTATCATCACTCATCCAGGAGGATTGTACTTGAAACATTACAAGTGTCTTGAAGTTCTCATTGTTGAAATATGTAATTCAAATGGATAGTAACAAGAACATGGAAAGAACACAAGTTATATATTCCAAGTGTTCTCTGGGATACTACTCTGGGATACTACTCTGGGGTACTACTCTGGGATACTACTCTGGGATATATGAACATCTCATTATAACAATAACAGATACAAGAGAATTTTTGGCTCAGTTTCACTAACGAGGTGGTCCTCTTTCTTAGGTGAAAACATATAACCAAGGAGTAAAAATATTAGTCATAGATTTCTTAATTTGTAGTCATTTACGAAAGATGTCCAATGTACTATTAATACTTTAACGACCATCAATGATAGTTCAGTATACAAGATGTAAAGTACAATTATTTGAAATAAACAAAATTTACAAATTGATCAATGAGCATTCACAACTGCCTGTCGATATGCAACCAAACAGTAGATCAAGACAATCAATATGATCAAGAGATCATCAAACAGTCCGAACAACCCCATTACGGCCTCAGGCAGCAGATCAAGGGGTGACAACAAGTAAAGCACAACAAAGATCAACATCATCATGATGCGAAGTCGCCACAGCTGCACTATTCCCCGAGGGGAGACGAGATCTTGTAGGAAGTGTCTGAATAACGTCGGGAGGTCATGGATCCATTCTGATAACTGGAACACATAAATCAAATAACACCTTGTAGTAGACGTGGACACTTTGGAATTACGATGTTGGTCCCTTTTTAGGATAAAGGGGTCTTGCCCTTTCAAAATCTGAAGCCAGACCTGTTGGGACTAAAATATTTGTCCTTATTTGGAAGGTTAGTTAAGATAAGGTCCACTGTCACAGCTTGTGTATGTACGCTGGTATTTGTAGTGTTCACTGTAGTTCTCCTTACCATAAACTTCCAAAATGTCAAAATGATACTTTTAAACTTTTCCATATAACAATCCCTCAACATGCTATGACACTCCCTCAACATGCTATGACACTCCCTCAACATGCTATGCACTTGTTTCAGATATTTTTCATGAATAACACTAAACCAATTGGCACAGGCTGATATAGAAATCTTGAAGGCACAAAAAATTCAATACTACAATGAAAATTATGACACACATGTAGAGATGTTGAAACATACAATATAATACAATAGCTCTAATTTTTATGCACATCTATGGAAGCACTTGCTAAACAAACCGCTTTTAACAACATATTACGCACAGAAGTATCTTCTAAACTGTTTTATAGTTTAACTATCATGTTTTTTCTGGAAAATTCTTTCAACAAAGCCTTAAAGCTGCTCTTCATTTTTGTTTGCGTGCATACGTAGGAGATACACCCCATTTCCAACTTGAAAGGATAGGCTATTCCTAATACTCTACGAGGCCTGCACCATTCTTTTTCCGTTGTTAAACGCCAGTATAGAGATGGGACAATACAGGATCTAAAAGTATCAATATATTGCCACAAAAATATCACGATACAACAATATATTGCAATATTACATGCATGTCAAAATACAGACACACAATGCTGCTTTGAGGTAATATTAACTTGATAATTTGGTTGTAAACTTTCATCTACATAGCAAATGTGGTCTTGCATGGCCAGACCACATTTTTTTCCTTTTTGAGTGTACCAACTACCACTCTTAAAAGGAAAAAAAAGAAGCAGTTTGGCCACAAAGACTATCAAAAGTCATGCTAAACACAACCATGTATAACAATATATTGCGATACATGATGTATCAATATATTGAAATTTATATCGATTCATGTATTGACCTCTCACGACGATATAGCATGTATTGATCTCATACAATGATATATCGTCCCATCTCTATGCCAGTAGAACTCGAAGGGAAGGTAATTCACAAAGTCTGAGCAGAGTCGTCACACCCGTATTTCAGACCGCTGGAAAGAAACCATCTCAGAGCAAAGTTCAACTGTTCAGAAGTTTAATACAGACTTCAGTTTCGCTTTTACTTTTTTTTGTTGCAAGCTGCTTTTACCATTAACAATTTTGCTCATGTGGGTGTGTACGGACAAACATAGATAGGTAGATAGACACACACACTTTTACGAAAACAATTGCAGTAAACCAGGTGTGTGCCCACAGCAGGCTGTGGGTGCATGCCTGGTTTAAAAATCATATCAAAACAGCAATTTAAAAAATCCTCTGTAACTTTGTGAACATAATATTAAATGTGTTTAATCTAGATATATGTTTTTTGTAGTATACAGTACTGCACTGACACATCTTTGCAAAACACTGATTTAGATTTCCTGAAAGTTATATGATGATAGCAACTTCTATCAATTATGTATAGATACAGATTTTATGTTGGAAGTTTATGGTAATACTTCCTCACTAGGTAACAAACTAGGAAACTATAGTAACACAGTGTAACGTGTTGTCTAATAAGAGGTCAGCAGGGACACTTGATTACTTGTTTCTAATTAGGGATCTTCATGTGGATGTGAGATCGTTAAAAGAAACCAGTTCACCACAACAGTATACCATCAACAAAAACCTTCTAAAAACCTAAATACTTCAAGTTAGCTTTGCTGAGCAGCAAGAGACATATTCCATACACACCACATCATGACACAGTGTGTGGACATGATTAACAACAACAATTAAGGTGGCAGGGTAAAGGGATAGAGGAGGTTGCTGTGATCTTGCTCACACAACATTTGGAAAATCTCATAACTTACTGGATTAATTTTAGAAGTGTTTTACTGATAACAATTCTGTGGGGTTTGATGGGAGTTATGTTGACAACTGGAACTAAAGAGTTCATAATAAATATATACACTGAGGAGAGTATCTTACTCTCATATACTCCTGTAGAAGGGCGTATCGTGAAGTTATGACGTAGCACTTCTGAGTTCGCCTGTTTTTCTTTGTATAATTAATGATGTCATTAGTTGAACATGGTATCAAATTGAATGCGTGCCTAACAACGTCGCTAGCAACCAAATTAACTCCAGCTCTAAGCATTTCTCACTGAACTACAATCATTCCTTCATGGGTTAAGACCGCTTCGTAGGCGTTTCTTGCTAGGCCATTTGCGAATACGGCTATCCTGAGCATCGCGAGTGTGAAATGGTGTTAACGATTCTAGTACTTTTACAGCTGCTCGTACGTCACAAACCACAACATCTTGTCATTACGTCATAACTTCACGATACACCCTTCTACAGGGGTATATGAGAGTAGGATACTCTCCTTAGTATATATATTATGAACTCTTGCCGGAACTAATTATGTACACATGTACACACAACACACTCATCAACACTTACACTACGAGGTTCCCCGGCCATTCTTCTGTTGTAAGTGTTGATTCTTTGTTCAACATCACTAGGAAAGGTATGTCCCCTACACCTTAGTAACAGTGTGACCTGCCTAGCAACCATAATTACATTATTGCCGGATCACATGATCTCACGTTCTGACGACACACCGGACACCTGCAGGCTGTGGTTGGCCACTGATTGATGTTCCAATACGTTAGAATACAATTAGCTACACAACACAAAGGTCACGGCTACACACTCAATGGTCATTGTTACACACTCAAAGGTCATTGTTACATACCACAAAATATGTGTCCACAGTTTGTTTCCACAGCAGCGTTCATTTCAGTTAGACATATTGGACAGTTCCGATCGCCTGGTGGGAGACCATGCCTATCATGAGATGAAGGTGTCTCACGCCTATCACCAGGCAAGGGACCACGGCCACCTTCTGCTG
Source organism: Dysidea avara (assembly GCF_963678975.1). Taxonomy (NCBI): domain Eukaryota; kingdom Metazoa; phylum Porifera; class Demospongiae; order Dictyoceratida; family Dysideidae; genus Dysidea; species Dysidea avara. The sequence goes on from NC_089280.1 coordinate 520,779, forward strand.
ATGGTGGAGTGGCCACACCCAATTGTCTCCTGGTAGCCTCCACATTATCTTGGTGATGGGGGTTAATTTGTTGATTAGATGTCTGACGTAATAGCATTATTGTAGAAGTCACCACGGTCGCCATGGTGATAGTCCCCACACCCAGTACCCATAGCAACTCGTCACCTACTCCCTCCACGTAACTGCTCCCAACCACCTTCGTTGTCATCTCCTTGAAATGTGGGTGACACCTTTCATTACGTTATTCTAATTAATGAGCACTAGCGATGGCAAGCGACGATGAAGTTATTATCAATCTCGAGGAGGTGAGAATAGCATCACAGCTGTTGTTATTATTGTTAATTGTTGTTATAGGACACGGCCAGTGAGCCGCTTATGTTCAAAGGTACCTAATATTATAATTTGTTTGCATACAACCTGTGTTGTATGTAGATTATCACGATGATATTAGTGATCACGTGACAGGCGAGCTAACAGCTGAACAAGAAGGTACTAACATAACATACTATACCAGTGTGTAATGTTGTCCCCCTCCCTCCTAGGAGCAAATGATGACACCCAGGTATGTATATGCACTGTACTGCATATGTGTGTGTTTGTAACATAGATATTATATAGTACGTACCAGGTATTGTGTAACAAGTTGATTAACACTTATCAGTACATACACAGTAGGTGTCCATCTGGGCGAGCACAATATTGGGTCAAAATGGCACCTCATCACTTGCTCTCTCAACTGCTTACGACCTGCTTAAATGGCAGAATTTGCACCAGGGTTTTTGTCGATAGGAACTGTAAACTAATAGAGACATTTAGACTACATGATAGGGTTGGTCAATATTCAATATTACTGTCTGTACGCTATGTTATGATGTGCAATATCTGCTGAGTACTGCAGTTATTTTGCAATAACCATTTGCAGGGGCGTAGCCAGGATTTTTTGGAAGGAGGTTCAGATTTGAAGTGCGTGGGGGAAGACTTGGGTGCTTCCCCTGAACTAGATATGATTACACAAAATGTGCCCTTGGGAAATAACATTAAAAGGTGCTGTTTGTGCATCTAACTAGCTAAACCTACACACTGCTGTTTATGCAGCTAATAGAAACTATAAACCTATTGTAATACTGACTAATCTTCACTTCCATACGACAGCATACTGACAGCCAACTTCAATGAACTTCTTATCACACCACATTTGAGTCCCTTACACCCTGTTCACGCTACCCTCTGACCCAGTAGAGCACAGCACAGCTTGAAACAAATTGCAGTGTAAATCAATCAAGCCATACCGAACCGGGTCCGGCATGGCAAGGAGAGGTGGGCTGGCACGGGTTGGCCTGGGGTAGGGTACAGTGTAAATGCATTCTGAGCTGGCCAACTCAGGTTAACAATATAGCTTGCTTCTGTTGGCCACACCAAGTATATATTCTATGTTTTAAAACCGTTCTTCAAAATGGCTACAACGTACTGTAGTTCTGGTAGAGTTTGTGACAGTTACGCTTGTACAACGCATTAATATTCCTGGTGAAAGGAGCACTCACTAGCTTAAACATGGCGTCTATAGCATTGTATGACTTATTTCAGCTGGCTTTGCTACAATTCTAGTGCCTTTTAATTAAACTCCTAAGTAATCAAAAGCTCGTGTGCTTGTCTTAGCTAATTATTATTCAGTGCTCGCACTATTGAGCTTGTGTCAGATACAGTAGTGTGAACAAGTGCCACCCTAGTTCAGTAACACAAGTTGAAAACACTCAGGATAGTGTGAACAGGATGTTCGTTGGCAATACTTTCTTCCGGGTATACATTATTCTTGATTGGTCCTCCTGTTATGGTCACTAACTTCACACTTGGCTTGTACTCCAATACAATATATTAAAGACATCACATGCCCGTAACATGTGACAAGTAAACAAACCATTCATTATGTAAGTATACATCAACTATTCACAGTTTGTGCTAACCTGACACATGTATAACACGACCACTCAAGTTTATCGCAGCTGTTACCTTGTAATATGTCTCAACCAACTGAACCAACAGTCCTTCACCATTTTCACTGTGCATCACATGCGCAATTGATTATGCAATGCAACACTTAAATCAGTGCATTATCAGATAATGTGATTTGAGTAGTACAGAGCCGTGCCAGTGTGCAAGTAGCTACCAGAGAGCTCCAGGGATGTAAGATTTGGTGTGACTTAATTTAAAAAAAATATCTGCTGAGAAGGGATGTTTGTTCAAACCATCCTAACCCCACCTGGCTATGCCCTTGAGTTGTGCATTTTCTCATTTCTCTGCACATGTAATTGCTTTGTAATGACTGTGCTACAGAAGTCTTGAATTACTTTAGTCCCATTAATAAATTTATAACATATTTTGTTTCAAAAAATATCATCGGGTTTTGAACAAAGTTGCTATACAATGCTTAGCTTTGCCATGGAACGATTTCTAGTGTCACCTAAGTAGATGAATGAGCAAATGATGAGAAAAGTGTCATTTGGGTGAATTTTTATCTAATCTTAACTGGTTGTGTTCTAATTCATTCTGTGCTCTAATTTCATTGAGGAAACTGGAACAACATGTTTCTCCCTTAACCATTTGTTGATATCTTTACCTTATAGAACTCCATATCTGTATCAGATATACAATAATAGAGATCCAGTTTGTATGTTATTCAAGCAGTAACGAATAAGCCTCTGGGGGGGGGGGGGGGGGGGGGGGGGCACCTGGTGTCAATTGGGGAAGCAAAGTGGGACCCTGGGTGCTCACACCTTTACCTGTGAACATGCTACAGCTCACTGTGGGTTAATTATTAGTCCTGCCCCAGGAGGATTTACCTGTGCTGATTCAGGCATGACCGTGCTGTGCTGGCTTTGTGTGTGTATGTGTGTGTGACAATGTGTCACTATACACAGAAGGAGACGAAGACTGAGGAAGGAGGTGGCAGTGTATTCTCACTACTAACGATATCATATTATCAGAACATGTTTGACGTGACCACATCACAGGTAACTATAGTTACAGAGCTGTATGTGTAAGAGATATGTACCTATGTTGAATATATTTCCAAACCACATCTTAACATTTGGCCCTTGGGTCTACTGTTTAAGTATCAGAGGGAGTTCCCCCAGGTTACGGGGCTCTTTCTAGACTATAAGTTGTTGAAGGATAAGTCACTATCTGGTGTATTTCTATATTATTGTCAAGATCAAATACAGCCAATCCAGTAATTCACTGGTTATCTCTACAGGTATTATCCAGGATGTTATGGTCGATGATTCCTACTAAACAACGATATCTTAAAGTGCTGCAACCCAACGTTGACTTGTATGGCCCAATCTGGGTGCCCATGACACTGCTATTTTGTATTGCCATCGCTGGTAACCTCACCAAGTTGTTGACACAGTCAGAAAATGCTGAGTGGGAATTCCATTTTGACGAAGGTGAGTAGATGAGAGGTCCAACACCAGGATCATAGCATTGTGTGAGGACTCTACCTTGACCATATATGGCTGGTTACATGTACCATGTCCAAATTCTGAAGAAACAAAGATTACACAGTGAAGCTCAATCTGCTGGAAGACTATTTTTGAGTTAACACTGTTTGCCAAAACCATTTTGGATTCTCAAGTTTTCATCATACTGTGGTAGTGTCAAAAAAGATACAGTATGTAAAATTGTCCATGCTTTGCAGAAAATTTATGTTTGAGGCTATTTTGGCAGCTTTTGCAAAATTTGAACATTGCACCATAGATGGTCACAAATTACCAGCCAGGGAAACACCCTAGGAAATACATGGGCCTTGCAAAGTCTGCTTAGAATTTTGGCTGGATCCTCAATTTTTTGTTAGTGTGTTGGACCCCCACCCCTCCCCGGTGGTGATGACACATGTATACCCTTGCAGTTACATTTATTGCCGGAGTGATATACAGTTACACATGGCTGGTACCTATTATACTATGGGCTGTGTTGTCATGGCAAGGATTGGCTGTAGCCAGTATACTGGAGACTGTTGCCATATATGGATATTCTGTTACCATTTATATTCCAATCTCTGTAAGTGATAACCGCACCTCTTGTAGTCATGTGATCCCAAAGCTCCACCCCTATTAGGTGTTATGGTTAATACCCATCCCATGGTTACAGTGGCTGTTAGTAGCAGTGGGCGTGACCATGTCAGGTGAGTAGTGTGTTGTGTGAAATCAGTATTCTCATGGATGATATAGCACAAGTACTTGTACTATATCATCTATGCTTTTCTGCTATGCTAATAGAAGGCATTATTTTGAGTGGACACCATTTGGTTAAAATTTCCTTACTACCTGAAAAGATCTATGCTATGGTAAAAGCATCTCACTGTGTACTTTTTGTAAATACAGAAACAATACAGTGCTACTTTATGCCATAGAAATATTTGAAGATATTGGCAAAGCCTGTGGCCCCTTTTACACATGTAGCCTGTTAATGTTGTAGTAGTTGGTGTTGTTATTGCTGCTGTTATTGCTGCAGGTCTGGTGATGCTGGTAGCATTACGTCCAGAATCACAGTTATCAGTGAGGACACAATTTGGTAACATTGTCATGATCATAATGGTGCTGTTACATGTGGCCCTGGGAGTAGGCTTTAAGGTGAGTTTGTTATAGAACATTATGATAATGAGGACCATGGCTTGTATTAGTGTACATTTAGACATCTGACACTTGTACATGGTCCTGTATGTTAGACCATTGAGTTACAATAACTACGATATCCTATTGTAGATATACTACATTCACTCTGGATTCTTCTATGATGTCAACAGTGACAACACCAGTACCACTGCTACACTGATCAGTGCTACCACTTCTGCTACTACTCAACTGTCAACTAGTTCCACTACTGAGATAGTGATGCCAGACATCTCATTACATAACCACTAATTACAATAATGATAACAATTTGATCATCACAGTGTTCAATGTAATAATCCTGGATGTATTCCACTAGTACTAGCTGCTGTGGCAGCCATTGGGGGTTGTGTGGGTGGGAGGACGTGACCTCCTTTATGGGATAGAGTTCTAATCTCATCCTTGAGGGCCATAATCTCTTGTGATTGTAATGTAACCAAGTGTTGTAGTCGTTGTTGTTCCATTGTCTCCTCCTCTGGCTGTCCTTGTAATGACACCTCCTGTGTGACAATGACATGGTAGGACAGTGAGAATGACACACTGGGGGCATGGTGTTACATGCTTACCATTTTCCTTTGTCGTTGGTTCAGTTTATTGTCCAATTGTTTTTGTGTTTGTAATAATTCAGTCATCATGTTGAGCCTCCGAGTGTTCTGTCTGGTAACTGCCATCAACTCATCTCTCACTTGCTCCATTCTCATCTGTGCAACAGTATAGGAGCTGGTAACAGTGATATAAGTGTGTAGTGTAGTACTACACTCTAGTCAGTGTGTTTAGTGTAGTGGTGGTGGTGGTGGAATTACCTTTAGTTGTGCTAGCTCCTTATTAGCTGCTTGTTCATGTTGTCTGATCTTACGTTGTAGTTCTTCTGCTAACTTGTTTACAGTCAAGTTCTCCAACTGCGCCAGGTCAACAACACGACCAAACTTCAACATCATCATCTCCTTAGACTTCTCCTCCAACTCTGACACCTGTTAATAGTAGTAGAAAAAACTCATATTTCAGTACACACAGCCTAGACTTGGTTACTATCAGTGTTGGGAGTAACGCACTACTTATGTGACGCATTATGTAATATTATTACTTTTGTGGTAACTAAGTAATATAACGAAATACGCTATAAAAACAGGTAATATAACTCAAGTTACTTTACTTACAAATGTAACGTGTTACCTAAGTAATATAGTTACTGTAATGAATCAAGTATTATGTAATATTATTACTACAAGTAACGACTAACGAAGTTACTAATCTCGTTAGTAATCCACTGAGTAACGACTAGCCACAATGAAGTAATGAAGCCTACTGAATGAAGCTTATTCACCAGCTTCTTACTTATAACCAAGATTTGCACATTGTCCAACAACGCAATGATGTCACGTGATAAGGTGGTAGTTTCACACGTGACAGCCTAAGGCTGTGGACACAAAGTAATATAATATGTAATATTATTATAGTTACTTTATTTTATGGGTAATATGTAACTGAAACTAAATAGTTCAGTTGCATGTAATATGTAACTAGTTACTTTTACAAAGTAACTTGCCCAACACTGGTTACTATATGTACATATTCAATTGGGAGGATCTGCTAACAACCCATGCCATAAGTGTGTAAGCAGGGTGTTCACGTATTGTCTGGAAATGTTTATCATTTGTGTGAGTTTTACTGACAACTAGCACTCAGTACCAGAGAGATACATTGCACATCACTTGTTTAAACTTCAAGGCTTTGTACTTTAGTGGAATAGCAAATTATCACACTTAACAGGAACCTTTTCAAAACAAAGCACATTTTCTTGTGAAGCACTATCTAAAGATCTACTGAGCGTAGTGAACTTAGAACATTTGCTGGTTTTGTATTACAACTATTGAGATTTGTGTGAAATTCCATATAATTATACAATTATAATAAGCAGCACACACACCTCCTCTAACCTAACACATGATGGCCTGAAATTATTTTGTGATGGCATAAATACAGTGAGGCTATACACAACCATAGTACTAATGTTGTAACAAGTTCGTTGTGTGTATTACATCAACTGGTCAAGTATACTCACCATGGCCATCATCTCTTTCTTCTCCCTTACTAACTTGACATGTCTCAGTCGTAACTCCCTACAATAACACATCATGACATGTTTGATGTCACACTAACTGATTAGTACTTGTAGTGTTTACGTTCATCTTGTTTCTCATGTTGTAACTCGCCTATCCTGGTTTGGAGGCGTGACCATGCTGGAGCAGGAAATACAAGGCATGCCCCCACTGAGGTGGGAGGGGCTCCATCAGGACCATAGTGTAATATCTGATGTAACTTCATCACAACAACTTGATCAAGTTCATTCAATTTCTGTAGCTTCTCCAACTAGTAAAATTATAAAGTAATGTAATGTAAGGGGACATGTACATGCTCCCAAATATTTACACCAACACACTGAACCTCTCTTTAAGACTCTATATTATGGACACAGTAGACCTTATAAAGAGGTGATATATTTACCACTACAAGGTATAAATGTCTCAAGTCATAGGATTGGGCTGAGTACCACAAAAAAATAAACTTAAGGAGTTCACTCATTCCAAGTTATGTTGTTACCTGAAACCCTTGTAGGTCACTGAGAGCTGCCTTCACTCCAGTGTCCATCACTTTAAGCTTCTTCTTTAGACCTTCCACCTCTTTCTTGAGAAGATCCAGTGACTTCCTCTCCTCAGCAATCAGTTCCTCTATGTCCATCCTCTTCTCCCTCATATCACAGGCCAGATCAAACAGGTCCTGGTCACAACCAGGAGGGCACACAGAGTCATCCATCTTATCTCCTTCAGCCGAGTCACTATCATCATCACTACTGGACAACTCGTCACTGTCTGATTCCTCACTAGAACTACCATCATCACCAGCTCCTGTTATGTAATCATCTACTCTACACCTCACTAGATTATCTTCCTGTATTGCCTTATAAGGTATAAGTTTCTATGCCAATATTATGAGAAAGACTTAACTAATGGACTACATTCAGCAATAAAGGGCCCCTTGATTCTATCAACAGTTCAGGAGAGGTGTTAAGTTTGATCAAAGGTGAACTTAACACAGGAGGACAGTTAGATCTACAATACTACAAGCACTTTGGTATATGTGAAGTGAGTTATGGTACCTTCAGTTTCTTGAGGTTTCTTCTTAGCTCTCTTAATCTTCTTACGGAACACACGGACTATTAGGAAGTCTCTAAATTTGTTCCCTTCCCCGACTGCTTCACTGAAGTTATTATGTAACACCTTCTCCTCCTCTAAGTGACGTGACAATTCCTGATCTTTACGATGAAGTTGTTTTTGCAGCTCATTAATCTGTAATATTATCATGATGAGTGTTCTATTAGAGTATGACTTGTGTATTACAACACAAAGCATTATTGATAGGAGATAGTTAGATACACACTACACAAACACAACATACACCGCACGTATGGTACTTTGTAAATGATCCACTTAGATTGCAAAAGTATGTATTGCAAACAGTTCTTGAAGCTTTGTCAATTGTTATGTCAGTAAAGGTTCGCAAACTGTTTGCAAACCTTTTCTTTTTTGTAAATTAACATTCACTACGACTATTACCTTCTTGTCAAGTTCTTTTCTCTCAGATTTCTTACTCTGGTATCGGCTGATAAAGGTGGTCTCTCTCTTCTCAAATTCCTTCAACAACTCCAGCTCTTCAAACAATGTGATGTGACTATTATATGGGGTACATGAAGGGTGACCGGTCACACACCACAGGTAATGGTTACCGTAACTCTGCAGTCTTCAGTACTACATCTTGATGATATTTGTAATGACGTAAATGACACAAATCATGATTGAAATTATCAACAAGATGTTTCACTTCTTCTAGACATTGTGATTGTTCATATTCCATTTTGATTATTTGTTCTTGTTGACACTGTGCTTCTAGCTTGCTCACATGAGCATCAGATGTGGGTATTCCCCCCATACTACTGATACTAGTGGTAGCAGTAGAGGAGCCGATAGCTTCAACCTAACATGGTGGTCACATAATAAAGGTGGTCACACAACAAGGGGTCACATTAAGGTGGTAATCCCTACCTGTTCCTTAGTAACTGACTCAGTCTCCTCTTCTGTAGCTGTAGGGGGTGGGGCTCCACCGAACCCTCCAAATCCTCCAAACTCATCAGTACCAGCTTGAGCTCTTTGTTCTGCTTCTTGTTTAGCTGCTAACTCCACCTTGAACTGTAGTAGTCTGTCATCATCATACTGTGTCCTCCTGTTTGCATGTATGGAGTGTGTAATATATTATGTCAATGAGTATGTAATAGTTATTACGTACAAGCAAATTAGCAGTGTATATAGTCTACCATGTTATTTACCTGAGGCAACTGTTGTGATAAACACAAAAGCAATAACATATACACCCTGTAGAGGGAAACTTCAGTGGAGAAAATTATGGCAAATTTGGCAATTTGCTACAAATTTGTCAAAATTTAACCTGCCAATTACTCGTAGTGCCTCAGGTTAGCATCTAAACATTGAGCTTGAATTTACCACAGTTTATTTCACCAAATGCTATTACCTTACTATTCTCTAAAATTTACCTTAGCCAAAGTTTCCCTCTATACAGTATACACTAATAGTAACACTTTAGAGCAGTGATATGGCGGCCAAGCCTACTAAATTTTATAGATACAACCTAACACACATCTCATAGATTGTGTACTCCAATACATAGCAGTGTTAACAATACGCTACCTCTCAGGAACTTCCTCCGGTCTTAGTTTAGGAGTTGGTGGTATTGGTAGTCTCTTATCAGCTGGGAGTGACCTCTGTAGGGTCTTTACTCTAGTTAGTAACTGTTCAATCTGTAATGACAGCAGATACAATAACACACAGTGACACACACACACACACACACACACACACACACACACACACACACACACACACACACACACACACACACACACGCACACACAGAGTGACACAGACACACGCACGCACGCACAGTGACACACACACACACACGCCCATGCATGCACGCCCACACACACACACACCAAGACACTACCTTAGCAACATCCTCCACTTTCCTATCTCGCAGTGCTACTAACATCTTGTTGAAGTGACGACGATAATCAAATAGTTTATTCCTTAAGAACAATAGCTCTTGTCTCTTCTTGTCTGTAGTCACTTGTTGGTCTTCAGGGACAACATAGTCCTTAGATGACTTCAACTTGTAGTCTCCGATCGTCTCCTTGGCAATACGCAGTACCTCAGCATCATGAGGATCTTCAAATTTGTCATCTGGCTTCCTCTTAAGTAGCACCCCCCACTGTGTTGACAATAAGTTATAATAAACCTCTATATAGTCTGTAGCAGAAACTTTGCAAACAAGAACGAGAATTTTTTGGCTCATTTTTTTGCTGCAATAAACAGTTGTTCTCTTTCTGAGGTAAAAAGCATGGCAAGATCTGTTGGGACCAAAATATTTGCTTGTTATGGAGGTGTTTTGTGTCCTTATTTGGAGGGTTATTTAAGATAGGATTTCACTCTACTATTCACCTGTCTAGTTCGCAGTTCCCTCTTCAACCTCTTAGCCTCCATTTTGGATAATGCTTTACTGGATGCCTTCTTGTCAATGGTAGTAGTTAGTGTGGGGAATTGTCCCCCTGTTGCTGCAGGTGATGTTATGTCACTGGTAGTGGAGGTACCGGGGACACTAGTTCCTCCAAGGGTGGTAGCAGTGGATGGCAACAACTCTGACCTCCCGGTACACTGTAGTGTAATGTGTCATGTCATGATGTAGGGGAGTGTTGCTTACATGTTGTATGAGAGTGAGGAACTCTGGTGAGGGTGCTGGTGCTCGATATGAAGCAACATGATCACCAGAATTCTCCATTGACCATACCACAATCCTCTCACACTCCAACACATCTTTGAACCTTATAAGGTAAAGACATTGTATACCCATACAGCCTGTACTTGTACTGTGTTGTCACTTACTTCCTCTGTAGTTTCTGTCTAGCAATACAGCTTTTGCCCTTCTCCCATGCCATCTCCTTGTGTACCAGCTCCACCTGTAGTGATTGAGTTATTAATCATGCTGCAGACAGCCCCACCCACCTTTTCCTTAGTTTGATTAGCTAACATTTCCTCCATCTCAGGGTCCAAGATGAACTCATCATGAGTTAAGTGAAGATGAGCTGGTAGCTCCTTGCTCTTCATTAATACTTGGTAGAACTGTCTCCTCAGCCCTGAAACTTCCTGTCTAACTCTTTGTTTCTTCTCCTCTGCCAACTTCATCTTACGATCACGTTCAGCTTTTTGTTTAGCATCTTCAATACTACAATGAATGTGAGGTGAGGTAACCATGACGATGATTATGTTATTAACCTGTAGGCCTTAGGATCCTCAATGTCTGTAACATCTTCTGAGGGGCTTGAAACCTGTATAATAAATATGTGATGTTGACACACACTACACACCACACACACACAAACACACACAAACACACACAAACACACACTACACACACAAGACCCACATAATATACACTACCTGATCATCCACTACTCCAGTGGTCGGTACAGGAGGTGGTTCTAGTTGAGAGTTAAATTTGTATACAAACAAGTTGCCGTCAGCTCCAGCACTGATCACATACTGGTCATCATATGTACACACCAGTCTGGTAACCTGTAACACCAGTGATAACAATAACATGTACACACTACCCCTCACCCTGCCATGATCATTGTCATGCATACTGACAGTCCAGTGTGTAGTGAGGTCTGTAATACTGTATGTGTTAGTTGTCATCAGAGTTAGGGGGTGTATCCTGATCACACCATTGTCCATTCCGGTCAGTAAGTGCTGCCCCTTATGACTGCATGACATGCTGACAAAGGCAGAGGATCACGATGACGCACTCACCTTATATACACAGAGGTCAGAGACCTATCTTCCCCATTATAGGGGGGTAGTGGTACCACATGTTGTGGCTCATATGGTGCACCATCGTCACTAGCCCCATCCATACTACACTGGTAGATGTAGCCTGTGTCATAACCACCCTATAGGGGGTACCATGTGACATAGTTAATGACATAGCTATAAGGTACGTACCATTGTCAACCAAAATGTCTTGTTAGGTTCAGGGTAGTGATAGAAGCCAGTTAATATGGGGCTAATTCCTGGAGGAGTCTGTTCTTCAATCACTGGCTCTTCTTCTTCCTCTTCTTCTTCTTCACTTAATACAGCATCTTCTCCTTCCTTCTCTTTCTTCTTCTTCAGCCGAGCTTCTCTCTCCTTTCTCTTACGCTCCTTCTCAGCATTTCGAGCTGCTTCCTCCTTTGCCCTCTATACCCCATCAATAAAGACTAACTCATCACATGTTAGTGGTCACCTTTATCTTGTCCTTTACTGAACTGAAGTGTTGACAAGTGTACTTGAGTGGCTCCAGCAGATAAGTCTTTGAAGTGTTATAACAGTCCTTCAGTGGTGACATCACCTCAAGCATTGCACCATCCTCGCAGCATACTAGCAGCTTGGGGGGTGTCTGTTGTATGTGAGTGATAGGATAGCAGTAACAAGGTGATACCATAGGGTAACAGTGACAAACAAAATAACTACACCATACAGTAACAGTGACACACTTACAGCAGTGGACCATTGCAGACTGGTGACAGTTGCTGGGGTATTAATAAACCCCACTGGTTCATACTTGTTCTTGATACTGAGGAAGAACACTGTACTATCGGCACCCTAGGGTAGGGGGGGGGGAGAGTACACAGGGATCATATCATACACCACACTTACCCCAGTGGCCAGTATTGTCCCATCATTATCAACAGCTAAACATGTCATACTGGAGTTGTGAGGTTTACAGACATGAGATAATGTCAGTGCTGATGATATAGCTAGTCCACTACGAGCTGGGGATAGTGATGTGGTCGGCTTACGATGATGATCATCAAGATGTTGTAATAGTAACACCCTTAATACTCCATCACCATATCCTGTGATCAAGGTCTGACCAGATGGATCAACCTGATCAAGACAAATCAAGATGATCACACTACACAGTACACTCACATTGATAGGAGCCCATAGTAAACTAGCCCCTCCTCCAGTGAACTTGTTATGACACAACAACTCACTAGTATCACAATTGTGTACACGAACACTTCCTGTAATACTAGTATAACATACAATACAATATATTACTGGTCACCATTTGTAGATATTGATGCTACTAAGTTCTTAGCAGGAGCAGTATCCAGCCCCCTGATCTCTCCTGAGTGATAAGTGATGATACGTTCTGGTGACTTGCGCTATATAACGTCACATTAAACAATTAGAATACACCAGTACACAACTTACAGTATGAGACACTACAATATCAATCTTCCATATTGCACCATTAGCATCTTGTCCGTACCACAAGTGAGGATTGTGTTCATCTGCTGATCTCGTGAGGGACTTGAGACTGACATCAGATCCCACCTACACAGTGACATAACACATCACATGCCTGTAGTCACTAGCTATGAAACAGGGAATAATTGTGTGTATACGAATGTGTGTATACATATTACATGACATACACATATCAACAATACCTTTATCTCAGTTAGTGGTTCCATTTCAAACACACTGTTGTCCTCACTAATATCAGCATTGTCGATGGTCTCAAAGTCCCACACCTACACCACACCCCCAATAATGAAACAAAATACTGAATATCTCTTAATGGACACCATACAAGACCTCTATTACAGTACAGTAGTATCATATGGTAAGAATCCCCCCCCCAATGATGCATGCCCCACCCTAAAAACCACCATAGAAACATCTTACATTATGAAAAGTACCTTTACAGAAGAGTCATATACTAACATGAGATATAGCGTCAAAACCTGAATTTTAGCCAGCAACCAAAGACACATGCCACTGGTGAGTTTACTATAGTGGCATAATATTGTGCCATACAATGCATTGTTAGCCTCCAGCTTTGCAACCGTGGCCAATAAGTATCTGCTATCAAGGCAATAACTTTCCGTTTCATATTTAGATGCCACAAAATCACTTAAAACATGTTGTTGTGTAGCTAGTAGAGACCATACAATAGGATTGACCATGATCTAGCAGCACTAATAATGATCAACACTCCCTTTAATGATCAGGCATGGAAAGACCACACCCCTGAGAAATATCACATAGACTAGTCGTCTGAGGCCCACTCAAGGCACTCTAATAAAGCAGTCACCCTAATACAACAGTCATTAATAGATTACATATGTGTATCATAGCTGTATGTTGCAACAAAATTGTGTAAAAATTAATTTTAAAATAAAGTACAGATCCAATCAATAAAAAGCAGTGACGAATGATGGTAGTTCTGTAGGAAAATCCTTACTTTGGCAGTGAACAATTGTTATAAGCCAAAGTAGGGATTTTCCCCACAGCGAGGCTATACTGTAATACCATCATATTTAGTTTCACTATAGCTTTCATTGCTTGGATCCTACTTAAATCAAGTACATTAGTACGGGTTCCTAGAGTTTCATTTCCTTTGTACAATACAAAGGAAATGAAACCCTAGGAACCCTGATATCTCAAATAGCTATAGGCAGTACATACCCTGACAAATCCATCCACCCCAGTAGTGATCAGCTCTCCCTCATCAAGGAATATTGCCTCTATGTTACCCTGTGTGTGTAACATTGTGTGTAACATTGTGTGTAACATTGTGTGTAACATTGTGTGTAACATTGTGTGTACTGGAGTAGTGGCTCACATTGTGGCAGGGTTTCTTTCCTTTCTTGGCCAGCTCCACTTTAATGAATCCTCCATCCCATAATAGCATGATACCCAATTCTGATCCTGACAATACCTTACCATCCGGCAGTTCAACATAAGCTACACAATTAGCTAACTAATCATGTAGTACTATTATAATAATAATATACCAGATATGTCTGATAGTTCTGTACGTCCAAACTTGCCCAATTCACCTTGTAACTTCAGACCAGTAAATGTTGATGCCATCTTCCAGAACCTATAGACCACCACCACAATTAAACACCATATATGGTAAACTAGGTACCTGATGTGGCCAGTTCCAGAGGTAGTTAATTGGCCTTCATTATCAGGTGAAAATGTCACTCGGTAAACTTCCTGAGAGAAAGCCTTTGATCTTAGCACAACCTTTTCTTGTCTCCAATCCCAGACAGTCAACATATAATCAGGACTACTACCAACTGAAGCTAATAGTTTACCATCACTAGTTGCACTACTGAAGTCAAGATCACTGTAAGCTTGTTCAGTACCCTCCCTCAATAGCCTGTATAGTCTGAGGTCTGGGTAGGAGTATATACAAATGTGGGGTAGGTGACCCTTCTCTCCTACTGCAAAGAACTGGCGACTAGGATGAACCTAATACAATAACCTCATTGTATTAGTAGCAGTGTATAGTGACTCACTGTTAGTGCTCCAATACCTCCACCTGATAGGCTCCTCAAGTAACGATGTTGTTTAGTGGTCAGGTCAACCATCTCTACTATATTACCAGCTATAAACATGATAGTGTTGATGTCCATTACAAACAAGTTGGATTGTCTCTGACACTCATAACCTAATGATGAACTACAACATGTCAAGGAGATAACTGCTGGTAGCTAGCAGACAAGTCCACTACTAACAATATACACCTGGCCCTAATGACTGAAGGATACTGTAATGTCAGCACATCATCCGGCATGTTTTCTATTATTGGCCTTGATACATGCTCATCATATTTGTAATAAAAATCATCAGGTATCCTTTGTTCTTCTTCTTCTTCTGTCTGCTCTTTTGTTATATTGGTGGCCATTGGATCTGTGGGCTGTTGTGTGTCACCATTTGTGGGCTGTTGCGTGTCACCATTTGTGGGCTGTTGTGTGTCACCATTTGTGGACTGTTTTGTGTTACCAACTGTAGGCTTCTGGATATCACCGTCTGTGGGCTGTCGGATGTCACCATCTGTTGGCTGTTGTGTGTCACTGTCTGTGGGCTGTTGTGTGTCTCCATCTGTAGGCTGCTGGGCATCACCGTCTGTGGGCTGTTGGATGTCACCAACTGCAGCCTGCTGTGTGTCATTGTCTGCTGGCTGTTGTGTGTCACTGTCTGTGGGCTGTTGTGTGTCACCATCTGTTGGCTGCTGTGTGTCACCATCTGTTGGCTGCTGTGTGTCACTATATGTTGGCTGCTGTGTGTCACCATCTATAGGCTGCTGCGTATCACCATCTGTAGGCTGCTGCGTGTCACCATCTGTAGGCTGCTGCGTGTCACCGTCTGTAGGCTGCTGCGTGTCACCATCTGTAGGCTGCTGTGTGTCACCGTCTGTAGGCTGCTGCGTGTCACCCTCTGTAGGCTGCTGTGTGTCACCATCTGTAGGCTGCTGCGCGTCACCATCTGTAGGCTGCTGCGTGTCACCATCTGTAGGCTGCTGCGTGTCACCATCTGTAGGCTGTTGTGTGTCACCATCTGTAGGCTGTTGTGTGTCACTATCTGTAGGCTGCTGTGTGTCACTAACTGTGGCTTGTTGATCAGTTACAGTTCTATCTTGTTCAACAGTTTCTGAAATGGCCACTTCTCCACTTGCTGTTAGGGGAATAATTAGAACAATACGTGCATAAAAAACTATTTCTATATTTCGCGCACCACGTACTGTAACACGCCGACCTCACACAAATAGACATAATTCACTTCGCTTTCATGAACTAACCTTCCTGCTCGGCCATTCCTCCAGCCTGCTACTACACGATATGACGAGTAATATTTACTATGGTAACTAAGTGCTCCTTGACGACCGTACTTATTTTTGTACTCCACGTACGGGTAGTCGTCACGTATAGGACGATGGATGAGGCGCCTACTAAGTCTCACCGTAGCAGACAGGCTGGACCTAAGGCTGTTAAGAAGAAAAGGAAAGCGAAAGATGATGGTAAGGCTGGAAACCAGAAAGCGTTCACATTCAAGTCAGCGGTACGGGCCGCACGCTCCACGCGGCGCACGCTGGACAAGCAGACTAAGAAACACCACATCCCAGTGGTGGACAGGCAACCACGTGAGCCACCTCCAGCAGTAGTAATGGTAGCAGGTCCCCCACGTGTTGGCAAGACAACATTAATATCCAGCTTGGTAAAGAACTACACCAGACAAAATGTCGTTGATGCTAAGGGTCCAGTGACCGTAGTGTCCGGTGAGCTGGTTGTCATAGTTACACTAATCTTATTGTGTCATGACAGGTAAGAAACAACGACTAACATTAATTGAGTGTAACAATGACCTCGGGTGTATGATGGATCTGGCTAAAGTGGCTGATTTGGTATGTAGCGTGTGTGTATGTGTGTGTGTCACTATTCATGGTCATCCGATAGGTACTACTTCTTGTTGATGCAAGTTTCGGGTTTGAGATGGAGACGTTTGAGCTACTCAACATTCTACAGACTCACGGCTTCCCTAAAGTGATTGGTGTACTAACACACCTCGACATGTTCCGACATGCCAAGTCTCTTAAGAAGACAAAGAAGTCACTAAAGCAACGTTTCTGGACTGAGGTTTACCAGGTGTGTCACCTAGCAACACTGTATAGAGGTGTGAGTATTGGTTGCTAGGGAGCCAAGCTATTCTACCTGTCAGGACTGGTTCATGGATACTATCCTAAAGCTGATGTACACAACCTAGCTCGGTTCATATCTGTTACTAAGTACCGGCCTCTGGAGTGGAGATCATCTCATTCTTACATCCTTGTTGACAGGTAGGTTGTTATGGTTACCATCACTATGACAACCAATGTACTTCAGGTTTGAAGATCTGACCAATCAAAATGATGTTCGTCTAGATTCAAAATGTGACCGTACTGTGTCATTGTTTGGTTATGTGAGGGGGGCACCAATTAGGACTGGTCTAAGTGTGCACATTGCAGGTCAGTTATCACGTGTTAGTAAGGTACCATGTAACAGGTTATTTTCAATTTTCAAAATAACAGCAAATTGGTTGTGAAGATATTTCGGTTCTCATGTGCTAACAACGTTCCCCTAGTATGGTCCAAATTTCTCTTTGTAGACATAATACCCTCTTTACCATATAGCTCCAAATTTTTGTGGTCTCAATTTTTCATGAGCAATGGAATAATTTGACAAAACTAAATTTTGTAATAAAATTATTGTGAATGCAGCAAAATTTCATGAACCAGTAATTTTGTGGGTGCTACTGAAAGGTTGCTAGTGAGGGAATTATCAGCAATTGCGCTATGAATGGACCTTATCCGCAATAACGTCACAGCCATAAAATAGTGGCGATAGTTGTGGGACTTTTGTATGGATGACTATGGGAAGAAAAAATTTAAATGATCATATCTCAGCCAAGAAAGAAGATATCGAGCTCTAACCCTCAGGTATGGTTATAAGACATTACAATAAATAATTATGTAGAAGCGGTTTATGAGTGGTTTTCAAACTAACGCTAGACTGTTATTCATTCAGTTATCTTATAACCATACCTGCACATTAGAGTTTGATATCTTCTATCTTGGCTGAGATATCACCATTCAAAAATTTTCCTTCCATAGTTGTCCCACAACTATCGCGGCCATTTATACGCATGTGACGTCATTGCAGATAAGGTCCATTACCGTATAGCACCAAATTTTTGTAGCGCAAAAATTTCATAAAAGTTGAAAATATTTGCCAAACAAAATTTTCGTAATTAAAAAATTCGTAAAAATATGTCGAGCTACACTAGCGGTTTATTTTCGTAATTATAGCTAATTTAATCGAGACGCAGACGGACTTCTAACCAGCTGAGGTGATAGTGATCGATAACGACAATGCCAGAAGTACAGTTTTCTTCCTGCGCAGTGAGAAGATTTCACGCAGTATACAAGGATAGCGGATGGATGCCGATTCTAGAGGAAATGTTCCTTTGCCAGAGGGAGATAGGCAACACGCACGATCCATTTGCAGTAAAAGTAACAAAGAGTGGAAATATTGTTGGGCATTTACCAAAAAAATAAGCTCAACGTGTTCGTTATTTCTGAGGAGAGGGGGATGCTCACGTGTACCAGTGCCGCATAGTTTTCAATGGTGGCCTTCTGTTTCCCATCGTATCTCTAACAGCATCATCTCTTTCTTGCATCTTCACATTGATTCTTGAGGGTTTTCCAGCTCGACCTTTAGATATAGCAGTTGACAGTATTTCTCGGGATAATGGGCCATTTGGAGAAGGAAACACTACTTGCGAGGATTTCGAAGAGGCCTTGAAAAAGCGAACCGAATATTCGTAGGAAAAAAATTCATAACTACCCACTATTTACGAAAATCACAAAATTATTTTACTACGAAAATTTGACTCCATACAGTATATGATTTAGGTAACCATTATACAGACAGCTGGCTGCCATAGCTACATATGTATAGGTCACGAACCACCACGGGATGATCACCGACACCAGAATCCACTTCAGTGCCATTTTCAATAAGTGTGTGAGATACTGAACATATCTATAGCTATACGAGGATGATGCTAACCTTGCAGTGGTAACTTACGAGTATAACTTGAAAATTCGAGGTTATCATGTATATCAAGAAGTATGGAAAGTATATAGACACCTATATTGGTGAAACTCTGCCATGCTCACCAGAAGATGGACATCTGCCAATAACAATAAGCTCTTCATGCTCTGTGCTTTTGCAGATGGGGGGAGCAATCTCTTGTAGAGTTACTGGGAGCAGATGCTATTCTCAAGATTTAGACCAAGGTGGGTTGTGTATTGGTGTTTCAGGGTAGCGACTGTCTTGTCTCTAAAACAAAGAAAATGTTGCAGCTATGCAAGCAAAAACCAAATAAAGCTAATTAAGCTATAATTACTGTACAAGGCACACCAAAGGAAGCTTTAAAAGATAGGGAAGAAGATTCCCCAGGAAATCCAGCTAAAAAAAAAAGTTGAAGAGGGAAGTACATCAAGATGTGACTATAATAATGCAGATGTTTGGCTGCATCACAAAATCCGACTATTAAAATACCGTGTCCAATGGACAACAGTTAAATGACAAGCACATAAATTTTGTTCAGATTGTTTTGAAGGAGAAATTTCCAAACATCACAGTTAACATTGCTACTAGCTAAATTCAAACTTGATATTTGTATACCATTGGTTCAAATTCTGCATGTCCACGGTGATACTGGATAGCAATTTCCAATCTACAGTGTGAGGCTGGGAAGATTTTAATTTATGATATTCCATATTTAACACAGTTGATTCTCAAGTAAGGCAGGTGGTTGAAAATGTTTGTGGTTCAGATATCAATATCAGCATCCATGGTAAAATGCCAAAGCAAGCTGGGACCACATATTGTGGTGTCTTTGCTATTGCCACTGCTACCTCACTTCTACATGGAATAAATCTAGTGAATACACACAATCACTGATACGATCACATTTAATCCAGTGTTTTGAAAATCTTAATTTAACACCATTTCGTTAAAGTTAAATAGCTGCATGTACTACAAATAGTATTAATTATTGTAACTATCACTGTTGTAACCATACACTTATGTGCTGTTTTAATAAATACAAAGCTACTTGTTAAGAATGTCTAAAATTCCAACATGTCTAAAGCCATTAACAATAATGTCAGGTCTAGACTTGAGGTAATCGTACAACTCAATCATCCATCTTCCCCCTACAGGTTTCATAATACTTAACCTGAGATCCACAGGTTGTAATTGTCTGCTCGAAGGGCCTTTTCCGAGCTGTTCAGTTATTTTGGCAACATACCATTCATTAAACTTTGCATGAAGGAAGTCCTTAACTGGTTTATTAACACTGACATCTAGAGGCTGCAACATTTCTGTTCAGTTGGGTGGCACAATTACATAAATGATGTTATTGGCTTTTAGTAATGACAGCACCTTATCAGTAACTTTACCACTGAATTCATCAAAGATATCCAATGAAGGGTAGGTTGGCGGGAGTTTCAAAGTTGCCTCTTTTTTTTCTTGTAAGTAAGGAAAAATGATCTTGCTGACATATTCCACCATTGTATCCTCATTGCACCAGTGGTTGTGTGTTGCTGTGATGTGCCATTTTGGTGGAAATAAGACAGAAGGAAGGCATTTTGTTGTTGTTCCTTTGTAAACAAGTTGAACAGGAAGAAAATCTCCTGTTAATCTCGCAGCAAAAACTGCAGTTATCTGCCTCTTGTCGTTAATGCCAGCAATCTCTACCCCTTTTGATCCCTCCTTCTCCATCGTCCACTCTGACACTGGGATGTATTTAATCCCTATCCGGTCCCAGTTTATTACTAGTTCATAAGGTATCTCTGCCATTTCTACAACTGCCTTGATGTCAAGCAGGAACTGGTATCTTATTTCTTCAAAATCAACTTGGACTTTGTTGTTGCCTTCCGCTTTACAAAGTTCATTTTCCTCAAGAAATACTTTGCCAAACTTTTCTTCAAGGCGATGTGACCACCATTGCATTCTACGACATCGGCTCTCGATGCTGCACTACTCCAGTCCCTGCAGCTATTGGGAAGTGTTGACAACCCCTCCAGCTTCTCTTATGGTTCGGATATATAAATATGTACCACTCTGCGTGGGCAGTTCAAAGGCACCGCCAGTGCCATAATTTGTATATTGCACTGCTGCAGACCGCAGCGAGTGCATTATAACTTATAATGCACTGGTTGCGGTTTTGTAGACCACAACGAGTGCATTATAAGTTATAATGCACTGACCGCAGTGCAATATACAGATATTGCACTGGCTGCGGTTTTGTGCAGCATAGCACAAGTGCCGGTGGCGAAGACCACTACGACACCTCACCTAATAGATGGAAAGACACTACACAGATCACTCGAATTCTTTTATAGCCTGACATGTAAAGGTCGATTGTGGGCCATAACGTCACCAATACGTATAATGTTTACAAGCAGCCAATGGCGATTGAAAAAGCCAACACGGGTGACCACAACTCTAGTCTACATATATATATATATAAACGTACTTATACACCTTACTAGTCTGGTGCCATCTTAGCCCAGATTAAACTGTAGTCCACTTCAACAATGACTCAATAAAACAAATATATTCTAAATAATACTAACCTTTACGTTCAATTGTGGTAACCAGTTTTGTCATGCCACCAGATTCGAGTTTAGCCAGTGTGAATAGTATGAATTAGACTAGTATCGTTTAGTAGTTAGGTTTTGTTTACTTAAACCATCTATTTAGCTGCTTTTTTTTCGCTCGAGAGAATCACTATGGCTATTAGTCTGGCGCTTAGTCTATATAGCGATTGAGTGATCATGCTGGCATGCTGAGCACTACATGATGAGAGTCGAACAGCGAATGCAGGTTATAATTAGTGATATAATCCATAGCGTACTAACTTTCAATATCTCAGGTGGCTGCAGTACTACAGGGGGAACGTCATCGCAATGTCCGGCTTGGTTACCCACAATCGATGTTAGAAACCTGGCCTTTATAAGTGTTACAGCTGTCTTGTGAGACTCTCCCCACCTATTAGGTGAGTGGTACATAACAGTTATAGGACGTGCACTCGTGGCTGTTGTATAACTATATAGTAAACCCTTGCTTAGCTTGTCACTTAACATTGCTGGCCTACCCCTCTTCTTTTTTTCAAATTTGTCAATGGAAATTATCTCGTTAGTTTCTTTTCTGTGTGATTCAGTAGTTCTGATGATTAAAGTTCGGCGGTATTGGGAAAATTATACCCGGTTTCGATAGTACTAATGTATCACGATATATCGGTATATCACATAAACTGTATAATTCTACACACATACATGATATGCCTGTAATCTGCACACCCACAGGCCTGCATGGTATCACAAGTAACACTGTATAGTGATTAGTGATATAAAAGTTGTAAAAATTATAGTATAATTTAATGACAGTTGTAAAGGTTGTAAGTAAATGACAGTTGTAAAAGTTATAAGTTGATCATGACAGTTGTAAAAAAGTTGTGATGAGTTCTTATAGTAGTTCATGTAGATGATAGGTAGGTATAGTCAACATCTAGTGAAGGTTTCTGTTCAAAAAAACCAACATGTTTACCTTCTCTGGTTTCAAAAGAGTTCGCTTTTTAGAAACTATGTTGCCGGAACAACTAAAGATTCTCTCTGAAGGTGAACTGCTAGCACACACACTGAGGTACTTCTGTGCCAGTTTAGCCATGGTGGGAAGTACTACCATGTGAACCTTCCACCATTGCAGAGGATCCATTTCAGCATCTAACATTGGTAACTTTAGATAATCTTCGATTTCCTTTTTTATTTTCTGATCTGGAGTTTGAGGAGTACTGGATGATGATTGTAGTTCAACTGTCTCCTTGAGCCAACTTGAGAGTTTACGTTTCTTGATACTAGGGTCAGATACCGCAGATGATGACTGGGAACTAGAAGTTGGTTCAGAAACCCCCTCTTGATCTTCAATCATTTCTGTGCCTTCTCTAGCCAAACGATCCTTTACTAAAGCAAGATCAACTTCATTTTCAATGTACACTCCCTTGAATCTTGGATCAAGGTAAGTGCAGACATTCAACAGCTCGTCAACATCATTATCATCGTACTTGTTCAGTAGGTAATCCAAAACCCTTTGTTTAAGTGAGTTGGTTAAATTAGCATCACCTTCACAGACTTTAAGCACTTTAGATTTCAAAACGTGTAATACAGGTTTGATCGAAGACACTGTAACTTTTTGTTCACCTGACAACATGTCTGTGAAATCATCTAATTGCCCTAGTGCAGCCTTCATCGACTCCAATACTTCTAGATCCTGCCAAGTTGGAATAAGGTGAGCATTCTTACGATCAACTACTAAAACTTGTCGAATGCAAGCTTCTTGCTCAAGAATACGGTCAATCATTTTGATCAAACTTCCCCAACGAGTAGGACAGTCTGTTACCAAAGAATGCTGGGGCACACCAAGATCATTTTGGGCTTTTGTCAAGTCTCGCTTTTTTTTCCAACTGTGGGAAAATGCAGACACTAGCTTTCTACATAGTCCCAAGCAACGTTGAATTCTGGACTCATCTTTTATAGAATTAACAACAGCCAGGTGTAGGTTGTGGCCAAAGCACGATAATTGTGTCCACATAAGTCTTACAGTTGTGGCACATAGTATATTGCTGCCATTGTCTGTTGTTATACAAACTTGTCGGCCTACTTCTAACTTCCACTGAGCTAGTGTTTCTGTTAGGACTTCACTGAGATTATCAGCATTGTGGTCTTTAGGAACAAACAGTGTTTGAAGGCATCGACTCTGTAGCGTCCAATCATTCGTTATGAAATGCACGGTATAGCTCAAATATGGTTCCATCGTTGAGCTGGACCACATATCTGTGGTGGAAGAAAAGTAATAGGCACTTTGAACTTCCACAGCTACTGTTTCCCTTGTTTTTTCGTACAGTACTGGAATTGCTACACTGGAAAAATATTTAGCTGAAGGTATCTCATACTTTGAATCCAGGGTATAAGTGAGACGACGAAACCCTTCTTTCTCAACTGTATAAATCGGAAGCATGTCCTTACTGATGCAGTAAGTTATTGAATCTGTTATTTCTCGCCATCGCCTTGTAGTCCTTTCATACTTTTGTGTTTTGGTAAATAACTCAGGGAGCGTAGCTTGGCTGGCATTGGTAGATGACGAAGATGCGGTGGACGATTCTTTCGCTTTCTCCCTTTGGGCTTGTAACACTAGAGTGTACTTCGACGGGTGGTGAGTCCTTAAGTGTGAAAGCAAATTTGATGTATTTCCTCCACTTGCTCGCACGTTGCCGTTACACTGGCGGCACACCGCCACACCATCGTCAATAATCTTCCCTTTGCTATCTGCACGGAGGCCGAAATAATCCCAAACGGGTGACACAACTTTCTTCTTTGGCACGATTGTACACGACGAGTCGGCCATGTTTGTTCAATAAAAACTGCTGACAATAACTCACGTGATATTATTAAACGCATGAGCGATATTTCGATATTCTAGTAAACACTACCGGTGTGCAACTGATATCGAAATCAAATAAATATACCGGTATACCGTTGAAGCCTACTGATGATCTCCTTTTTCCAGTCATTCATTGTACTCCACTTCAATACTGGATGCTTCGTGGCAAAATGCTTGATAGCTGTCTCCTTGCCGTGTTGAACGGCATAATTACCAATGGCAGCTCTCTCTTTGTCGGTGTAAAACTCATAATTCCTTTTCTTTCCATTGCCTGATGGGTGGCCATGAGAATCATCGCTAATACACTTTTGCACCGCATTATTTGCTGCCTGAATTGTAGACGATGGCACAAGCTCCAACAGTGGTCCATCCGGACTGGGCAGGACTGCAGCCGCAGCACTGGAAGACGAGGTGGCAGATGAAGTTAAAGACTTTGGCTTAAAATACCTGTAAAGAGACATAACTTTCGTTTGAACACTGAGACTCTTCTAATAACTAGTGTAAAAACTAAAATTTCGTGAATAATATTTTCACGATCACACACAAATTCACCAAAATCACGAAATTTGAGACCACAAAAATTTGGAGCTACACTGTATATGGTATCACTATCTACATTTCAATTGCAGTGGCAGATCTAGGATTTTTGAAGGAGCTACATGTATAGGTGTAGCTATTATTTTCATAAAGCCATTGCATTCAGTAGTGTAACACATTAATATAATTATGTAGCTACTCTATTGTACCACCATAATATATTTAGACATCCATACTTGCTCTATCAAGAAATTAAAGAAAACAATTTTTCCTTGCTTTAAGTTCTCATCAGGGTCTCTTTTTGATTTTCTCATTTTGAACTCACGCTGAAACAAGAGCCTGAAAAAATTATCAAGTGAGCAAACGAGCTGCTGTGCTCAGAGATGAAAAAGAATACATTCTGTAAGCTAAATTAACTGAAGAATGGCTTACTCAGCCAGCATCACTTTTAAGGTTACGGTAAACCGGCAATAGGTAAAATACCACATGCTGTATTTTAGGTGATAACACGCCTTTGCTAATAGGCACACATCTTTACTTACTGGCCCATTACAGTCCATAGACTAGTCTAATAGGTTGGGAGATTTGAAGTTGCTAGTGTTAATTGCTCAAAAGAGTTAGTGTGGTTTGTGAAGGGCTTCGAAGCATTACTACACGTCGAAATCGCTGGGAAATTATTACCATTTTCGCCAAGATGATTAGTGAAAACCAGCCAGCAGACACATGGGCAGGGACAGAAAGGCTTGCTTTAGCAATCGAGTGCATTGCACAAATACAGTTATTAAATTTTCAATGTTTCACACAAATCCTTCCTGTATCGCTAAGAAAATGTAATTAAAAGCACTTTTGTGGTATCTGTCCCTGCGCCCACTACTACTGAACTGTTCTAAGCCACAACAACTAAGTCTCGTCCCCAGCTGCCCACGCGCTTGATCACGTGAAGGTCGTCTGGTGACATTAGTCCAAGTTCTTGGCCCAGGAAGTGTGCATTAATAAAGTATACACCTGAAAAACTAGCTTAGTAGTTGTCTAAAGGACTTCTTCGCCTTTGATTGTTGTTCTAAGTCAAATGCTAAGAAAGTTTTAATCGACGTTCTTTAGTCACTCCAGCGATTTTTATAAAGCAACACTCCTTTGAGTGAATGAAACGTTTATTCATTTGAATGTACGCATGAATGAGCACAAGAAACATGTTTGTAGCAATATTCCACTAGGGCCAAGAAAGTGGATCAAAGTCACAAGACGACCTTCGCGTGTTCCAACGCGTGGGCGGCTGGGGACGAGACTAACAACAACTAGCCTATCTAATAGTATACTAGCCTATCTAATAGTATACTAGCCTATCTAATAGTATACTAGCCTATCTAGTAGTATACTGTAGAAAACTGACGTGAAGTAATAGTGAAATGCCAAAGAAACCACAAATAATTAGTGATGTCATTCAAGCGCCACGCGCTAACAGAACTGACAGCGTATCGAAGATATAAGCACCCAACAAGCCTTGTTTCACTATAAGCTGATGTTTGCTACAAGCCTTACAGAACTAATTACAATGCTAACCTTGATACGCCTTGTAGACACAGAGAAGTCATGAAGTCATCACGCCTTACTACAATTAAACCATTACCAAACATATTAACAAGCTTTATCAACTCATATACACAACATTTCCTAGTGGTAAATAGCACTAAAAACCAAACACAAAATCTAGCCTTGGCACAATTGCCATTTAAATTTTATGAAATATTACACAATGTGGTATAGTTGATGAAATTTTTGCGGTACACACTTTGGATTGAAGGGCTTTACCATAACTTTAATGTGAAATTCTGAAAGGGGGTTTCTGTCGAAACTACCGAAACCCTTCTAGATCCGCCACTGAATTGTTCTGGTGCATGTGGCTGGTCTCCCATGTACACTATTATACTATGCTGTAAATTGCACACGTGAAAATAATTCTTAAACCTTTTGCATTTGAAAATAAATTAATTTTTATATTCTAAAATTGTCCCGTCGTAATTAACTCATTATATAATAGTGTGTAATTATGGACACTTGAGGACACCTACACAATCCAGACACTTAGTTAAGGCCACAAAGTATCCCTTAGTACATAAACTGACCTGGAAAATCAGGACTATCTCTCAGGCCAGTTCAACTATATATGGGTACATAGCATTTTCAATGTGCACAAGTAGACCACCACACTACACAGTTATATAACAAGGTTTGGTCCATAATTCCTCAGACCCTTCTGTACTGGTGCTTAGCTACAAGGCTTTCCCTTTTATGTGAGTCTGAAGTTGGACACTACTAAAATCAAAACTGTTTTGTTGTAAAGGTAAACCATAGTGTGACTTTGTCATTCTGTTTGCAGGATACTACTCTTTTGACAGATACCAAACCATGATGGGTTTGAGGTCGCTCTGAATACGTTTATCAACTAGACTAGCCAATACTGCCAAGCTGTCATGGAGGATTGAGGCTGGGTTTAGGGTGATATTTTTGGCCATACCTTCTAGTGCAATAATGGGATATTTCTAAAAATATAACATAGGTGTTTGTTTAGATTGAGTGCTGTACTAGAATTTTGGACTCGACTGTTCTATTAGAGTGTCTTGTGTCGTATGCTTGCAGTGTTTCACAGGCAAAAAATTACATTATACAATTGATAATTTTACCCCCAATGACCACACTGGTGTGTGTGTGTGTGTGTGTGTGTGTGTGTGTGTGTGTGTGTGTGTGTGTGTGTGTGTGTGTGTGTGTGTGTGTGTGTGTGTGTGTGTGTGTGTGTGTGTGTGTGTGTGTGTGTGTGTGTGTGTGTGTGTGTGTGTGTGTGTGTGTCACTGTGTGTGTGTGTGTCACTGTGTGTGTGTGTCACTGTGTGTGTATGTCACTGTATGTGTGTGTGTCACTCAAGCCCCCCCCCCCCATATCTTACAATACACATTATGGACAACAAAAGTGACATACATAAAGAAAATTACTCCAGATGCTATCTCTAAGTATGTAAAATTTTCCTGGGGGGGGGCATGCTTTCAGACCCCCTAGATTTCAACTGCTCTGTAGCTGACTCTGCATCCTCAGTCAGCTACAGTCCTATAATAAAATAAATTGTAATTACTCAACTTTTTGATAGCTGTCTCCTCCCCTGGTATGTGTGTGGGTGATGAGAATAAAGTTTGTGGAGGTTGATCACCCACGGGTGGTTGATCACTCAGTGGAGGTTGATCACCCAGTGATCATCCATGGTAGGTTGATCATCCATCACAACCCTTTGATGTGTAATCATACTATCAAATATGGCACCAGGTGTTAAGTAGCTAGGAAAGTAATGTGTTGTGTTGAGAAGGTTTGTAAAGGATCTGGGACACGTATTCAGAAAGTAGTATCTGATGTATTATCATACGATGGAGGTGTTGTGTCCTTATGGATTATAGATGCTTACTGTTTCACACACAGGCTGTGGAGACTACACACTTCATGAGGTGACGGCACTAGACAATCCTTGTCCATTACCAGAGGGGCCAGGCAAGAAGCGGTCCCTAGACGATCGACATAAACTAGTCTACGCCCCTATGAGTGGTGTAGGGGGTGTGGTCTATGATAAGGTGGGTGTGTGTTTACATAAAATGTGACACAGTATGTGACCATGTAACTAGAAGTTTGAAAACTATCATATGTATTTAGTCAAACTATATGCATGCAGGTATTGTGCATATGTGTTACCACTGCCAGCTAACTTTGTCCCTTGCTTAAAACAACCATTGGGATATACTATCCCTAACCTGTTTACTACCTGATCTCCTAGCTAGCTAATCTGACTGGTAAAACACTCCCTATTATTTCCTTGGCTTGTGTGTGTTTACCATGATGTTAATGGTTGCCATGGTTACTATTGCTAGGATGCTGTGTACATTGACCTTGGTGGTAGTCATGCAGGAAGAAATGGTGTGGCTGCTGAGGAAGAACCAGCCAATCAGATGGTGTCAGAGTTGCACAACACACAAGGCACACTAGATACTAAACTACAACACAGTACTATGGAGCTGCTGCAGGTAATTAGTAGGTGTGGCTGATAGTGACATCACAGCTTCTACATGTTTATGTTGAGGGAGGACTGTTCAGAAAGACAAGTACAGATAACATTTTGTTAGACAAGTAGTAGTGACTGAGCGTGTGAATTGTTTGGTTCAAAATAAAGCTTTGAAAATGATACACATAATCCTATAGAATTTGATATTCAAACAGTTTGTATCTTGAGATTATTTTAGTGAGTCAAGTGTTACTACAAGTTAGCCAATCTCTGTTCCATTAGTGAGTTAAACTATCTTTTGGTATCAGCTCCATGTGAACATATTATAGATTAAGGCAGTACAGTGATCTGTTGGTCCCTTTATTAAACACTGTTGATATATGTGTACAACATGTATCGATAGGATATGTTGTCCTTGGAATACTCCACAATTAAGCTAATAAACACTCTGTGGTCATCACATGAGCTCCACATGGTCCTTCATCTCATGTCATAATACTAAGCTAGTAGCTAGGCTACACTGTAGTTCCGATATCACATATCCAAGTAATAACTTTGATATTGTCCATCACGTTGGTCCATGGATTCTAATGGTAATATTTGTAAATTGTCAGACTTCTTAGAGAAAATGCTTTAGAAGTTGGCTACAATAATGTCATCGTGTAATCTATAGTGTTAACACACTTGATGTGTTGGCTTGAAACAAGGTGTACCAACTCGTTAATGTCTTATTTACCATGACAACATTTACCCTACAGGACTCAACTCATCCTAATAGAAGATATGTCAGTTTTGACGATCACGTCACCAGCTCTGGGGAGAGTAGCCAATCAGGGGAGAGTGATGAGGCAGCCACACCCCACAAACATGCAGCCAATAGCAGCAGCGATGAAGAACAGCCATACAAGTTATCAGCCCGTACGAAGCAAACGGCTCACAAGTCTCAGTCCTCAGAGAGTGAGGAGGGATCACATGATGACAATGAAGAATTGCATGATAATAGCCCCTCAGGCTATTTGGATCTGGAAGCTGAGGAGGTTTGGCAGTGGTCAGATGAGGAGCGTGGCTCCAGTGACATGGATGACTTCATTGAAGACTTTGAGGAGGCAGGGTCTGGATCGTGTGATGTGGAGTCATGTGATCTATCTGAAGCTAGTAGGAAGGAAGTGGGTGTGGCACTTCCTGTATCACAGCAACGTAGCCATGGGCGCAGACTATTGGATAGCAGTAGCAATGAGGGTGAGTAGTGTGGCTTTATTATTAGGCAGTGATTTATTGTTAGTAAGAGTTCATGAAGTACTTTATATTATTATGAACTATTGTTATTAGGGGGTGGTAGTTTATTATAAGGTGTATCATGTGGTAGTTATTACTGGATGTGTAGTGTGACTAATTCAAGTTTAACTGCACATAATGTTGTGTATACCATATAAGCAGAAACTTTGGTATGGAAATGAAATGGACAATTTGGCAAACATTTACGAATCACCAAATGATAATATTTCTAACGATTGAATTGCACACATCAGGCTAGCTTGTCAACTATGGCAGTGTGGAAAGAGAGGCAGATCTTCCTCAGGTCTGACACAAAAAATTTATAGCAACTTGGCGTCTATGGGAAGGCACACTCTATACTAGTCAAATAGTCATTATCAAAGTCACATTGCACCTCTCAATGGAATTAAATCCGTCCTTCAGCAAAGTGACTAGGATTGTAACTACACAGGTTAAGATGAGGTCCTATTATTTCAGGGAATTACCAGCAGAGCTGTTGTGAAAGGTGTTCCCATCACTTTCTTATGGTTACTGTATGTGTATCCAATAAATTTCTCCCCTTCATTAATTATGTACGTAGATGCCCACACATCTTTGTAGACGATAACTACACAACTTTATCTCCTTAGATTAGCAAATTCTTCTGTCTTCAAATTTGGTACCCTGTATGAAGTGGTTTACCCGTCATCGGCTGAATTCCTGCTATATTGCCAAAATCTCAGCCTGTAATCCACAATCCATGGTTTCTTCATGGCTTGTCCCATTTTGGTGTTGCGCATGTATATTACATACCTGTGTGCCATGCCTCGTCTGGGATAAAACAGTCAAGAGTCATCTCCATCTGTTTCCATTAAGTGTATTCTTTGGTGATAGATCAGTTTTTCACCCAAAGAACAATTTGGGTTGCCTATTCTAATAACAAGTGTGTATAAGGAAATGTTTGATTAAGTTTTAAGTTTGATTAGGGATCATAGAAAAAAAGGTAGTGAAACAAGGTAGGTCGACTCCACTTGAAGATTAACTAGTGGATATTAATACCTACTTCAGCCCATACCCACAACTAAATTAGGGATCAGTGTTGGGGCAATTACTTTTAAAGTAACTCGATAGATCATTACATATTACTCACTACTTAGTACAGTTACATATTACCAAGGATAAATTACTCTTGATACTACCTATATAGTACATATTACTTTGTGTCCACAGCCTTAAGCTGTCACTTGAACTACCACCTTATCACGTGCCATGATTGCGTTGTTGGACAAATCTTGGTTATAATTGTAAAAACTGGTGAATAAGCTTCATTCATTATTTAAGGTGGCTCAGTTACTTTGTTGTGGCTAGGTGTTACTCTAATGAGATTAGTAACTTCGTTACTTGTAGTAATAATATTATGTAATATTAGACTTGTTACATTAACTTCATTACTTACAGTAGGTAACACGTTACATTTGTAAGTAAAGTAACTTGAGTTGTATTACCTGTTTTTTTATAGCATATTTCGTTATATTACTTGATTACCACAAAAGTAATAATATTACGTAACACGTTACCCCCAACACTAACTGTTAGGGATTAAATGTTCACCAGTATACTTCAGGTTGTAGACCACTCTATTGTTCACCAGTATACTTCAGGTTGTAGACCACTCTATTGTTCACCAGTATACTTCAGGTTGTAGACCACTCTATTGTTCACCAGTATACTTCAGGTTGTATACCACTCTATTGTTCACCAGTATACTTCAGGTTGTAGACCACTCTATTGTTCACCAGTATACTTCAGGTTGTAGACCACTCTATTGTTCACCAGTATACTTCAGGTTGTATACCACTCTATTGTTCACCAGTATACTTCAGGTTGTATACCACTCTATTGTTCACCAGTATACTTCAGGTTGTAGACCACTCTATTGTTCACCAGTATACTTCAGGTTGTAGACCACTCTATTGTTCACCAGTATACTTCAGGTTGTAGACCACTCTATTGTTCACCAGTATACTTCAGGTTGTAGACCACTCTCTTGTTCACCAGTATACTTCAGGTTGTAGACCACTCTCTTGTTCACCAGTATACTTCAGGTTGTAGACCACTCTCTTGTTCACCAGTATACTTCAGGTTGTAGACCACTCTCTTGTTCACCAGTATACTTCAGGTTGTAGACCACTCTATTGTTCACCAGTATACTTCAGGTTGTAGACCACTCTCTTGTTCACCAGTATACTTCAGGTTATAGACCACTCTATTGTTCACCAGTATACTTCAGGTTGTAGACCACTCTATTGTTCACCAGTATACTTCAGGTTGTAGACCACTCTATTGTTCACCAGTATACTTCAGGTTGTATACCACTCTATTGTTCACCAGTATACTTCAGGTTGTAGACCACTCTATTGTTCACCAGTATACTTCAGGTTGTATACCACTCTATTGTTCACCAGTATACTTCAGGTTGTAGACCACTCTCTTGTTCACCAGTATACTTCAGGTTGTAGACCACTCTCTTGTTCACCAGTATACTTCAGGTTGTAGACCACTCTCTTGTTCACCAGTATACTTCAGGTTGTATACCACTCTATTGTTCACCAGTATACTTCAGGTTGTAGACCACTCTATTGTTCACCAGTATACTTCAGGTTGTAGACCACTCTATTGTTCACCAGTATACTTCAGGTTGTAGACCACTCTATTGTTCACCAGTATACTTCTGGTTGTAGACCACTCTATTGTTCACCAGTATACTTCAGGTTGTAGACCACTCTCTTGTTCACCAGTATACTTCAGGTTGTAGACCACTCTATTGTTCACCAGTATACTTCTGGTTGTAGACCACTCTATTGTTCACCAGTATACTTCAGGTTGTAGACCACTCTCTTGTTCACCAGTATACTTCAGGTTGTAGACCACTCTATTGTTCACCAGTATACTTCAGGTTGTAGACCACTCTCTTGTTCACCAGTATACTTCAGGTTGTAGACCACTCTATTGTTCACCAGTATACTTCAGGTTGTAGACCACTCTATTGTTCACCAGTATACTTCAGGTTGTAGACCACTCTACTGTTCACCAGTATACTTCAGGTTGTAGACCACTCTATTGTTCACCAGTATACTTCAGGTTGTATACCACTCTATTGTTCACCAGTATACTTCAGGTTGTAGACCACTCTATTGTTCACCAGTATACTTCAGGTTGTATACCACTCTATTGTTCACCAGTATACTTCAGGTTGTAGACCACTCTCTTGTTCACCAGTATACTTCAGGTTGTAGACCACTCTCTTGTTCACCAGTATACTTCAGGTTGTATACCACTCTATTGTTCACCAGTATACTTCAGGTTGTAGACCACTCTATTGTTCACCAGTATACTTCAGGTTGTAGACCACTCTATTGTTCACCAGTATACTTCTGGTTGTAGACCACTCTATTGTTCACCAGTATACTTCAGGTTGTAGACCACTCTATTGTTCACCAGTATACTTCAGGTTGTAGACCACTCTATTGTTCACCAGTATACTTCAGGTTGTAGACCACTCTATTGTTCACCAGTATACTTCTGGTTGTAGACCACTCTATTGTTCACCAGTATACTTCAGGTTGTAGACCACTCTATTGTTCACCAGTATACTTCAGGTTGTAGACCACTCTATTGTTCACCAGTATACTTCAGGTTGTAGACCACTCTATTGTTCACCAGTATACTTCAGGTTGTAGACCACTCTATTGTTCACCAGTATACTTCAGGTTGTAGACCACTCTATTGTTCACCAGTATACTTCAGGTTGTAGACCACTCTACTGTTCACCAGTATACTTCAGATTGTAGACCACTCTATTGTTCACCAGTATACTTCAGGTTGTAGACCACTCTATTGTTCACCAGTATACTTCAGGTTGTAGACCACTCTACTGTTCACCAGTATACTTCAGATTGTAGACCACTCTATTGTTCACCAGTATACTTCAGGTTGTAGACCACTCTACTGTTCACCAGTATACTTCAGGTTGTAGACCACTCTATTGTTCACCAGTATACTTCAGGTTGTAGACCACTCTACTGTTCACCAGTATACTTCAGGTTGTAGACCACTCTATTGTTCACCAGTATACTTCAGGTTGTAGACCACTCTATTGTTCACCAGTATACTTCAGGTTGTAGACCACTCTATTGTTCACCAGTATACTTCAGGTTGTAGACCACTCTATTGTTCACCAGTATACTTCAGGTTGTAGACCACTCTCAGTATACTTCAGGTTGTAGACCACTCTATTGTTCACCAGTATACTTCAGGTTGTAGACCACTCTATTGTTCACCAGTATACTTCAGGTTGTAGACCACTCTATTGTTCACCAGTATACTTCAGGTTGTAGACCACTCTATTGTTCACCAGTATACTTCAGGTTGTAGACCACTCTATTGTTCACCAGTATACTTCAGGTTGTAGACCACTCTATTGTTCACCAGTATACTTCAGGTTGTAGACCACTCTATTGTTCACCAGTATACTTCAGGTTGTAGACCACTCTATTGTTCACCAGTATACTTCAGGTTGTAGACCACTCTATTGTTCACCAGTATACTTCAGGTTGTAGACCACTCTATTGTTCACCAGTATACTTCAGGTTGTAGACCACTCTATTGTTCACCAGTATACTTCAGGTTGTAGACCACTCTCTTGTTCACCAGTATACTTCAGGTTGTAGACCACTCTCTTGTTTCACTACTTTATATTTCTATGATACTTAATTGAACTTAAAAATCCTGATTTTCATTGTTTACTTTTTGTAAAATTATTATGACTAGTGATCCCATGTATACCACATTAGAAGAATGATGATGATGCCAGGCTTATTGTTTTAGTCTGAACTTACACTCCAACTAACAGTTACTGAAATAACAAAGTGGCCATTATGTACTGTTACAAATGAAGAACAGTACAAGAAGGACATCTGCAATCAACCCAGTCACAACAGAAAACTCAGATGATTTCCAAGTTACTGTGAGACTGGTTCAAACCTCTGTGATCACTAGTATTACACAGTGATCACTAGTATTACACCTTGATCACTAGTATTACACAGTGATCACTAGTATTACACCTTGATCACTAGTATTACACAGTGATCACTAGTATTACACCGTGATCACTAGTATTACACCTTGATCACTAGTATTACACAGTGATCACTAGTAGTACACCGTGATCACTAGTATTACACAGTGATCACTAGTATTACACCGTGATCACTAGTATTACACAGTGATCACCAGTAGTACACCGTGATCACTAGTATTACACCTTGATTACTAGTATTACATAGTGATCACTAGTAGTACACCGTGATCACTAGTATTACACAGTGATCACTAGTATTACACCGTCATCACTAGTATTACACAGTGATCACTAGTATTACACCGTGATCACTAGTATTACACAGTGATCACTAGCATTACACCGTGATCACTAGTATTACACAGTGATCACTAGTATTACACAGTTTACACAGTGATTACTAGTATTACACCATGATCACTAGTATTACACCATGATCACTAGTATTACACCATGATCACTAGTATTACACAGTGATCACTGGTATTACACCGTGATCACTAGTATTACACCGTGATCACTAGTATTACACAGTGATCACTGGTATTACACCGTGATCACTAGTATTACACCGTGATCACTAGTATTACACAGTGATCACTAGTATTACACAGTGATCACTGGTATTACACCGTGATCACTAGTATTACACAGTGATCACTAGTATTACACCGTGATCACTAGTATTACACAGTGATCACTAGTATTACACCGTGATCACTAGTATTACACCGTGATCACTAGTATTACACAGTGATCACTAGTATTACACAGTGATCACTAGTATTACACCGTGATCACTAGTATTACACCGTGATCACTAGTATTACACCGTGATCACTAGTATTACACAGTGATCACTGGTATTACACCGTGATCACTAGTATTACACAGTGATCACTAGTAGTACACCGTGATCACTAGTGTTACACCTTGATCTACCTCACTAGTTTCATCACTTGGAGTTTCTAGTAGTTTGTGTTTATTTGTAGTGTCAAGTGATAATGAGGAATCAAGTGATCAAAATACTAAAAACAAAGTGGAAGATGACCAACAATTAACTGATCAAGATCAAAGCTCAGATGATGATAGATCAATTGATCAAGACCAAGAGTCAGGCGATGAAAGGTCAATCGATCAGGATTCAGACAAAGAGACTGATCAAGGCTCAGACGAAGAGGGATCAAGTGATCAAGACTCAGATGATGAAAGATCAACTGATCAAGATTCAAATGAGGACACATCACTGAGATGGAAGGAAGGATTAGCTAATAAGGTGTCAAGGAGAAAGATCAAACTACAACGTCTCATCTACTCTATCACTAGCACATGTGGCCACACCCCCAATGATGATGATGGTGGGGAAAGTCCCATGGAGGAGAGTGGAGGTGTGCTACTACGGCAGCACAAGGAACACAAAGGACTACTACACCAGTATGACACCAGTTGTGTCACCACTACCCCCCTACACTGGGGTGACAAAGAGATTGCTGCACTGAAATCGCTTTTTGTGACAGGTTCATGGGGTGATGATGATGCAGCCATGCAACTACAAGCTGACTCTGATGACAACAATAATGATGACGATGATGATGAGGTTACTATGGAGACAGACCCTGATGAGCTGGTTGCAAAGAAAAAGCAGCAGAAAGCTCAGTTTGATGTTGCCTATGACGACAAGGACAACGATTACTTCGCTGAGATGAAGCAGAAAATGGCTTCACAAGCTGAACTGAACAAGACCACATTTGAGGGATTACCGGATGAGCTACGGTGGCAATTAGAAGGCTTCCCTGCTGGCTGCTATGTACGTATGGAGATCAAAGGAATCCCATGTGAGCTGGTTGACAGGTTTGATCCTCGACAACCATTAATCATCGGAGGGTTATCACCAGGTGAAGAACAGCTGAGTTATCTGCAGGTGAGAAGGGTGTGGCTACTTGTAGATGAGGGGTGGGCTACAGGCTAGCAAGCAGTGAGTACTAATCAATTTTCTATAACCATGTCACACCTGCTTCAGTGCGCAGGAAACTTTGATGGGATGTACATATCACTTGAAATGAAAGAATCATAATTTTTTAGTTAAGTTAGATCTGAGCAACCATCTAACTGAGATTTTGCAACCTTGTTCCATCAAAGTTTACAGTTATTAAGTGACAGGGTCATCACCCTTGAATTATATGGGGCTTAAGTAATTAATATCGATTGTATCTCTATTCAGGTGAGGCTTAAACGACACAGGTGGCATCGTAAACTGCTCAAGTCACGTGATCCCCTTATTGTATCAATGGGATGGCGACGCTACCAATCTATACCATTGTACTGTACCCAGGACCACAATATGAGATTAAGATATCTCAAGTATACTCCTAACCACATGCATTGTGTTGCAACGTTCTATGGTGGGTGGGGCTTGACATGCTCACTTGATGTCATGTGATCCCTCAACAGGTCCAGTAGTTCCCCCAGGCACAGGATTGGTGGGCGTGACATCATTGGATGAGTACAAAGATGTAAGGAGTGTTTTGATCATTATGCACTGAAACCTTATTTTACCTAACCCTCCAAATTAAGGACACAAAATACCTCCATAATAAGGACAACAATTTTGGTCCCAACAGGTCTGGTTAATACATTTTTACCTCTGAAAGAGGAAAACCTCTATATTACAGCTTAAGTTCTTGGTCCCAAAGTGTCCATTATAGAGATGTCTACTTCATAACATTATTACCCCCTTAATATACAGCCTGACTTCCGTATTGCAGCCACTGGGGTTGTACTTGGTGTTAACAAGACTCCAGCAGTTGTGAAGAAGCTAAGGCTTGTTGGTACTCCTTACAAGATCTTCAAGAACACGGCATTCATTAAAGGAATGTTTACATCAGCACTAGAGGTCGCCAAGTTTGAGGGAGCATCTATTAGAACAGTGTCTGGTATACGAGGACAGATAAAGAAAATGTTACGTACACCAGAAGGGGCATTTCGTGCTACATTTGAAGACAAGATACTTGCTAGTGACATTGTGTTTTGCCGTACCTGGTTCCCTGTAGAGCTACCACGTCTATACAATCCAGTGACAAGCTTGTTAAGGGACTGGGCTCCAATGAAACTTACCAGAGTGGTACGAAGAGAGAAAGGTATTTCATTACCTCAACAACCAGACTCAACCTACAAGTCAATAAACAGAGAGACTCGTCACTTCAACCCACTACACATACCTACACAACTGCAGCGACAACTTCCCTTTAAGAGCAGACCAAAGTACCAGCAGAAGAGATTACAAGATGGTCGCAAACGTAAGGCAGTTGTGTTGGAGCCAAAAGAAAAGAAAATCTTAACCTTGATGCAACAGGTTGCCACAATCCATCGCAACAAGGTCAGTTTATATGGCAGGACCCCAATTAGTCTCTCCTGTACAGATCACTATCTTCCCTCTAATTTGTGATGTCATTAGTTGGAGAGATGGCAAGTTGTATGGACAAAGTTGTGCTTTCCATTAAAATATGATTGATGGTAGCTGTCAACACAACTTCACTAATCAACCAATGACATCACAAATAGGAGGTGAATGTTGAATCTGCCTTACACCAATGACACGAATACTGAATGAATTTCATACCATCATAAGAAACCTTGTAGAGGTCATCTAGATCACAAGAGTATAGTGTAAACAAACTGCAAGACCACACACCCTTGCTGTGATACTATTCTCCACTCCTGTTGTGTTGATTTTTGTTGTAACACAAGACAATAAATTGCGAGATGCTTACAGCCTATGCAAGCACAAGTGCTAATTATTGTGCTTTCATTATAAAAATATAAGGTCTTTCCAAATTTGTTCTTGGACAGTATTTTTATCAAACAAATCAGTAGAACAGTTAAATTCCTGGATAGTTCAAACTGTATAATATTGTCATCACTCACTGTTGCTATAATAACCGTTCCATTACAGGTGCACCAGCGCAAGTTAGAGAGGCGGAGCAAGCAGAAGAAATTTCTCACCACAAAACAAGAAGCTGCTTCAAAGTTAGCCAAGAGACTGGTAGAAGAAAAGAAAAAATTTTACCAACAATTTTCCGACACAATAAAATGACACTTATAATAATTACATCATTTTCATTTGTTATTGTCATGTGGTTTCTTCTTAAACCTCTTCCTTGCCACTCGGTGTTCATGACAACCACATTTGTCGCTATCTGTGTTGTCACTATCATCACTTGAAGATGATGAATCTCCAAAGTTTTGTGGTTTATGATAAATACAACAACCTGTAGAGGGATAGAGTGTTATTATGGGCTATGATAGTAACAGTATAATGTGCGTTACTACATGGGCTGTACCATATAGTACAAGAAATTACCATGGGCTGTCTAATGACACGTGTGATGCACATGAGATGAGAGTTTTGTATTCTAACATGTTTATGACCCCACGTAGAATAGCTGTATTTAGCCATCATGAAATTATAGACCAATGTACTTCCTATCGCTGCACTGTGTAGTCCTAGTATTAGAAGGGACAAGGCCACTCACTACATGTTGACACATACTTGTTGGCAAGTCAGCAAGAGAAATAGCAATTGGTTGTGAGAAGAGTTAGACATTGCTAACTAAACTATTTCAAAGTTTGAATTATGTTTGTATTATCAGTGTATATATTCTCCTCAGATAGTAAACACCTGGAGTTTAAAAAATGTAGAAGATTGAATGATAACTGTGCAAGTGCATACACCACAAATATTATCTTTTAGATCACAGGTCAAGATGACTGAGTCAATACTTAGTAGGTCAACCTATCATATACCACATACACTGATAACACTAGTGACAAGAGGTGATACTCTGTACTCCAATAAAGGGGTCACTCTATGACTGGCCAAGCTGTTCTCCCATAGCAGTGTGAGTGAATGGGATCAGGTCAATGGTCAAGATAATTCTGACTAAAGTAAATTCAAAAATCACTCTACTACATTCAGGGATCATAGAGGCTATTTTAGATCTAGAGTAACACCACTTCACTTTGTAACTTTACTATCAAAATAATAATATTTGACACTTGGAATGTCTGGACAGATCAGAGTACAATTGACCACCTCATAACAGTTCTTATTTTCGTGGTACACAAATTTGAAACTTGCTAAATCCCACACTGTACGTAGCAAGGATTTTAAATCATTATATAAGTCAAAATTTATGTCAGTATATAATTATGTGTATGTAATAACTGTGTTTGTCATGGCACTGCTGAAAAGCAATATTTTTGTATAGAACAGTCTTCCCTTTAAAAACA
Organism: Dysidea avara; assembly: GCF_963678975.1. Taxonomy (NCBI): domain Eukaryota; kingdom Metazoa; phylum Porifera; class Demospongiae; order Dictyoceratida; family Dysideidae; genus Dysidea; species Dysidea avara. The sequence goes on from NC_089280.1 coordinate 561,725, forward strand.
ATATCATACTAACATTTAGACGCCTTCTTCCCCATATGTTCATTGTCCACCACTTCTTCATCCCAATGTACCACCTTATCTGTCTTCGGTTTGTGTAGTGTTACTAACAATGTCTATAAGATGGTACATGATATAACCACTATTATCACTATGGAGTATACACTGATTATACCTTAGAGACGACAAGGACGCTTCATACAACACTTTTAAAGGGCGGTACGACATATTACTCGCCTACCTGCTCATTGCTAGTTTGTTGAGTGTCCGTGAGCGACACAGACTCTGAGTTCATCGTTGAACAAGCCATTTCGGCATCCACACAGCGAGTTAATCCTTCCCTGGCTTGTAATTCAGTGTATTTGAACCCCGGTTTGAACCCACTTGCTGAACTTTGTATTGTGATGCGATAATATCCGTTACTCCGTGTAACAAATATCGTGATACTCACGTGATAATCCAAGGTGTGGCTGACACCTCTAATACGATGAGTGGTAGCAACTCGCCGGCACAACTCGAGGCGGCCTCACAGCGTAGAAGTGGTAGCGCTCGCAAGATAAGTCACCCATTATCTGAACAAGAAGTTAAAGACCTGAAGATCGTATTTGACGTGTTCGATGTTGACAGTAATGGATACATTGACCGTAACGAACTGAAGAGAGCGATGCGCTGTTTGGGGTTTAAAGTGTCTTCAAGGACTATTGAAGTAAGTGGTAGTTGTCCAAGAGAGAGAACCATCATTATTAAATGAGGGAACATGTAAATACATTACAGTATGATGAGACCTCGGTCTCGTGCAACCACAGCCAGACTCTTAAAAGAGATGTAAAGGAGTAGTCACTTCCATACCGCCAATTGATGCGCTCGCGACCGGAATCAAAAAGTTTGATCGACAAAATATTGCCTTGATCACTTGATTTCATCTTTCCAAGAGCCTTGATTCTTGATAGTCAACCGTAAAAGCTTCTCGTGTTGCCCAACGTTAGCTTTCCAAAGGTTCTTGATCGCCACTTTTGTGGACGCCTTGATCGCTTGATTCACTGCAAAAATACCCCATTGATCACTTGATTAAATCTTGATCCCGGTCGCAAGTGCATCAATTGGTGGTGTGGAGGTGACTACCCCTTGGATGTGTGGGCACGGCAAAGTTAAACAAACAAACAAAACCCTAAACCTACATACAATAATAGAATTATTACACATAACTATGCTGTCCACTCACTGCAATTCCTGGCCAAGAAAATTTTCTGTGAGCAGAATATACACGCCTTAGCAGCATCGTCAAAAGTCTGTCGAATAGAAGATTTGGTGGTGGTTGAAGGCTGGATGAAATCAACAAAACTCTTGAAATTCTGAATACAGAATTTCAAGATTTCATCCACCCTGATTTCATTTGTATTAAGACGCACATTTAGACCCCTGAAATCAGGACACCTCACTAAATAGGACACCTTGATAATCAGGACACTTGTCCATGGTCCCATTTGTATTAGTGTACACACGTACATACATCATCCGATACCCCAGAGTTGGAGCAGTATGCTCAGTAGTATTCTGTTGACTGTAGTCAATGATGAAAGCTGTTGATCTTGATGGATCAGGGAACATTGACTTTGATGAGTTTCAACAAGTGATCATCAACAAACAAGGTCACAGCCGAGACCTTCATGCTGAGATGTCCACAGGGTTCCGTATGATGGACAAAGATGGTGATGGATATATTTCACTCAAGGTTAGACCATAGACACCGTCAATGTGTTGAATACTAAGAGACTGTCTACATATATATGCTTGGCTACCAAGAGGTATAACATTCATTGTCTGATACGCTGCAATTTTATTATGTGTGACTATCTTGAAGGGTTCGGATATAACATAGAGGAATTTCTGCCTGTATATATGGAGCCCCACTTTGTGTGGTCTTTTAATAGCCAGTTTGTTTATTATTTTGTTGCTGCCTTTATTTTCCTTTAGGGATGTAAAGGTAGCCATTAGATCTGTTTTTTTGTTTGTTTTTTTTAAATTGATAAAATTAATATTTCTGCATTTTAAAAATTGGCCACCCAAAAGGTAGTAGTTTTGTTAGTCAAGTTACAGTTGCACACAAGACCTGCTAATACTGATCCTAGTCATCTAGACAGCATAACTGTCCATTACACTAGGTAAGCTGGTACATGTCATAGGCCACTAACTCTCTCTAACACATATTGTCCACAACACTACAGAATGATAAATTATTATTGGCTTCTCAACTACAGTTGTCCTGCTGTTTTCCTTACTTGAATCTAATCAGTGAATATTAGTATCATTGATGGCTGAATACAGCTATTAGGGAGTTGACAAATTTTTTTTATTAAGCCTTAATAAATAAACTAATTATGGTTCATGCAAGCTATTTTAATAACAAATAATTAGGTAGCCATGGAGTATATATTATTGTGCTATAAATGCTCCCTATTATAATCTATCCTGAAATACAGATAATTACGTCTATTGTCTTCTGCAAATGTAGAGGAAATCACTAGAAAGCATCAGATACTCTAATAGAGCAGTCACATAACAGGTAGACTACTTTATTAGAGTGATCAAGTAATTTATACTGCAAGTAAAAATTAATTACCTCTAATAATCATTGTTCCTGATCACCACCTGTTATTCCAGCATATTCTCCAGGTCCCTACAAGTAACGCCTCATGATATTATTATGATAGTGTTGTCGATCAACATCTATAACACAATAAAATACTCACAAAACCATTCACTGGCTTGAAATATACACTTTGAAACAAGACTCCGGGCTTGTGGTGTATCCACTATATAGATGGAAAGTTTGGCAAGTGAGCAGTGTTTCGCCAAACTTAATTACATCTGCCAAATTGCTTGTCTGGTATTAGTTATCCTAGCAAATTCATCAAAGCTTCTTCCCACCAAAATTTCTGGCTTATGCTATTGCGGATTGCGCATCCGTGGTCATAATTTTTTTTTTGGATTCGACCAAATAGCCAATCAAATGTGAGGACTTTCATTCAAATTTCATTCTCATTGGCCCATTTTCATGTGACACCATAGACATTGGTGACCATGGATGTGCAATCCGCGATATCAAAAGTACCCCTCCAGTGAACATGTCCAACTTGTGTAGTTGATAACAAATCTTCTTACTATAGGACCTGAAGGCCATATGTATGGAAGTGTCTGAGAAATTTAGTGATGCTGATCTTCAAGGAATGATGGAGGAGGCAGATCGTGATGGTGATGGATTAGTTAGCTTAGAGGAATTCATCCAAGTGATGTTGAAGACTAACCTGTTTGCTTAACAATCTACCCAACACCATAATCGTGTCATGTGGGACCAGACAGTGACGACGATGATATTATAATACACACAATAATTATGGTCTCTTGTTAACAATAAAACATTAGCAGTTTGTGTGTGGGTGTGTGTGTACCATGTCGGAGCAAATGAAGATTATAAGTTTGTAAAAAAATGTTCTTGTATATATAATATGATGGCATGATGTTAGTACAGGCCACCGAAACAGACAGGGCCCAACTTCACAGTTATTGCAGAATTTCTAGCTGTATTTGCAAGGAACACTTTGCCATCTTTCACCGGAAGATATTCTGAATCTGTGGCCTTGATTGTGTATTTGCCCTAAATACATGTGACACATAACATGTTACCATAGTAACCACCACCCTTACTTTCTTTGATGGTATAACATAGTCACTACTGATGACTCTAGAGTATGATGTCTTGAATGTTGGATCTCCAGTAATGTCACCTTTCTTGAATCTGATGGTGACGTCTTGTTCAGCTTTCTCACTGATAACTTGTAACATCTGTAGTTGTACTTTATCAATATCATATTCAAACTAGAGAGGAGCACGTTAGATCAGTAGACTAGTTCACAGTAACCACTACACCACAAACCTTCCCAACTAAATCACTGAAGTAATAAGTATCATCATTGTCAATATCTCTACTACGTAATTCCTGCAATTAACACTAATTACATTTATACTCTCCATATAGTACCCCGTGCCTACCCTCTTCATAGGCTCAATACATGTTTTGCAATAGCTGTCATCATCAAAGTCACACCATACTCTTACTGCGTCCTTCTCACATCCACCATTAGGATCAATCCAGTATAATCCTGTACAAGTGAACACGTTACTCTCTCCCTCATCGATACGAGGAAGTCATTGTGATCTTGATTCACCTCAACACAATATTGTGTCCTAGCTGTATGCTTCATAGCTACACAATCTATCTACTGATTTTACAAAATGTGTATGCTTAAACTTCACTTGTCATGCTTGGTTACATAATTGTACGTCATGGTGACCAACCCTCTATCCCTCGTGAACATACCACTTCTAACTCCGGGATAATTGTCCTTCAGCGTACAACACGACGGTGCAGGGAAGTTCTCGGTGCCATTTGGCTTCTTGAGTAGGTTTATTGTTTGATTGATACTTGTAACTTGTCGTACCACTGATCTAGCCTGTGGCAGTAGCATCACCTGACATCATGTGAGCAGTAACAATACTTGCACTTACCACATGGACATTGTCAAACGTCACACTTATTCCTAGAGACTGGAAGAACTTTATTTCTTGTGGTGGAACTTTGCCCTACATAATAATCAAAATTGATAACAGTTACATAGTCAAGGGGTGCCAGTTACACCATGAAAGGGTAACAGTTACACAGTCAGGGGTACTGGTTACACAGTCAATAAATACAAGTACAGCAAAACTCACATCAACTCCAGGAGGACCCTACACAATAACACAATGATAATAATATTTTTCTGTTAATAGAAACATGACTCACAGCAGGTCCAGGCGGTCCCTGATGTTACCATGGTAATAGAAAACAAATGTAACAGGCAGTTAAACATTACACAATGTAACTCACTGGTTGTCCAATTGTTCCCTAGTAACATGATCATCATCATAGCAACAATAGTAAACATCCGTGGTATATCACATGATCTTGTACTTACCTCGTGACCTACACCACCCTACAATAGACACCAATAATAGTTGTCATGACAACAGTATAATCAACTCACAGTTGTTCCTTTTAGTCCTTCAGCTCCTAGGAAACCCTATAGGGGAGGGGTGTGGTTGGTTGGTTGGCATGGTTACAGGACTATCACTCACCGGAAGACCAACAAAGCCATCTAGTCCAGGATTGCCTCGATCACCAATGAAACCCTACAATATGGGATCACATGATGTCACATGATGTAATCACCTACTGGTTCTCCTTTAGGTCCGGATGGTCCGGCTAGTCCAGTAATGCCATCTCTACCCTATGTGTGTATAAAATGTGTGAAGACATAGTTACTGAGTAATAGTCATACAGTTAGTCCTGTTGCTCCACGATCACCATTGGGTCCTTTTGGTCCTTGTCTACCCTATAGTGACAGACAGAGAGTCATTATCAGCTACATGTTGCTACAAACACACACACATCAGGGGTGGAGATCAGCATGAGTGAGCTGTCATTTAGGGGAAAAATTAACAACCATACTTTAGTGTGGGATGCCCCTCTGAAAATTTGAGATCTGAGAGCATTTTATGTACTGGAATAGGATGGATACAGCACAAGTATTTACATCAGTAATAAAAGACTGATCTATGTGTATATAGGTACATCTTCAGATCTGGTAGTAGAATATGAAAGTTCAATTATAGTAGTTAAATGACTGCTCTATTAGAGTGACTGATTAGAGCATAAGTTGGCTAATGATTACAATAGCTACATTAGTTCATGGGCGTAATGAAAAGTGAACAAGTAGGAGGCCTCCTCTGTCTGCCTGATACACACACACACACACACACACACACTTACTCTTTCTCCCTTCAACCCATTAACACCTTCTGGGCCTACATCTCCAGGAGGTCCCTATAAGAAGTTATTACTCCAACTGATCAGCAGGTAATATGGCTGCTCACTCTTTGTCCAATAGGTCCTCGATTTCCTTTACTACCCCCAGTTCCCGGTAAACCCTGTTGTAATGTATTAGTTTACACATTCTGTGCCCTTTTCTGTAACTCACCTGAGCTCCGGTGCCGGGGGGGCCAGATGGTCCTAGACCACCTTGTCGTCCCTACCATGTCATTATATGATATATAACATCACAATATGTGACCAGATTTGCGAAAAGGGGTCTTCCACACACATCTAATTTAACTAACTTGGGCGACTCATAACTTCAGAGTATAAGCTTTTGACTTGAAATTTGGTTAGTGATAAGTACAACATAGGTAGAAAGTTTCAGCTTTGTACATTGTATAAAACTTAAGTTATGGTCTTTCAAGTTCATAGAATTGGATGTGTGTGGAAGACCCCTTTTTGCAAATCCGGTCACATATGATGTCATACTACATCACAATATGACATCATGTTAAATCACAATATGATGTCATGTTACATCACAATATGATGTCATATACTAAGCACTTACTGTACTTCCTGGGGCTCCAGCATCACCAGTCTCTCCACGGTCACCTCTTTGTCCCTGCACAACAATATGACTTTACTTCTTCCCCCGTAAAAGCCACACCCACCGGTTCTCCTCTAGGTCCTGAATCACCATCAAGACCAATCACACCAGGACCACCTACTTCACCATCAAGGCCTCTATGACCCTTTGATCCTCGAATTCCTGGGAGACCCTATGTACATGTGATGATCACACCTGCTAATATGACAAAACGCTCCTCCTTACTTGTCTGCCTGATACACCAGGACTGCCTGGCTTTCCATCTCTGCCTGGTCTACCACTTTCACCACGAGTACCTTCTGGACCTGGAGCACCAATTCCACCTATTCCTCCCTAACAGTTGTCATGGTAACAACAATAGCAACAACATCACAACCACTTACTGTTGCTCCATGAGGACCAGGTGGTCCAACTGGTCCTGCTTGTCCTTTTGCTCCCTGTACATCACCATGACAATGTTATGGCATCATTAACACAACTCCTTACATTAGTTCCAGGGTTGCCTGGTGGTCCCCTCACACCAAATTCACCATTTTCTCCTTTGGGTCCAGGAACACCAGCTTCACCAGATACTCCGATATCACCCTCTGGACCCTAAGGCTACAGATAACATCAACACCTTCATGTTACTTGTTTACCTTATCACCGGGATTGCCCTGTGCACCACCTCTTCCTTGACGACCTTGTTGTCCCTAACAACACAACAATAATAATCATGTTACAGCACAAGTATAACATCTACCTTAAAGCCAGGAGCTCCGATTTCACCAGGAGAGCCTGCTATTCCAATGATTCCCTGGAGATGATGTTCATGTGTTCAACCATCCAAAGACAGCAGTACATACCCGATATCCTTGATCTCCAAATTCACCCTTCTGTCCTTTGCGACCTCGAGGTCCCTACATAACACTCCTCATCAGCATGTATACAAAGTAATACAATATAACTCACTGGTCTTCCAGCACTGCCAGCAAAACCGACTGTTCCTGGACTACCGGTCAAACCCTATATGATACCCATCATGTTATAGTGTAGCCATAGTAACAAACACTCACAGGATCTCCCTTAGGGCCTTGTTCACCCCCTGAAGCTTGTCCGGTGGTTCCCTGTAACAAAATGGCACGTTAATTAGCACACTTACTCATACTACAGGTAATTAGGGGAGGAAAAACTGCAAGGTCATCGGACATTAAACGTCATTATAAAAATAAATAAATCATTGAATAGTTCAAATACATAACCTTTACTCTAACAGAAATATCACTGTCTGTTCTATTAGAATATTTTGAGCTGTAGTTCACTTGGACCAGTCAAAAATTCCAACTTAAGTTGTTTCTCAGCAGTGTGGCTATAGTTAGTACATAGCTAGTGATGGTTGTGGGTTAATCATACTGGTGTGATTACATACTTTATACCATGACACACTATAGCATAAGAACACAATGCCACTCTCAAGTGTTAACATAGCTCCCTTACCCAGGCATCTTAACAGTTCACAGCATCACACAGAACTCACACGCAGCGAAGCAAATTTCTTCGTGACACAAAAATAAAAGCCAACCCACCATCTTGTGACACCTATACCAATCAACTCACTATCACACCAGTAGTCTTTTAATCTGTATTCGACTGGCATATACCACCACCGAGACGAAAGTTATGGCCGATTTTTCACAGGTGTGTAACCAGTAGGTGTTATATAATTGTTGTGAGCAGTGTTGGTTTCCCTGGCTGCTTTACTTGGCTTCACACGATACACCGTTCAAAACACCTTGACCCCCTGAATAAAATGACAATGGTTTCAGCTCTGTAACCACCAGATCAAAGGCGCTATGGATGGATTACAATGGACACATGTTAAAGCTACTTGAGTAGTTTTTCGGTAACAAAGAGTTAACCAGCAGCATATGGAATTATTATCAAGGTATAAATATTAAAACGTGTGAAGTCATAATTGACAGTTATATGATTGACTGTTCTATTAGAGTATCTGACAACTCATAATGTGACATGTGCTATATAAAAATTTACACACTGTTTTATTGCTTTGGTACGCAGAGAAACAAAGCTCAAATCTATATATCATCAGATAATCCTGTTAACAGCAAGTGAGTTATGGGTGTTTATTTACAATGCGGTAAAAATAAAGTTTATCACCGTCACCTTTAATTGTTGGATGGCCTTCTTCTTTGTGCACACGGAAGAATACCACATGTCAATTTAGGGTAAACAGATTGAGCTAAGTCCCATCTTCATAGCTTGTGATATATAATTAATCAAGTGCTGGTTATTATTTGCTATATTTTCGTTGTAAAAATTGAATTTTTTGCCACTCCAACTGTCTCCACTGTAGCTCCAAAGATTATTTATCATAAAAGGCTGAAACTGACCAGTTTTTGTTCAGCTAGTCACATTTATAAACTTTCACCATAGGTAGCTCCCAGGAACGTTTAGTACATAGAAACACTAACTGCTCTCATTGATACTGTTTCATTTGAAGATAGTCTATTCACTAGATACACAATTACTCTAATAGAACATACAAGCGTGTCAGATAAAAGTTTTGAAAGTGCACGAGACCAAAGAAATTTTGAGGGTTCAACAAAATGCTAATGTGATTTGTAAATCCTAAAGGGAGTTTCAACAAAGTTTTCATAAGAATAAGAATGAGAAATAACCTGTAAAGTGTTTCCTACACAGTTCAGTGGTATAGAACAATACGCAGTAACATGATAGCCACTTTGTTATACAATCTTCTTAGCTGATACTTGAAACACTCTCCACACATAACGTAATTAGTTAATTTTAACACTAATTCCACTGTCTGCTAATCTGTGCATCATCAATGTCTTTTATTTTAACATTGACAATTCCATCAGCTGTTAAAATACAAGGATTGACACCAGCAGGGAATACATTACCAGTAGTAAGAGTTGGAAGATAGATTCCTATTCATAAATTATTAAGTAAATATGCCTGGCCTATAAATGGAGTTTGCAGAAAATAACTATAATGAATCGTTGATTGTTATTTCTACCCTTTGTGATGATTAGTACTACTAGTTGTACTCTATTACCATTAGTCATGTCTGATAACATGTTACTCACAGCAAGTCCTGGAGTTCCTTGTTCTCCATCTTCACCATGAATACCTCTGATACCCTACAGATGACACACATGTGATACACACATGTTCCCTCAGTCACATCACTACCTTTTCTCCCTTTGCTCCGAATGGTCCTCTTAATCCAAGGTCTCCTCTACGTCCCTGTAATTATTATGATGTATGGTAGTCATGGTTACTGATGTCTACTTACCTGACTACCCTTTACCCCAGTAGTACCCTGGTTACCTTCGGGACCTCTGGGGCCCTATTACAACAAGCAATTATGTATTGTTGATTTACATCACACTAATTACCCTAGTGCCATCTTTACCACGGCGACCTTGGTCACCTTTCTGTCCCTTCGGACCGACAGTACCTCTCTGACCAGGTACGCCATTAATCCCATCAGTTCCGGATTTTCCCTATTATAACACACAATTAATGATGATGTAGTGGTATATGATAACTAACATCAGTGCCTGGTGTTCCAGGAATACCGGCAGCGCCAGGGTCACCATTGACTCCCTAGGGTGGGGGATGATGTCACACTAAAGTGCAACAGTAACTCACTTGTACACCAGCTACGCCCTGCTCGCCAGGTAAGCCACTTTCACCTTTTGATCCCTACCAAATTATATATTATAGAAATTATGGTGAGATGAAGCAATGATAACACTTACAGCCACTCCTTGATATCCCTGTGATCCACGTTCACCTTTAGCACCCTGTATGTTATGATGTTGTCACTCAACTGTTGTCATGGTAACAGCATACCTGAGGGCCACGTAATCCTCTTTCTCCTTGGTTACCAACATGTCCAGCATCTCCATCATTACCAGGACTACCTCGTACTCCTTGAGGACCAGCCTCTCCCTACATGTGTAGAGTATGTTATGAGGTGTAAACATTGCGTAATGGTACATACATCTAGACCTCCTCTTCCTGTTCCACCCTGTCTGCCTCGGTCTCCACTGTCACCCTGCGGATCATGTGATTACAAGCCACACCCACTAGTAATGCTTACAGTTTGGCCAGGTGCTCCTGGCTCACCATCACGACCATCTCTGCCTTGTTCACCCTATGACATGACAACACAATCGACGATATGAAAACACATTAGACACATACACCCAATACAACACACACACGCACGCGCACACACAGAGGACACACTTACAGGAGCTCCATTAGGTCCTCTCACACCATCTTGACCAGGGTCACCTTGGGGACCCTACAACAATTGGTCACTTAGAAACAAGAAGACTCTTAACTTACTCTAAGCCCTTGCTCTCCTGGTACTCCTTCCACTCCAGATTGTCCACTTAATCCCTAACATGATGGCGATGTAATTGTATCATGATGTAATAATTCTTACTGGTTCTCCAGGCGTTCCTGGGGGCCCAGCATCTCCTGTGTTACCCTGACAGATCACATTACAACACAATTCTAACCAATCAGAATACTCACAGGTTCACCAGCAGAACCAGGTCTTCCTTGGAAACCAGATGGACCAGTATCTCCCTAACATGGTAACATAACACACTACCATATATAGTAAGATATGATGTCACATACTCTTCTTCCATTTGGACCTGAATTACCAGGGACTCCAGGTACACCCTGTAATTAAGGTGGTTGTGTATATATCACATGTTGATCACATGGCTACTAACCCTGTTACCAGGTGTGCCCTCTTGACCATCAGGTCCTGGCTCTCCATCTTGTCCCTGTATACGTCACCATGACAACAACATTAACAGGCAGAACAAGTCTTACTTGTTGGCCAGGTGTTCCATCAAATCCTGGTGGTCCAGGTAATCCAATATCTCCCTACACAGTAGACAATACAGTACTACAAGGTGTATACAGGTAACATTGATTACTTGCTTAGGAACTTGTATACAAATGTTTACCACCATATATAGTTATTTAGATGGTAAATGTGATTTTATGACTAAAACTGACTATTTTATGACTATAGTATAACCATTAAACTTGATAAATTCTGCACTACAAACCTTCACCCAGGGTAATATGACTTGCAAGCGACTTGGGACTCCTGCAAGAATTTTGCAAGATTTGCAATCTATACACTTGCGCAAGAAAAGGAACATTTTCCATGCAAGAACTTGCAAGACTTGCACAACATTTCTCCCTGAGAAAGCCAGTTTGATTCAACAGTAGTTATACGCCCGGACTGTTAGTATATCATTGAATGGTGCAACCTTCGTGTTTATACATGATCTGGCCAGTTGAGGGAAATGTTAGCAGTTTAATTTTCCATCTAGGCACAGCTTGCTATGTTGGAAAGAGCTAAATCACAACACTATTTTTAATTTCCTACCCACAGTTTACGCTGTACAGATCCAGTTAGCAGGCAATACAGACCTGTTTGGGTTACACTGGCTGCTAGTAGAGAGACTATGATCTATCAGACATGCTCACAAGCCTACATAGTAACTAGATCACCAAGACCCTTCTTTATTATGGACCAATCATTTGATTGGTTATTGGTGACAACACTTTCTATCATAGCAACCCTCTATATAAGGAATTGTGGCTACCAACAACAATTTAACACTTGAGTGTTTACCATGATCAAACCACACACTGTAGGCGTTTGTGAGGACATAGGTTGTGGAATATCATGGTACACAGTGTAATGACTTTCTTTTGTGCCACTTGTGGTAAGGATATCCGTGTAAAGTTGTGCCAATAGTTGTAGTTGCTCAGATCTTGTTACAAGAAAAAAATGGGTCAATCAGTAAAACAAATTATACTGCACTCAGTAGACATGTCAAATTATAAGCCACATAGTAGCTACAAGAAGGGATGTTAACACAGCTAGTTCAATAACAATTAATATCACATGTTCTGATAAAGCTCTTAACATCAATTGGTCACTTTGATGCCAAGTAAGTGTAAAGCTAAACCCTATTTCAATCATTGAATTAAAAAAAAAGACATTAGGGGCACACAATATATTTGTTTCAGTGGTATGGTCCCTATACTAGTGTTTTCCTTATATCATCCAATAAACAGTATACTACACATCACTAGAATACAAGACACTCACCCTAAATCCTGTAGGCCCACTGGGTCCTGGGGGGCCAGTAGTTCCTCTTCCTCCTTCTCCACCATTGAATCCATTTCGTCCCTCAGGTCCAGGAGGACCTATCAAACCCTTAACACAACAAGCAGTGACCACATTCCATCACTGAATACTGTCATTACTTTTTGTCCCTTTAATCCCTTCAGGCCATAACCACCAGGGAATCCATTAACGCCAGCTTTACCACGGCGACCCAGTGTTCCTTGATTGCCGGCAGGGCCAGGTTCTCCCTGGGCTCCTTCAAATCCTTGGATCCCCTGCAGTGCATCATCACCCTGTAACCATGACAACCAGTAAAGGATGAGCACTCCATCATGTGATGTATCTTACAAACGGTCCTTTTCTGCCATCTATTCCAGGTGGTCCTTGTGGGCCCTGTGAAATAATACATCAATCAATGATTTACGAAGTATCCCCACAAAGGAAGGAACCCCTCTTAAAGGAGTCCGTATTAAGAACACAATACAAACCTCTTCAAAAATAAGAACAACACAAGTTTTACTGGAAATCTGTTTATAGCAGTAAATATGAGCCGATATTCATTCATATCTTAACTAGTCTCCACTGTACAGTGGATGCAGTTTGCATCACAATAAGCCCCTTGGCTGTTGCTTAAGTTTTCAATAGCCCCTCTCCCACTACTATCATTTGCACAATTTAGCACTTACTTGTCGTCCATTAGCTCCTCTTGCTCCAGGGTTACCATTCAGACCAGGTGGTCCAGCTAATCCTGTAGTGCCTGATTGACCTTTTATGCCAAATTCACCCTACAAGTTGATTACAATAATTATGCCTTATAAAGAGAGTGCAGCTTACAGGTGAGCCGGAAATTCCCGGAAAGCCTGGGGGACCTTGTATACCACGATCACCCTACGGTAACTCATAAACCATTTGGTACAAGACGAGTGCTCAACACTCACCACAATGCCACGGTGACCAGGAGGGCCAGGTACACCAGCATCACCCTAAATATGTGTCACTACCACATGACATAATATGATTGTTATACTTACGGGATTTCCTGGAGTTCCGGGAATACCTCTTTGACCTTCAGGTCCAGGAACACCCTATAGCAAAGTTTTCCAACTAATATCCACCAGACAAACTCACTAACTAACCAAAAGTCCTGGAGGTCCAATAATACCATTGCGTCCTGGTAATCCCTAACAACAAGACCATGATAGCATTAATTATGATATGCAGATAACCTTACAGCTTTGCCATCATTGCCCCGCAATCCAGAGATTCCAAAATCACCACGGTTACCCTACAAACATGCGATATATGTAACATTATAATGTTACAATAATGGTATGACTTACCGGGTGTCCATGTTCGCCTTGTAAACCCCTGGAACCTTCAGCCCCCCTGTCACCCTAAAACAGTGCAAATTCCAAACTGCATATTGCATACCACATGCTAACCTGTTCTCCTCTTTTGCCCTGCACTCCATCCTTCCCTCTAGAGCCTTTTGGTCCCTACAGCAATACTGTATGTAACAGCTGACTTGGTCTAGCTTCACTCACGCTCTCTCCATCAGGTCCTGGTACACCAGTAGGGCCGGGTGGTCCACTAGGACCAACCGGTCCTTCATCACCATCAACTCCAGGCCAGCCAACATATCCTTGAGCACCCTACAATACAGGTAGAAACACAATCCTCCCTTAATTTCTCCAGCAATTAATGGAAAACAAGTGTTATAATGACAGAGGCTTTGGTCATGTGATACTTCATGAACATCACTTTAAAAAATGCAATAGCCACAAAACTGAACTGGAGCTAAGAAAAATTGTCTGAGTGTGTGAGCCATTTTGCATTCACATTGTACCATAATTATTGTGTTATCTAATACTTTGTGGGCTTTGGTTTTTGGCTCAATGTTTACCTCTGACCACTGACAAAGGAATTAATGGGACAAAACTTTACAGTACCAAGTGTCCATTACAGAGTTGGTGCATGTATGACTTACCGGTGGTCCTAGAGGTCCAACAGCTCCCTCAGCACCTGGTATTCCTGGGTTACCCTGGTTACATATATAACAATCTGATCTGATAGTGTTACTATGGATACCATTGGTTGTGGTAGCGGTTCTTTCAAAGAACTGATGGGTCCTTTGTTGTTATTAGAGTCAATAAGCGTACCGTATAATCCCTACAAGTGTTATCATCAACACGTCATGGCTACACTGATGAAAACTTACAGGTGCAAACAGAAGTGGCCCTATTGGTCCAGGTACTCCAGGAGGACCACGTCTTCCTTCAATACCTTCCTTACCCTATGGACAATTTGAGTAAGTGTTGTGTATCAAGGCTACTGGGTACCTTCTGGCCTGGTCTACCCCGGTCACCATTTCTTCCTGGTCTTCCTTGTATACCAATGTTACCTTCCCTGCCAGTTGGGCCGAGAGGTCCTTGCTGTTGTTCCATACATAACAATGACCATATGCAAACACCACACATGATATACCTCTCCAGGAAAACTCAATCCCTTGGAGCCCTTCTCTCCGGGAAGTCCAATAACCTAACAACACACACTAAAAGATGGTATATTGTAACAACCATTAATACCATTCCACTGCCAACTGCTTGACGCAGTGTCCTGTGATGAGAACACTTCCCGTAAGTGTAGAGATTCTGTTCAGAAGCAGCTTCAGCCAGTGGTACCAGTGTGAGTTGTTGTACAAACACCTTTAAAGGGGACAATGGTAGGTGTGCTAGCATAGCATTAGCAGCCACACCCACCTCATTTGGAGAGTGTCCAGTGACTACTTCCTTCTTATCACAAGACAAGAGACACGACTGCTCCTTATCAATGTCCACGTTGTGTACCAGTGTGTTGTCAACGAATAACGACAAACTAGTTTGTAGAACACTGATACTCATCATGTGCCACTGGCCTGCCTCCATGCTACCGCTGCGCAGTGGAAATCTAACCAATAAGCTTAGACATTCAAACACAACTTCCATGTTGTCTGTTTCTAGAGAGACGGCTAGTTCCACTCCCATGTTTGATGTGACGTTAAGAAGAGTGACTCTGCTGGGTGTGTCTACTAATTGAAATTTAGTCAGTATGGAGTATTGGCTGGCGTATTTCTCCGAGCAGATGGTAACATCATTAGTTACAATTTTGGTGTTGGGTGCAATTTTGAATGCTGGGTTCCAGTAATCATCACCAGCTAGGTTGACCCCATCAGGAACATCAGCTAATACTGAGCTCATGACAAAATCATATGATCCTGTAATCAGATTTGGTGTAACCTTGTAATAGACATTGTATTCTACTTTGTAAATAATGGCACATACACACACACACACACACACACTTGGTTCATCCAGCTGACTGGGGTGATTTGTACACTGCTCAAATGGTCAGTGCCACAGCATAATTCTCCCAGACTATACCATGTTTCATGGGTAAAGGTGTGGGAACCTGAAACCCTACATAGACTCACCCATTGTGGCATGGACAGGATTATTGCTTCCCCAGCTCCAACTGGGTACTATGGCTCATTGAAGAACAACTCAAGAATTGAACTATGGACCTTGCAATTACCCCAGGTCAGTGCTCTCACCATTTGCACACACAAACATTCTGATCACACCACACATCATTGTGCAACTACTGCTGTAGCATGACATTAACAAAGTCTCAAGCTAGTATGCTTATCTATACACTTTGTGTGGGTGCTGTATGTGTGTGCGTGTTGGAGCATATTAACATATCACGTGACCATATACAGCATTAGCTAGCTCAATACCTGAGGGTAGACTCTTGCACAACTCCTGCACCTCTGCTTCATCATCTGTGTGCAGGAAGTCGGTGTTGTCCAACTGAGTTACAGCGCCATGGCACGCGCTTAGCAGCACAGTAACGACTATCAACGCGATGCTTGCTCGCGTCATCCTACTTTATGATTAGCCTACCAGCGAGGCTAACTCGCTACTGGCTACTCTAATATAGACAATTGTTATGATAAGAAGGAGACCTGAAAAGCAGCCACGGTGGGCATCAAATCAGGTGCAGCCTGGTGCAAACAATACTCTATTGTTCGTCCCTTTGCAGCATCGAGTGGCTCCCGGCTCATTGTTCGCAGCTAGCCGCATCGTGGCTACCCGCAGGAATCTCATCAGCCACAGAACAGCTGGGTTGTATTATCTCCATTCCCCATACCACAAACTCCATTCTCAATTACACATACTATACATAAGAGTAACAATGGACGCGCGCCGTTCGGCTCATTAGAATGTCATTAGCATTTGAAATAAATATGATATGAATTTCGGTAATTACGCATGTACACTATAATTATGATGACAGTTTGTGAGCACCAATAATGTGAAGCAGCTATGAGAAACAAGCTGGCCCAACTTGGAAACCAAATTCCTGACTCTTCTCTCCAAAGTCTGATGGTGCAAAGTCTTTCAGTGGTAGTTGGTTGATGGTTCTGGTGTTAATGGCAACCACAGAATGGTCAGAGAAGGTTGACTTGTGCTATAATATTAGGGCACACAATTTTAGCAACACTGTTACCAAGTAACTGAGCAGCTACCTTGCATCCATCGTGTAACAGTGAAATAGTTTTGCTGTCTTTAGTGGTCACCTCCTGATTGTCACTGGTCTGGAATGACAGGGATGCTTGAGAGTTGCGGCACCTGGTAGTAACATCATGATAACATGTTGGTTACTGGGGTATAGCCAGTCTTACTTGTAAGTGAATGTTTGGTGTGCAGTTTGTGCAGCAACACGGATAAATTTCATCTGGGTCTCTGGGGCCATGTACTCCATTTGGAATCCTCCATCAAGATTACTGAACCAGCCATCAGCAGATGTCTTGCGCCAGTATCGTGTATCCACCTATTAAAGATAAGGGTAATACCCTTATGGTCAGTCATACACAGGGGCTGCACCTGGTCTTTAGTAGGCATCACACAAGTCTGGACACTGTGGCCAGAGAAGTTACAGAACACTTTGATAGCATCATCAATACATCCTCCATTGGGGTCAATCCAGTAGTATCCTATAGTTAACAAACAACATTAAGCCACATCCATACAAAGGTAGCCACACCCCTTACCATCTGCAACATTTGGTTTGTTCAGCTGAAGGTCAAGACAGCTGCGAGCTGGAGATTTCTTGGTTCCAGATGGCTTAGTGAGTCTGCGAGCTTGTCGGCGGAGTTGAGCAAGCTCTTTCAACTTGGTCAGTTCTAGTGTCTGCAAGGAGCAATAAATGTGGAGGGTCTGGGGATGGAATACTTACATCATCCACTTCATCCTGAGATCTTTCAGAGGAGAAGAATGTGTTACCGTCATTGTGTACTTCAACAATCTCCTCTCCCTATAGCAATCAATGAACACTACATACTACACACAAATTCAACCATTCAAAATACATACCAGAAGTGTAATACATTACACTACACTACACACATACAGTGTAATACACTATACACTACACACACACACATATACAATGCACACACTACACACACACACAGTATACACATAGTACATGTAGTCCTTACAGGAGGTCCAGGAGGTCCCTATACAAACAAGATAATATGATCAGTATAGTTGTAACATAGCAACAACTCACAGGAGGTCCTGAGGGTCCAGCAGGACCAGATTCACCATCTTCACCAGGTTTACCCTATAACACCAGTAACTAGTAACTCAACACACACACGACACTATGCAGACTAACTGCTTCTCCTTTGTCACCAGCAGGTCCCTTAGTGCCGTCAACACCTGGGTGTCCAATGGGGCCAGTTGGACCCTGTGAGCAGCACACGTTATGGATACACAGTGGTTAATAGCCAAGTCATAACGTACTTGAGGTCCAACATCACCTCGTCTACCAGATGCACCTGGTTCTCCTTCCATTCCCATCTCTCCCTTGAATCCTTTAGGACCTAATCTACCCTTGTCACCTTGGTCTCCCTATTAACCCAACATTATTATACAACACTGTTGCAATCTATAGCAGTGCTACTTACAACTCCTCCAGCATTTCCTGTGTCTCCTTTCTGTCCTCTTGGTCCTTCACTACCCTAATAATGACAAGCTCTAATACTGGTGTTGACACCACCATTACTACTTACTCTCCTGCCAGGTGGTCCACGTACACCATCTGGGCCATCTGGACCTTGTGCTCCCTACACAATATCACATGAGCAAATTGTACGTACAGTGAAGAGGCTCACTTTAGCTCCTGGGGCTCCATCTAATCCTTGAGGTCCTGGGGCTCCTTGTGGGCCCTAGCAAGACATCAATTATTTATACACCTCACCTTGTTAATGTAACTAACAGTATCTCCAGGAGCTCCTGGGAATCCTGGAGCACCAGTCGGGCCACGTGGTCCAGCATCACCCTTGAATCCTTTTGGTCCATCAATACCAGCTGGTCCAGGGCTGCCAGGTTGGCCAGTATCACCAATTCTACCAGTTTCACCACGAGAGCCGGGAGTACCCTATCATCAACAACTCACAGCTATATCATCACAGTACTTAACTAACAGGTCTCCCATCAAGTCCATCATGTCCATCAATTCCTTGTTCACCAGGGTCACCCTATATACAACCAGTACTAGCATGGCCAGATGTGACACTTCTATACTCACAGAATTTCCAGGCAAGCCTGCTGATCCCCTAGTTCCTTGGTTACCAGGTCGTCCCTGTATGTGTCATCGTCAAACTATCACATGGGAACACAGTAAGATCACCTGATCTCCAGGAGCACCAGATGCTCCAACCTCTCCTGGCTCAGTACCAGCTGGTCCCTGTATGAAGGTATCATGTGAGCAGATCACATGATCTACCTCATCATACCTCTTCACCAGGTGGTCCAATGGGTCCAGGCAATCCAGGTGGTCCATTCTTACCCTAACACGAGAAATATGGTGATACAAGCTGTTACTACGTTAAAAAGCACTAGTGTAAGGGTCTGGATGTACCAGCCCAAAGTTATAAGAGGGATAATTACACTCACATCTATTCCTGGTGGTCCAGGCTCGCCCTTTGATCCTTCATCACCAGTGTCTCCTTGGTCACCAGGGTAACCAGCTGGACCTGGGGGTCCAGGATCGCCAACAGGTCCCTAGTAGGGGAATCCCCAACACCAGCACAATCTAATGAGTCTTACCAGTTGTCCTGCAGGACCAAGGTCACCATCAGGTCCAGCTGGACCAGGGTCTCCCTATAGTGAGGAGTACAACTCCACCAGATAATGGCATCCACTACATACCACATCTCCTTCTTTACCACGTCTACCAGGAGCTCCAATATCACCAGGGTCACCCTGTAATAGTAGATCATTGGAGTAGCTTTCATACATCACATAATAATTTGTGTACAACACCAACAATAAAAGGAGCAAAAAGATCACTCACATTAGCTCCAGGAGATGATGCAAATCCATCAGGACCAGGTGCTCCTGACACACCCTAATATGATGCACATATCATAACACATCACTTGATATTATATCATACAGGATGTCCAATAGGGCCAGATTCACCATCCTCTCCGGGACTGCCTTGTCTACCAGTTGGTCCTCTGACTCCAGCTGGGCCTTGTGGTCCGGCTGGTCCTTGTCCACCCCTCTGTCCTTGGGCTCCTGGTCTACCAGGGATACCTGGTACACCGGGGGGTCCCTGGGAAATATCTCTAACATCATCTAATAAAACATAACAAGGTTGCTTACTGGTAGTCCATTAACACCATCATCACCAGGGTTGCCTGGGTGACCACGTTCTCCCTAGGAGACATGTTAACAATATACCACACAATATGATTGACTAACATCATCTCCAGGGACACCATTATCTCCAGGATATCCTTTGTCTCCTTTAGGTCCCTACAACACCTCATATAGTGACATAACAGAATAGGTGTTGTCTCACTCACAGGTGCTCCAGGTGCTCCTACAGGTCCAGGGTGTCCAACCAGTCCGGGGTAACCCTCAGGACCTCTTGGTCCAGGGTGGCCAGGGGCACCATGGATACCAGGCAGTCCAGTTGCTCCATCAGCACCAGGTGCTCCAGTTTGTCCATGAGGACCCTGCCTAGCCTGTTAGACAGATAGTATGAGTTACCATGGACATGTTAACAGCAATCGCTAACCAGTTCACCAGGTACACCTCGTGGTCCTTGTGGTCCAGGGTAACCCTAGCAACAGTAACGACATGAACTACATACCCTTCAATGAAAGATGAGTTACCTTGTCTCCTTGGTCACCAGTTGGTCCCTTCTCTCCTTGAGGTCCCTATACGTATGCCAACAGTCACATCACCATGGTGATGATGACATCACAACTTACAGGTGAACCAGTTGGTCCAGGTTCTCCATCACCACCATCTGCTCCAGGTGCTCCCTATATCATCACATGATCACTGGTGGGTGTGGCATACTAGCTTACCTGATCTCCTTGTTCTCCAGCTGCTCCTATTGCTCCAGGGTATCCTTGTGGACCCTTCAGGGGGAGGGGGTAACAGTTACATACTCACAGATATGAAGTACTCACTGGTGCACCAGTAGGTCCCTTCTCACCATGGTGACCAGGGTCACCTTGCTCTCCCTGTAGATCATAAAATAATGAAGTAGTACACCTTCAGATATGGTCACTCACAATTAGCCCATTGCTTCCTGGTTGTCCATCATTACCGTCATTACCAGCAGTACCTCTGTTGCCAGGGAGACCAGGTGGTCCATGTGGTCCCTTATCACCTTGGTCACCAGGTTGTCCAGGGGTACCAGCAGGTCCCTCAGTGCCTGGGTTACCCTGTTGAACCGGATAATCCTGCTCTTGTTTTTATAGAGACACTAGTACTCACATCACGACCAGGTGCTCCAGGAACACCAGGTGATCCAGGACGACCAACAGCTCCCTATGGGACAAGACATACAGTAAATTACATTCTATGTAATGAGACATACGTACAATACAACACAAGACATGACACACTATGACACACACTATGACATACATATGAAGATACACTTACGGGTAGTCCAGCATTTCCTGGTGGTCCAGGGGGTCCATCTATGCCCTGGGGACATACATGATCACATGATACAGGTGTCACAATATAGTAACACTCACATCAAGTCCTTTCTTTCCAGCTGCTCCAGGCAGACCAGGGGGTCCCTTAAAGCCCTTAGGGCCATCTTTTCCAGGGATTCCTGGAGTACCTGCTTTGCCAGGAGGACCCTACAAGGAAGTTAGACATTATTTGAAAGAGTGAAGAGAAGTGGCACCTTTGGTCCAGGTGATCCTTGTATACCGGCTGGTCCTTCTGGTCCGGTGTCTCCCTATAAGTGATGTCAACACAGGATGATATACAATATGAAGGCGTGTTACTTCTCCGCCATCAGCTCCAATGTGTCCGGGGTCACCTTGGTGACCTTTGTCTCCATCCTCTCCAGGGTGACCTTTACCTCCATCTTCACCTTTCTTGCCTGGGGAACCCTGAAGGAAAGTGTGATACAGCACTACAATATATTACACTACAATAACTTACTGGCAGTCCAGGGGAACCAGCAGGACCAGGGTCGCCAGTTGCTCCCTATATACATAACTATGGTAACAGCGGTGATATTACTATGGTGACACACGTACAGATGCTCCCATAGGACCCTGAGGACCAGGGTTACCAGGTGCTCCAACATCTCCCTGTGATCCAGCATCACCAGGAGCGCCAATGTCTCCATCTGCACCCTTTAGGAGAGGTGGGGCTACAACAATTGTGCTAATTGGCTAAAAGACTTACATCAACTCCTTTCTTGCCAGGGAAGCCATCAGCACCATTATTTCCAGGTGTTCCCTATGAGGGAACAGTTATTACAGGAAAATGACAGATGATACACTCACCTTATCACCGGTAGCACCAGTATTACCTGGGGGGCCTTGTGGACCCTGTACACATCATATAATACACAATGTGATATTACTGGGGAATTACCCTTGGTCCTCTTAGTCCATCTGATCCTGGGGCTCCAACTTCACCTGGTGCACCCTGCAAAAGTGCAGTATAGCCACACCCATCATTAGCACACCCATTAGCTTACATTAGCACCACTATCTCCAGGTTGTCCAATTGGTCCTACTGGACCAGGCTTGCCTGGGACACCTTGACTGCCTTGGGGACCTTTGTCACCAGCTGCTCCCTAGTGAGACCACACAATTACTACCAGACCATGTGTTTGTGTCACTAACAGGTGCTCCAGCTGGACCAGTGGCTCCTTGGAAACCAGGTCTACCTTGTGGGCCTGCACTGCCGGGGTCACCTTGCATGCCTTTAGCACCACGAGCTCCCTAGAATAACAAATTGACCACAGGTCTTGTGTGGCTGCTACAACACTCACTGTTTCTCCCTTATCTCCAGTTGGTCCTTTGAATCCAGCTGGGCCGGCTCTACCCTACAGGTGAGGAACCAATACTTCATCACTTTGAAAAGTACTTAGATGTGTAATGTGCACATGTTGCTGGCTTTAAATAAAATTCCTAGGATGATGATTATGTAGTGGTAGGATAACATTTCTGGATAAGTAAAAATACAGTTTGGCAATTTAAGTATTGAAAAGTGACAACCTACACTGTAATAGCCCAGTATGCCACACACATCATAGAGCAGGTAAGTTTGCTGGGAGGGAATTGGTGAATTTGCTGTAATAGGATTAAAAGTTTGGACTGATATTGGATAAAGGTTTTAGTATGACAAAAACACCACTCATTTGTCAGCTCCTGTACCACAAATGTTATAGTTCCAGTTGTGTATATAACAAAGTTGTATGGTGTGTACGCAACAAACACACTATACTACTAGCGCTAACATCACAACTACAAACTAAGCACATCACACAACCCCATACACTATACACCACTATAATTCTACTACTACTACTACTACAATCAAAACTACAGACTGCACACAAATACACTACACTACACAAACAATCTTTTATGCTATAAAATTATTCAAGCTAAAAAACCACACCATGTTATGTACATACGCTACTAAAAATTATGCTTGTACCAGCTATGTTACAGCTGCACAACTACTGTGTACAATCTACAACACATTATACCTACACTACCCCACACTACACTACACTACCCCACACTACACTACACTACCCCACACTACACTACACTACCCCACACTACACTACACTACACCACACTACACTACACCACACTACACTACACTACCCCACACTACACTACACTACACCACACTACACTACACTACCCCACACTACACTACACTACATCACACTACACTACACTACATCACACTACACTACACTACACTACACTATACTACTACACTACACTACTACACTACTACACTACACTACACCACACTACACTATACTACTACACTACTAAACTACTACACTACACCACACTACACTACACTATACTACTACACTACTACACTACACTACACTATACTACTACACTACTACACTACACCACACTACACTACACTATACTACTACACTACTACACTACACCACACTACACTACACTATACTGCTACACTACTACACTACACTACACTACACTACACCACACTACACTACACTATACTACTACACTACTACACTACACTACTACACTATACTACTACACTACTACACTACACCACACTACACTATACTACTACACTACACTACACTACACTATACTACTACACTACTACACTACACTACACTACACTATACTACTACACTACTACACTACACTATACTACTACACTACTACACTACACTACACTACACTATACTACTACACTACTACACTACACTACACTACACTACACCACACTACACTACACTATACTACTACACTACTACACTACACCACACTACACTACACTATACTGCTACACTACACTACACTACACTACACCACACTACACTACACTATACTACTACACTACACTACACTACACTACACCACACTACACTATACTACTACACTACTACACCACACTACACTACACTATACTACTACACTACTACACTACACTACACTACACTATACTACTACACTACACTACACTACACTACACCACACTACACTATACTACTACACTACTACACTACACTACACTACACTATACTACTACACTACACTATACTACTATACTACTATACTATACTACACTATACTACAGTAGACTTACAGGGTCACCAGGCTGTCCAGGGCCTCCAGCGGGTCCCTTAGGTCCAGCATTACCCACTTCACCAGGCTCTCCAGGAGGACCAGCTGGTCCTGCATTACCAGGTGTACCCTGAGGGCCCATTGCTCCCTTGTGTCCGGGATCACCAGGATGTCCAGCTGGCCCCTATGATGACGATGTCATTACTAGTCACATGATAACATCTCTTACTCTTTGTCCAGGGGGACCTGGAGGACCACTGCTACCAAGGTTACCCTTCATTCCTTTAACAGCTTTGATAATTGGGGGTGGTCCCTTAGGATCAAAGTATTCCACATCAATGCTCTATGACAACATTATCCAGTAATCAAAATGATGGAATAGATGGTCCTCACAGCTTTAGATCCTTTAGCTCCAGCAGGTCCGGCAGGGCCAGGTTGTCCAGGGTCTCCTTTAGCACCAGGCTCTCCATCCTTACCAGGAATACCATTTCTTCCATCAGATCCCTATATAATACTACTATGCTATACTGGTACAATACTACTAAATAATAATTACATCATCACCGGGAAATCCTGGTGGTCCTTTCTATAGGATGAGACATGAACTACTACAATATCATTAGTGTATACACTCACTGGTCCTGTAGGATCAGGTGCCATTTCTCCCTTTTTGCCCTTAGGGCCTTGCTACAAGTAACACAATAATACATTACAACTAGCTAACACCTATCTACTACATGATAACTTACTATAGCTGAGGCTACACTAACTACACATAACAACAGTACAATATTCCAGGCCTTCATGACTATGGTGGCCTAGCAGATAAGAGCTGCTATCTGAAAAACCACCAATTGCACTAGCTAACTGACAAGTGACTGGCAAACTGCGAGCCTCTATCAGCATATTAGCTAACCCTCACAATAGGATAAGTGGATAATAGGAAACCAACAATGTGCTACTGTGTACTCACCATGTTAGTTGATGGTTGTGTCTTTACAGTAGCAGCACCTGTGGAACGGTTGGGGAAAGAGAAGCCATAGGAGACACTAAGAGCATTGTACTAGTAGCGCACAGCTGATAGTCACAGCAATCAACATGTTTACATGTTAGTAACAACAATAATAATTTAGTTTGCAAACACAACATCACTCACTAATCACAATAGCATACAATGGTATTGTTACTACGTATGTATGGCCTCACTTGTCAATGTTGAAGTGAACAGCATGGACCTGTGACCATCTTCTCCAGTAGAACTTACACCAGCAACTGCCACTGTCATGCTAACACCAGATGGTAGGTCTGTCCATTTGAAGCTTGACTCTGACGTTGTGGTTACAGGTAGGGACTGTCCCCTAATCATTTGATATACAATGTACGCCTAAAGAACACAATGCAATCACATTTGGTGACATGGGAGAGATCACCTGGGCATTTTCCACAGGTTCCCATCGAAGAGAAATTGTTGATGATGTTTGATTAACAACAACCAGATTATTAGGGGCTGGTAGGGTACCACTAATCTGTACTGGCATACTCATGGTGAATGCTGAAATTTGATTAGCTGAACTATGCTGCTGTTGGTAGTAGGCTTGTACAGTAAAGTTGTACTGTGTATGAGGCTGTAGACCAGCTAGTGTACATGTGTCTCTAGTTGTGTACACCGTTGCGTTCACCAGTCTGGACTGTGTAAACGCTTGACACACATAACCCTAAGGGTGACAAACAATACAGGTCACATGATCTATAACAATGGGGAGTTACCTCTATCAGAGAACTAGTAGCAGGAGGAGAGAAGGTAAGGGTTACAGCAGTGAGGTTGACAGCAGCTACTCTTAACCTACTAGGAGGACTGATAGAGCTGGAATCAGTAGGAATGGATACTATATTACTAAACACACTCTGGCCTGATGGGTTAACAGAGATCACTCCATAATATAAACTAGAATTATTAATGACTGATAGAGGACTAGTGTAACTCAATCCAGCAGTGTCTACTAGTTCAACAATTGTCCCATCACTGGTCACCTCCATTATCCTGTAAGACTAACACCACCAGTAGAACAGGGAATAATAATATAATGACTTACTGTAGCTGATGTGACTGGATCCCATGAGAACATGATGTACTCACTGTTAATAACTGTTACACTAAACCTTGTAGGAGTGGTAGGAACACCTAACAAACGTGTATGTATAGATATTACCACAACACATTAACACTTACGAAATGATGTGACCAACTCCCTGGGAGTGGTGAACATGACATATGCAAATGGTGCTGTATGGTGTGCAGTGAATGGAACAATAAACACCCTATACTCTAGTGATGGAACAAGGGATGACAAGTGGAACAACAGGTTTTCATTGGCCAACACTCTCCCAACAGGTTTAGTAGCACCAGCAAAAGACAAGTACACCCTATAACCCTGAACAGGACGGTAGTGATGAAATATACAGAAGATCATTCCATATACCTCAATAGGGGAATGACTGAGAGGAGCATCCCATGCTAACAGAGCTGAGGTTGGTTGAACATGTAACACTCTGAAATTTAATGGAGAATAGATAGCACCAAGTAGTGTAGCAGAGAGTTGAGGGAAGGAGTGAGGTGGTGGACGGTACACCACTAACTCACTACTATTACTAACACTACTATCATCAGATATTGATACCACCTACACCATTACTATAATATGATAAGAATAATAATATGATGTTGTCATAACCTTCATAGTGACTACATCAGGGTATGATAAGCTGGTAATAGTGTAAGTGTTGATCCTTGTCTCTGTGTGTGCCTCCACCCCTCCATTCTGTCTGATGTGAACACGATAAGACTGTGGTGTGTTATTATGATAATAATCATTATCACACCTTTAACTCACGTGAGCTCCTATAACAGGCGGCCAAGTGATTGTAGCTGTTGTCATGGTTACTGACTCAATCACAACTTGCGGACTACTCAACACTGTTGGAAACTACATATTATCACATCATTGTATCATAGCAACTGACCTCTTTCATCAGGGGCAATGGTCACAATTATAGAGGTAAAATTTCCATCTTTACCACTGTCATGTGATGTTACTATGATAACATGTGATGTCCCAGGGGAGAGTCCCTCCAACATGATACTATTATTGGTGGTCATAGCAACTACATTGCCATCAATCGACACCTTGTAGCTCTGAATCACATGACCAGGATCACATGATCTCATTATATAACATGATGGCTACTTACTATGGTAGTAGGAGCAAGTACAGGTGGTAACCATGACAACACAGTTGTAGTTGATAGAGTGTTAAAGGCAGTCAATTGTTGAGGGGCAGTCAGAGTAGTAGGTGGAGATGACATCAACTGGGCTATGTTAACAAAGTTACTTGATGGCCCCTCTCCATGTTGATTTATAGGTCGGACATAAAATGATTGGCTAATATCAACCAATCTAATATCAACAATGTAACTCAATGCAGCTGTAGATGCTAACAGTTCACCACCACTGAGATAAATGTTGTAGAACTAGATGTGTATAACACAATGGTGACATGTTAAACAACTAGAATACAGTGGAGTCTCTTTACAATGGCCTTTTTGAGACTGGATTAGTTTTGCTCTTGGAACACCAAAATCCTGGTCTATAATTATGGAGTAGCGCTGAAACAAATATCAGTTTTTACTATCCGAATAGTTGTGAACAAAATGACCAATTATTCAATTATTCTTTAAGCATGAATAAATCATGATATCTTTGTTGAGCAGTAAGGGAAAGCCAGAGAGCTATTTCTATCTCATCACTCTGTTCACAATCTCAAGCTTCAAGGTTAGCTTTATTCATCTGATCACTACAGTGCTAACAAATATTCAAATAGTGTGTTAATAAATCAAATAATGTCATGTCAACCGAATAGTCGAATATCCGAATAATTGTTTCAGCACTACCATGGAGGTGAATTTGGTTGTGTGTGGAGATGTTACAGAACAAGTGTACACTATACAAACCTCAGTGTTCTTCACTGCCTTCCAGAACAGCATGAAATGATTAGGATACACTTGAGCCACACCCAACACTCCCACACCATCTTCAATCAACGCTATAATAAGGTATGACAGGTAATGCACAGTGGCATCAGAACTATATCAGTGTTGTCACTGATTACTCTGTAACCTTTACGAGAGTATACATCTATGATCATTAAATTTGTTGGAGCAAAATTATATTTTTTTACTCACACGTTGTCCAACAACACTAACAGATTGTGTTTTAAGCTGTACACTAAAATAATTTCAACCTAACCACATGGATTGGACCAATAACGGTACCTCAGAATGCTATTACCTGACAGACAAGTCACACAAGGTGAAATGTCAAATACGTAGTGTGAGAGCATTAAAACTTTCTGTGTATTTCAGTCCAGTAATTGACTGTTGGTACAGCTGTACAGCAGTATGCATGTACTCACCAGAGATGTTATTAACCATAGTAAGTTCAATTTTTTTGAGTTGTTGAACACTTGAATATCAGACCTGGAGAATTTGTGCTGTAGGTTAGATATTGACAGTGTCCTAAAATTTGAAGGTTTTCATTCTGAATGCAGTACTTCACGACTATTGCTGTGTATTTCACAACTATTGCTGTACTACTAACTGATTTGACAAAGAAGTGTGAGTCAGAGAGGGTGAGTCGTATGGTAGGGAATTTGATACGTAAGTTGAAAGAGGTGTAAGAACATTATAAAACCCTTATGTATTAGACACACCTTGTTGGCCATCAGGTTGTTGTGTAGTGATGTGGATAAGATGAGGAGGACTCTGTCCACCTGATATGGTGTTTGTAACTATTGTGATCATGTGATCCACATTAGGTGATAAGTGTCCAATAGCAAACATAGTAATGCTGGCAGGAACAGCATCCAATAGTTGAGAGTGTGATTCCCTTGTTGACATGAAAATACTGTATCCCTATAGGGATCATGTGATATCATGACTGGATCATGTGATCAGGTGATACCATTACAACAGACAACAGTGATAGTAGGTAGCTTGCAAAATGCAAATGAACAATTTGCACACATAAGCTGCAAACGTGATCATGTGAACGCTACTTGCAATGTTTAATGTGCTGAATAACTAGCTCAGTATACCTCTGGCATTGTCTAACAATCTAAGGTGGTCAGTAATTTGGTTACGTTACTACAGGAGTTTGGTTGTAAAGAATAGCTCACGTGAGCAACAATCGCGTGTCCAAATTGTTCAATTGGATTTGCAAGCAATCTGAAATCAACTGCAAATACTTCACAATGATCTAGTATAGTGTTAGTAATACTTATCAATGTTTAATATATTCAAATATTGTACAAGTTCCCTAATATTGATTTTCACCCTAACCCCAAGGTGAAGCTGAGGACAATGGTGATAACTGAATCAGATACTCATGTTGGCTAAATAATTCACTTATATAACAAAGCATCTTAAGTAGTACAAACACACACTACAAAATAGACTCAGCTGGTACACAGGTTCATTTGCATTAAGGATGCTTTTCTTGGCCTCATTATGATAACACATCTTCAGTAACTTGTACTTTTCCGGGCTTGCCTTTTTACAGTCAAGCTGTTTTTGGAGAGTAATTTTATCTCTACCCCTACTACTAAGGGTATTAGTGTCCCCTACTACTAGGGGTATTAGTGTCCCCTACTACTAGGGGTATTAGTGTCCCCTACTACTAAGGGTATTAGTGTCCCCTACTACTAGGGTATTAGTGTCCCCTACTACTAGGGTATTAGTGTCCCCTACTACTAGGGGTATTAGTATCCCCTACTACTAGTGGTATTAGTATCCCCTACTACTAGTGGTATTAGTGTCCCCTACTACTAAGGGTATTAGTGTCCCCTACTACTAGGGGTATTAGTGTCCCCTACTACTAGGGGTATTAGTGTCCCCTACTACTAGGGGTATTAGTGTCCCCTACTACTAAGGGTATTAGTGTCCCCTACTACTAGGGTATTAGTGTCCCCTACTACTAGGGGTATTAGTGTCCCCTACTACTAGGGGTATTAGTGTCCCCTACTACTAGGGGTATTAGTATCCCCTACTACTAGTGGTATTAGTGTCCCCTACTACTAGTGGTATTAGTGTCCCCTACTACTAGGGGTATTAGTGTCCCCTACTACTAGGGGTATTAGTATCCCCTACTACTAGGGGTATTAGTGTCCCCTACTACTAGGGGTATTAGTGTCCCCTACTACTAGGGGTATTAGTGTCCCCTACTACTAGGGGTATTAGTGTCCCCTACTACTAGGGGTATTAGTGTCCCCTACTACTAGGGGTATTAGTGTCCCAGGGAAACTCTCAGGGAACCACTGACACAGGTCAGGCTATGCACGTGATTAAACCTTCCTGCCACCAGCCACATTGAAAATATAAAATGTAGCAGTTAGCCACTGTAAAAATGCTTAACACTTTATCTTGGAACAATTTACTAATTCCATATTAGGTTGTACTGTAGTTTGGGCCCATCCACCAAACCTTTAATACGTAGTTGGTATAGCTATCACACTTGACATACTAACCTGTAAATCATCTGGTAATATTGCTGGTTGTCTCCACTTTAGTATATACCCCCCATTGGCTGGATCTGTTACTATGACAACATCTCGTGGGAGATAATCCGGAGATAACAGAGAAAATATTTGAGGGTGTGCGGTCACTTCCAACATGTTTGACAATATTCCACTGTCGCCATTATTATCAGTGGCTGCTACGGCAACAAGTATAGGGTTGGGTCCATTCAGAGAGAGGGATATAGTAGTGGAAGGCACTTCAGACAATAATCGAGCTCCTTCTCCGAGTACTATTTGATAGAGCCTGTATGACTGGAATGTGACATATTCATAATACTGCCTCAGGGCAGTACAAACATTAGATGATGTTACACAACAATGTTGTTTACCTCAGCACCAGCTACTGGTGACCATGACAACTGAACTAGACCAGTAGAAGATGATGTAGTAACTCGCAAATGTTCAGGAAAGGGGAGTGGTCCTGTGTCTTCATCACCTGATGGCTTAAATGTAACAGTTACCATGACAACACAATCACCTACCTCTAACTGCTGCCACAGTCACCAAAGTGATGATGCAAAGCCATAAAAATATGCAATACCTATTAAGAGAATAACATATATAGTGGCACTACATATATTACACTACACACACACACACACACACACACACACACACACACACACACACACACACACACAAACACACAAATAACCTGTCCATTTCACACATACACACTAAACTGGTTTACTAGCGGAGACCACCACATGTTATAGTAGCTAGTGATGTGTGCATATTCATAGAGACCAGCATACAACAGAAGTCTTACTAGAAGACTGCATTAACTAATTAGAACCGCCCATTATTCTGTTTACACCCACTCACTTTACACGAAGCCTTATAAGAGTAGTAGGTTGTGGCTAATAGCTCCATGTTTACTGTTGGGGGTGGGGCTTACAAGAACTGGTAAGTGGGAGGGGCTAGTTGTTAGCTAGTGCCAATAATGTGAAAATGTTCAGTTTGGCTTGAACATTGCAACACATTGCCATGGACAAGTATTAACACAAACATGATTGTAACCTGGAGAACACTTGAAATAGACAACAACATTGACATGGAGTACAAGTGAAGGACAAGACATGGTTAATGATACTAGTTTAGTATGCAGGAGTGAATTGGGGATAGTGGAATTAGTTAAATACAAATTAGTAATGCTATAGACTTCACCCATTTACAAATACGCTGCCATTGACAGATTAACCATTCCATCATAGAAGCAAACAGCCTTACAGCTAGGTTAGTAATTTATTAGCTACAGCTGGTATACACAACTCTGTAGCTAGGACCATACAAGCACATGCAAAATATTCAGACAATTTTTTTTGCAGTTTTGTGGTCATGTGATGCCTTGTACATAGCAAAGTACTACTGGGCAAAAGGCAGCAATTTACAAATACAGCTTGTTATGAGTAACTTCATGCTTATCTACAAGAGCTCAACTTAGCTAGGACATAATAAAATAACGAAAAAAAGGCAAATTGTATTCAAATGATCATGTTGTGAGGTACACTGCCTACAGTACATCGGTCAGTTTCCTACTGTATCACTGCAGTAGTAAACATGTATCACTGCAGTAGTAAACATGTATCACTGCAGTAGTAAACATGTATCACTGCAGTAGTAAACATGTATCACTGCAGTAGTAAACATGTATCACTGCAGTAGTAAACATGTATCACTGCAGTAGTAAACACGTATCACTGCAGTAGTAAACATGTATCACTGCAGTAGTAAACATGTATCACTGCAGTAGTAAACATGTATCACTGCAGTAGTAAACATGTATCACTGCAGTAGTAAACATGTATCACTGCAGTAGTAAACACGTATCACTACAGTAGTAAACACGTATCACTGCAGTAGTAAACACGTATCACTGCAGTAGTAAACATGTATCACTGCAGTAGTAAACATGTATCACTGCAGTAGTAAACACGTATCACTACAGTAGTAAACATGTATCACTACAGTAGTAAACATGTATCACTGCAGTAGTAAACACGTATCACTGCAGTAGTAAACACGTATCACTGCAGTAGTAAACACGTATCACTGCAGTAGTAAACACGTATCACTGCAGTAGTAAACACGTATCACTGCAGTAGTAAACATGTATCACTGCAGTAGTAAACACGTATCACTACAGTAGTAAACACGTATCACTACAGTAGTAAACACGTATCACTACAGTAGTAAACATGTATCACTACAGTAGTAAACATGTATCACTGCAGTAGTAAACACGTATCACTGCAGTAGTAAACACGTATCACTGCAGTAGTAAACATGTATCACTGCAGTAGTAAACACGTATCACTGCAGTAGTAAACACATATAATTGGTGAATGAGCAAACTAAAATATGCTAAATCTTTGTCCAATACAAATCTGTATTTTTCACCAATTTTTTCTCGCTAAAAATCCTATTACAGAAAATTTGCCATCAAAGTTTTCTCCAGCCAAATTATCCTGCTATGTGATCTAACAATGGGATAACATTCCGAGGGGGATCGATTTGTAAAAGTTGATTTTTCAGATTGTGGACCCTATTGCACAGCACCATGAAATAGGAGGCACCATTGTTGCCTTCACAGAAATATCAATTTTAGTAGCAAAATTTATTTTCAAAATTTTGCGCTCACACGAAGGACCATATAAAACTTACTACTCAGCTAGTTGATATCCACTAGAGTTGTTGTAGTTAACAACTACACACAGTATAACGAGCAATAAAATTGCTGGATGCCCTGCACAGGATTAGAAAAAAAAAAACGACAA
This sequence comes from Dysidea avara, assembly GCF_963678975.1. Classification (NCBI taxonomy): domain Eukaryota; kingdom Metazoa; phylum Porifera; class Demospongiae; order Dictyoceratida; family Dysideidae; genus Dysidea; species Dysidea avara. The sequence goes on from NC_089280.1 coordinate 596,035, forward strand.
AGAAATACGAATTTTTGATTTCAAACTGCCCTATCATCCAGGGCAAGAGAAGTCAACTCTTCTGTAATCAATCATTGACTATAGCTATGGTAAAGATGTCCCTGAACGTTTGGTACCAGTAGTTGTCAATTATTAGTTGGTCCACAGCTTCCATGTGTTGTTATAAGCTCAGTACCACTGGAGGCAGAAAATTTGACTTAACCTCTCATGTTCCACAGCAGCTTCAAATTTTTACTGGATCACCCTACATCATGTTGCAAAATATCCCAAAACAACCAAAAAGCACAAAATCTTTCATTTTCAATTTGTGCTGGGTGGAGCTCGCTGCTGGTATATTGCATGATATGAAATCACAGAAACACCAACTGCTACTACTACCAACCTTTTGGATCATCATTTATCATCATTGTAAACAAAATTAAGAGACAGTTTGGCATCAGAAGTACTGGAAAGGACTTTGGTACCACCAAGAGAATCCTGTAGAATGACGCACAAAAATTTTGATGCTCTTCACCCAGATGGTGAGAAGACTCATATCCTTTCCAGACTAACAGCATAGATAGACTATGCATCCAACCTTATCACATCACTATGAGGAAGAATTGGCTTTTCTTGTCTTGGCTGGTAGGGCAACTTGATTTCAAAAATTCGTGTTTCGTTTTCTGATCTTTAACCCTGTGCCAGGAACCCAGCAAATCATTTGCTCGTTACTGTACATACTTTTTAACTACATACAACAACTCTTGACAATGTCTAGCTAAGTAGCAAGTTCTATCCTGTTCTTTGTGTGGAGCACGAAATTTTAATAATAAAGTTTGCATCTCACAAGATACTAAAATCTACATTTCTGTGAAGACAACAATCATGCCTCCGGTTCCATGGTGGATCTAGCTACAATAAACATTCCACAATGGTAGGGAAATTTTTATTTATTTTTTCACAATGGTAGGGGATTGATTTGTAAAAAGTGATTCTTCTGGACCATAGTGTAGTGTGTTGGCCAGTGTCTAACTATTATCGTTGATAATAAAAAAATAATACTCAGATAGCCTTTACCACTAAATCTTTTACTTGGCTAGCACCTGGGTCTGTGACGCAAGTCACAAGGATAAATTATCTGAAACATCTGCTGAAAGTAGAGACTAGGTGGTGACTATAGTCTAGACAAGTGTCTAAGGAACCTGATCCAATAAGGTTTCCTCAGCATAACTTCACATGTTTCATTAAGGCTTGGCCACTACCCCACTAAGATTGATTGGTTGATTTTTATTTTAACTTAGTATTCGGCATAGCCGTTCTTCCAAACAAGAGCGTACAACCAACAAACGTACAACTACAATAACACACACAAGCAATAAAGAATACTAAAGCAGACAACTCAAATAGCTATGGAGGTGGGAGGAGCTGAAATTCTTTGCATAATTAGCAGGCACTGTGTTAATTCAATAACGTAGAATCAACAGCGAGATATTTACACAAGATGATCGCGCAAGCAAAATTTACTGATTACGTTGACATATAACTCACCAGTCGATCACCAGAAAGTAGCCGCATCTTAAAACCGTTCACATTCCGAGTTGGTGTCTCGTGCGTCTCCGTGTCACTAAAAGCCGCATAAAGTATACGAAGTAGCCGCACCACCGAATATTTTCCGTATTACTAGCCGCACCAGTATTCCATACCAAGCTAGGATCTCCAATCTGTAGTTAAGAGTTTCATTCAAAGCTTATTGTTCCAGCAGAACAAAGGGGCAGAGCTGGTGACTGGCTTCCTTCTGAGGTCAGAATAGTTGTGGTCGCTCTTTTTACCGCTGTCACATCTGCTGTGATTGGCGCATTTACGCAAACTAACCACAAGCCATTAGCTAGCAACAATAGCTTGTGGCCGCACTGCTATCCCTGCCCACTCTTTGTGCGTGCACCAAATTCCCTTTGTTCTAGCCCTGCAGCCCTTGGTTAATGGCCACCATTACGCCGGGGCAATAACAGGCTTTTCCAAAAGTAGCCCGCTCTTAGAGGTAACTTAGCTACTGTATCGTGATATCTCCACTCTTGGAGCAGGTAGAGGTGCCTGCTGGCTCGTTACGAGTAGTAAAACATGAGGTAAGCCGCCATATTGTCAGTGTATAGCTACTAGTGTAGAATGATCCACTGATATGGGAGGTGTACTGCATGTTCAGCCATTATTGAGCCTACATGAGGTGATCATGTATTATGGGATCCAGGGGGTCAATGGTGCTATCCTAGTGTTGTCCCCTCACGTGAGCACTATATCCTTAGGCTATCACTAACATTGTTGGTGGCTGTGGTAACCAGCCTGGTTGGTGCCCAGCAAGACTGCAGTCAATATGGTAAGTGATCACAAGGTCAAGGTAATGTGCCATCACGTTGATTATAACATAGTTGATTTCTTGGATGTGTATAATGTAAGAACAACCGCATCATCAGCTACCCCAGCATGTCCAACCAGACCAGGTGGACCTGCAGATGAGGCATTTGTGGCAAGTAATTCTTATGGTGCAATTGATGGTGATGTATTGCTTGGTAACGCCTTCCCATCTGAATGGTGTATGTTGGCATCAGTGAACTGTGGTAACAATCAAGCAGGTCAACTGTTATATTACGAGGACAATAATTTTGGGTTTGGGTTACGTTTGAATGAGGACTCAGTTACATTTGATATGAGAGACGCAAGTTGGACAGAGTCAGTAGACTATTGTACTGACAGCTGGAATCAGTTGTCTGTTTGCTATGATGGAGGACAGCTTGTACTGCACACAGACTGTGTTAATTCTGTGGCATTTGGTCGACCATCTGATCCAGGCCTTCAAACTGTTGGGGGATCACTAACCATATTTGCCAATGGTACTGGTGATAATGAATATACTGTGAGCAACCTATAACTACTTGTACATGGTTATAACAAATGCTCTGCACAGGGTGATATTCAAGAGTTGCAGATTATACCAACATCTGATGGTGGTGCACAGTGTAACGCTCTTAGAATTGCTGACTGTGCAAGAATCACTACTCCGATTTGTACTGACTCACCTACTGCACCACCTCCGACAACAACTGATCCTCCGGTGAGCTAGTGATGACAATTGTATAATTATTATCTCCTTTATTGTAGACCACAGCTTTCCAAGGGGTAAGTTAATACAAGTGTATCCCACACTCTACTGTATACAAACATTCATCCACACTGTTATCATGTGATCTTGTCAATAGCCAAAAGGAGAGAAAGGTGAACCTGGCGACATCAAGTTTGGACCAGTAAGCCACCACTAGTACTTACTTGTGTTAGTCACTTCTCTCTCTCTCTCAGCCTGGACTACCAGGCTCCCCTGGACCAGATGGAAGAATTGTGAGCTAAACATGTTTGTGTGCGTGTAGAAATTACCTTTGACTGTTCCTAGGGTCCCCCTGGACCACCTGGTATACCAGGACTATCTGGTAGAGGAGGACAACGGGTATAAGACACCATACACCATGAGAAGCATCATGTGACTCTCCACTACAGGGTGATACTGGATTAACTGGTCAACCTGGCCCCCCAGGACCACCCGGCCCACCTGGTCCACCTTCATTTGTATGTTATTGTGTTGTGTGTGTGACCTTTAGTGGGTGTGTGTTTGTGTGTCTGTTTGTCTAGTATATGTGTGTTTCACACTGCTTCACTACAGGTTGACTTTGCTGGGATTAATGTTGACTTTGAATATGGAAAGGGACCATTCTCTGATTGTATACCAGTTAGTAACATGTTGTAATGGTACACAAAGGTGATCTGATGCGTCATCTAGGGTGAAGATGGTCCTAGAGGCCCCCCAGGCAAGCAGGGATCACGAGGACCTGATGTTAGCACACAATTATTATTATTGTACTAATTTTAATAGTATTAATTTTAGGGTCCAAAAGGTCCGGATGGACAGTCAGGTGCCCCTGGAGATCGAGGCCCACTTGTTAGCAACTATACATTGTACACATTCGTGTTAATATGAGTTATTACTAGGGACCTCCTGGAATACCTGGTCCTCCTGGTTTAAGAGGAAAAGATGGTGAGAAGGGTCCCCCTGGTGTGCAGGGTCACCCAGGAGTAGAGGGTGAAAGAGGAACGAAGGGTGGAAGAGGCCCATCCGGTCCCCGAGGACCACGTGGAGCCAAAGGTCCAACTGTGAGTTGATATATGCAGTTGTAAGTATCGTAATGATGTGGTACTGTAGGGAACCAAAGGACCAGCAGGATTGCCTGGTAAATCTGGTCAAGATGGAGACCGAGGACACCCTGGTATTCCCGGACCACCTGGTCCACAAGGATCAGCTGTAAGTGATGTCATATTTAACATATTATGATGTAATTACCAGTAATTGTGATGTCATATTTAGTAATTGTGAGATCATTTGAGATGTTTTATTGTGTAGGGTATTCCAGGACCAGAGGGAAAAGTTGGAGATATAGGACCACCAGGAGTACAAGTACTTATCTCATATAGTGATTGCTGTCTCCATATTCACCATATGCTATTGATAGGGACCACCTGGAACAATAGGAGGACCTGGAACTAAAGGATCAAGGGTTAGTTAAGCTACTCCACCAATTGTTGGTCACTAATCCTTCTTGTGTAGGGTCCAATAGGTCAACGTGGTAACCCAGGACCAGCTGGCCAACCTGGACCACCCGTATGATATTGTTTTATTATGGTGTGTGAATTATATGGGATTTCCCCTAGGGTCTGCTTGGACAATCAGGAGGTGAAGGAACCCCAGGAGAGCCAGTAAGGCTGACATCATTATGTAATAATATTATGTTATCTTCTGCTAGGGAATACCTGGTACAGATGGCGTTCCTGGTCCACCCGGAGTAGATGGAGCAATTGTGAGCACATGTTGTCATGGTAACTGAGCTACTACTGATGTTGCTAGGGACCAGCTGGACCAGAGGGACCACATGGACCCAAGGGAGATTCTGTGAGTTATTTTGTCAATTCTGTCTTTGTATATAATGTACTGTCTGTGTATGGCTGTGATCATTGTGTGTAGTTGTAGTAGTGTGATATTGTCAATATGAACATTGTTGTTTTGAGTGTAATATAAACATCTAGTGTATACTATCTTGTGCTACTGTAAATGTGATCATCAAATTAGGGCACACCAGGACCACCTGGGCCAACAGGAAATCAAGGCCCCTCAGGAGAGCCCGTAAGTCAATCATTTTATTCACTAACTATTTACTGATGGCCATTGTTGCAGGGACCTGATGGTGCTCCAGGGCCTGAAGGACAAAAGGGAGAGCGAGTATGTTGACATGTCTTGTAGTGTGTCATGTCATGAGGTGTTTGTTAGGGTCGAGATGGGTTGCCTGGACTACGAGGCCCAGTCGGTGACAGAGGAGACATTGGCCCACCCGGTAGCCCAGGAGCTCATGGCAGAGATGGAGAAGATGGTCCTAAGGTTTGTTAGTGATGATGTATTTACTCTTATTAGGTAAAACCTGTAGGGTCCACCAGGGTTGCCAGGCAACACAGGCCCCCCAGGCCAACCAGGAGAAAGAGTACGATAAGTTTCTATGGCAACAAAGTGATGATTAATAAATTGTAAATAATACTGTAGGGTCAACAAGGTCCAATTGGAACAGCAGGATACCCTGGAGATTCAGGAGCAAAGGTGTGTTATTTAACATGTGAAAATCACGTGATATTGTAATGTTAGGGAGCCACAGGAATTGAGGGAAGACAAGGACCACAGGGTCTTAAAGGTCGTCGTGGTAATCCAGGATTCCCTGGAGATCCAGGAGAACAAGGAGCTAGGGTAAGTGTATCACATTTTTGTAAGCATGGAGTGTAAAATGGTGGTGTTGTAGGGAAGAGGTGGACCGAGAGGTATCCCAGGTGCTCCTGGAATACCTGGTATAAAAGGAGATCAGGGTCCTGAGGGAACAGCTGGTGAACCAGGTCCATCAGGTATTGGCGGTCAATCAGGAACTCCCGGCCCACCCGGACCCCCGGGTATACAGGTATGACAATGTTGTGTTTACGTTTTGATGTCAAGCTAGGTACTGATTTCCTCTCTTAACAAATTATATTCTGAAAAGTTGTAACTCTAGTTTTGTTGACAAGTTTGGTTAAAATGCAGAGAAAGTTCCCAGCCTGTGTTTGAGTTTTTTCCTTCTCTCTTTATCAGAGTATTGATGTCAACCATAGCTGTACAATGTTACTGTTGTGTAGGGTGACAGAGGTAGAGATGGCACTCCTGGTCAAGTGGGACCTCCCGGAGTACCGGTATGTGTTATATGACTATTAAACTATCGTGTGTTGAAGTGATGTTGATGTTATAGGGTATTAATGGCAAAGATGGTGTAGCTGGCCCACCTGGCTTGAGAGGAGAGAAGGTGATATATCCTATTATCCTATGATCTATTGTAAGGTAATGTTGTCACCAGGGTAGTACAGGAGAGAGAGGATTCCCTGGAGAAATTGGCACGCCAGGCCGACAAGTAACCATTTGTCTACTTTTTTTTGTGGTTGTTTATGTACAGTATGGTGTGTTGGTAGGGTCCACCAGGACCTGTGGGAGCTCCAGGAATTGATGGTAAAGATGGACCACCTGGAGAGACCGGACCTATTGGATTACAGGGCTCAGCTGGACCACAAGTGAGACAACTATTGTTGTAGTACTTTACTGGCTACATACCTGGTAGGGTGAACGAGGTGACCGAGGAGAGACTGGCATCCCAGGAACACCAGTAAGTTTGCCATGGGTTGTGTCTTAACTTATGTCAAAGCTTGTGTCATGGTTGTGTAGGGAGAGACAGGAATACAGGGCCCTGCTGGCTTGCCAGGTGCAACAGGCACACCGGTAAGTTGGTGCAGAGCTTGTGTAGGTAGTTCTATTGACCATGTTGTTGTTACTTAGGGAAGTACTGGACCACCAGGAATAGCAGGGTCGGCAGGATCACCAGGACAACCTGTAAGAATTATCGATATTGTCATGAAGTGTATTATCATCACCATATTAGGGTAACCCCGGTAGAGATGGTCAACCGGGACTGCCTGGACCACCTGGAGAAACTGTAAGCAGTTATATGTCTTGTTGTCATGGTGATGATCAGTACTGGTGATGATTGGTTGTGTTAGGGTACTGTTGGTGATCGAGGTGACACTGGTGAGGATGGTGCTGTTGGACCAGTTGTAAGTGTGGTGTTCATGTTAACTACTGCTATGTTATACTAATGTAGAGAAAACCACACAAAAAATTCTTTTTCTCCAAATTTTGTGTTAATACAACACAGGTGCAGCTAGATAAGCTAAGCAAATTTGAATACCCATAGTACTAAGATTTTAACTATTCTAATGTAGCCAAGGAGTAAGGTCTGCTTTAATGGACTATTGACAAGTGCTTGGTGAACCAGTCTAGCCATCACATACCTGTTAAACAATAGTGCCTGTTATGCAGCTTGCTCCTTAAAAGAGAGCTGACAATGGCCCATCACCAAGAACTGTAAAAGCTCCATGGATATGATGATGTAATTTTCCACAGGATATTTAGTAGGTGATTCACCAATTTTTATCCCCAGCTAAAGTTACTCCACATAAATAACAAGTAAATTTGTTGTGGTTTTGCCATTAATGTACATGGTATGGTAAACTTACTAAATTTTTGACAAGTTGATTTGTACAACTTCAGTCATTTAGCATATTATAATTGTACAGTGCAGAAGTAATGTAACATCATCAGTTACATAACACTTGTACATGTGTAGAAGTTGTATTACTTGAGCCACCATTCCCGATTAGGAAAAATGCACACTTTTATGAGCTTTGGCTGTTAGCTATACATATATAGAGCTGGTTTAAGAACTAGAGATTCTTTACTGTAAGAAATAAATGATAGAGAATTAGCTGTATCAGGGTACTAACTGTATCAGAACAACAGGTGAGGAATTCTGTTGAGTTATCAGATTTTATCACTACAGATTCTCCACCTACAAGTGTCTCATCCTAGACTGCGACCAGACATGGGCCAAGTACATGAGTACTTATACTTAAGTACACTTAAGTACAAGTTTGAAAGTACTTGTACTTTACTTAAGTACTTTTAAATGTACTTGGCCCCATGTCTGACTGTGACATTGCATTGGATTGTACTGTACATGTATTTTAAAAACTGTGAGAAAACAAATTATTTGCATGGTCTTCTTCCATTTGTGTGTATCACATGACTGCTCAGCTTGTAGTTCTATTCAAAATTAATATCAAGCTTGCACAGAAACATATCCCATGCACAGCATATGCTAAGGTGACCTGCAATCAAGTGAATGTTAGGCTCATAAATAGTTTGCAAACTATGTGTTGTGTGGTGTGTTAATCACATGATCTGTTACTAGGGTCCACAAGGCAGTGGTGGTGCACCGGGTGATGGCGGTCCAGAAGGTGAGAAGGGAAACATGGGTCCAACAGGACCCAGAGGCTCTCAGGGAACTCGTGGTGACACAGTGAGATAATCACATCATTGATGGCATGGTAGTGACCATATAATGTTATAGGGACAACGAGGAGAAAGGGGAGTCCCCGGTACACCAGGAACACCTGGTCCTCCAGTAAGAAGCAGATATGTCATTACAGTGTTTAGTATTGTTGGTTGGTTAGGGTGTTAGCGGTCAAGGCAGTCCAGGACTTAAAGGAGATCGTGGTGAAACAGTAAGCTTGTGTTAATGGTCAATAGTGTACTTTATAGTCATATGTTACAGGGTCCTCCAGGTCCGACAGGCAGCCCAGGAACTGATGGATCACCTGGATCACCTGTGAGTAATTATAGTAACTATTGCTTATGTCTTTGACTCTTGTCTTGATCAGGGAACACCAGGTGAACGTGGAGTCAAAGGAGACCAAGGACCACTTGGTCCTTCTGTAAGTAGTAACACTAGATTAGCGTATTGTATGGTTGAGACACACACAACTATTAGTTGCGGTTGATTGTTACAGGGTGAAAAAGGACCAACCGGAGAACAAGGACCAACCGGTACAACTGGGCAAAAAGGAGAACCAGGAGAACAGGGTATACAAGGCGCTAATGGTCCACGTGGTGACAAAGGTGATACCGGCCCACCTGGGCCTACAGGAGTACCAGGAATCCAAGGAATTAAAGTGGGTATTTCTGTGATTACAAGCTTTCAATAGTAATTGTAGGGCTCTGGTGGGCCTCAAGGACCAGCTGGAGTCCCTGGTAACCCCGGAGTTCCAGTAAGTTGAGAACTAACTGTACAGAACACAGCTAATCTAATCTAATCTGCTCTCAAGGGGGTACAAGGACCATCAGGTGCTGCCGGTCCCCCAGGAGAAGCTGGTCAACCAGTAAGTTTAGTGTGTGTGCGTGCATGTGTGTGTGTGCATGCGTGTGTGTGTGTGCGTGCATGTGTGTGTGTGCATGCGTGTGTGTGTGTGTAAGTTGTGTACTACTCTGTAGGGTCCCAGAGGACAGACTGGACCACCTGGAATACAAGGAAGTGCTGGACCAAATGTTGGTGGAGAGCTAGTTTGTAATAGTGTGTGTAGAGTTGTTGTTGTGTATAGGGTGGTGATGGTACAGATGGTGACCCAGGTGAAGATGGTAGACCAGGAGATACTGTGAGTTCACAACCTTATCAATGTACTAGATTGTGTACTGATTATGCTGAAATGTTTCTGATAAGAAACTGGCATCAAAGCCATCAAATTTGAAGGGCTAGGCCATGCATGTAAATATCGAATAAGCATCCTCCAGGCATAGTTTAAATCCACTTTTTGTTAGACCATTACATCATTTTGGTATTTATAATGTTCCGTACTGTAAATGATGAAAGTTTGGTGTGACTTAAGTTTGACGAATCTACCATGCAGCCAGTATAGAACAGTATAAAATAGCGAATTGGTGAATAAAATTTGCCGGATTTGTTTCAATTCACCAAATTGACTCGCACCAAAGTTCATTGTTATGGTATGAGCTAGGCTAGTGCCTCTTCAAAGGACAAGACTGATTCAATTTTGCGAGGAGTACAGGTCATCGTCATGGTTCCCTACTATTATGTACTACCACATGTAATGACACTCACATATAACTATAGGGACCACAAGGAGATGTAGGCTTCACAGGAGATAGAGGAGAGCAAGGACCACCTGTACGTTATCAGTTTGTTACTTGGTGTGTCCACTGTGTTGTTATGTAGGGACCATCTGGCCCTCCTGGAGTACAAGGTCCTAAAGGAGACAGAGGAGAGAAAGGATCAATCGGCCCTAAGGGTGGAACAGGACCGCCAGGTCCCCAAGGTAACCAGGGAGTAGATGGCCCACCTGGACCTCCAGGAGATACAATCAGTGGTGGTCAGGTGAGCTTGTAGCTAACATCACATGATCTGAATGTAGTGGTACACAGGGTGGTCCAGGTGAGACGGGAGCTCCTGGAGCAAGAGGACCAAGTGGTCCAAAGGTGAGATGACGATTAGCTTCCTAAGTTATTAATCAGTGATCTGTGTGTAGGGTAACCCAGGAGAAACAGGACCTCGAGGAAATGATGGACCTAAAGGAGATCAAGGTCCTCCTGGTAACAAGGGACCACCTGGTGATAGAGGAGATCCAGTAAGAGAGGTGTTCACAAGTTGCTATAGCTAACTAACAATTGTAGGGTCCACCTGGTGAGAGGGGCTCACAGGGACAACCAGGATCTCAAGGTATTCGAGGTAACAAAGGTGACATCGGCCCCCCTGGTCCTCCCGGAGCTAATGGACAACAAGGACCACCTGGACTTCAAGGACCACCTGGCCCTAAGGGAAATCTTGGACAACCAGGAAGTGATGGACCAATTGGGCCCCCTGGTCCCCCAGGACCACCTGGTACTCCCGGCAGAGACTTGTCCACCAACCAAGCAGACACCAAGAGTGCTTTCTTCAGCTCACAAAGTAGTAATGGTGACAGTGACTTAAACAGAATATTTGGAGATGGACAAACCATCGATGTTGAAATGTCAGATCTAAAAGACAAACTAGAAGCCATGATGAGACCCAATGGAACAAGATCTAATCCAGCTCGTTCTTGCTTTGATCTGTTCTTGTGCTGGCCTGATTTACCAGAGGGTTAGTTGTCTTGTTATAAGATATATACTTACTGTGTATACTAACGTGTAGGGTATTATTGGATTGATCCCAACCTTGGATGTGATGAAGATGCTTTACGTGTGTATTGTAAGAAGCCAGGTTGTTCATGTGTTGATTGCAGTGTTCCTGTAAGTACAGCAGTGTTTATGTGGTGTTGGATAATGTGATGTTCTTTATAGCAAAAATTCATTTCTCCAACTGGCTATGAGTATGTTAAAGATGCAAAATGGAGTGAACTAGAAGGAGGCTACAAGGTCTAGTTACTACAACATCTACACCTATTTACATATTCCATTCATTGCAGTTATACGATGCATGTGACATACCAAAGACTCAACTAGCATTGTTAAGACTGCTCAGTGGCAGTGCCAGCCAAGCACTGACATACAATTGTGTCAAGTCTCCAGCAAACATTGACATCTTATACTCATCTGGAGACATAGTTCCAAGCAGTGATTTCCAGACTATCAGAGATGACTGTCAAGAAAAAGTGAGTACTCAGTCTGTGACACACCTTCTGAATTCTTCTGTTACTTTTCTCTGCTAGACACACCGAGAAGCTTCAGCAGAGATCATGGTAACAACAGAAGATCCCAAATTACTGCCGGTCAGCGATATAATACCGAAAGAGTATAGTGACAAGAAGAAGTTTGGTGTGGACACTGACATGGTGTGTTACTGTAATCAGCAACCATAGCCGCCACCAAACTGCAGATAGTTTTGTAAGAGCCAGTTTTCTAAGACTACTACTGCTCTAGCATAATTTTATTATACCAATAAGTTGCATGTAACCTTGACACTCCGACTTGTTTTATTTTTTTTGTGGTTTACTCAAATTTATTGCAACAACTCATCATGTATTTGTGCTGTTGATTTGTGATTACATAATAGTCACGTGACAATCATCATGTAAGCACGTGATCTTCAATAATTAGTCAAGCCTGGAGTGCAATTGGAGGCTGACTGCTCAATTAGAGTATTTTTGGTAAAACCTGGATGGCTGCATTCTCAAGTTAACTGTCAAGCTATAGAACCTTTCTCCTCCTGTTGGGGCCAACCTAAAGAATGATTAGTAAATTGTCCTGATCTGTGACTGGTTTCAGAGGTAACCTGATTTCAGGGATCTAAATCTCATGTCTTTTGTGCTCTGCACTTCAGTAATATGCTTATCCTGTATGTGCTGCTTGACTAGTCACTGAAGCATACTGTAGTACTTTGATCCTCCCACTACCATATATAGTAATGATGGGATTAACAAACACAAAACACTATGATGTCAATTGTGCAGGGGTTGGTAACTAACTCCCCATAGTATAGTGATGTCAACCCTACAACATGACCTCTTCATCCTGCTTGTATTCAGATAATACCAGTATATACCTAATGGCTAGTGTTTCCAGAGCATTCAATAGACAACTAATACTTAGTGGTGTTACCTTAGTGTGCTAGGAGGGATGGAATTCTTGTAGTAGGTGAAATCTCTACACCTACACTCTCCTTTAGGTCCTGGGTTACCCTTGTGTATTGAATTTATTATTAAGTTGAATGTATGCAGAAAGAGCTCCATATGCCCAGGATGTTGGTAGCCCCTTGGTAAATTCTCCTAATTTTTGATGCAAGATATGACTTCCGGTATGTTAATCAGTGACTTCTCACTGGATGATAACTAAAAACAGAAAAGTGACATAGGAGAGACTTGTAAACGAGACATTTTAAAGTACTGACACTTCAATATCAACCAAGAACAATCGTTGACTAACTTTCCAACTTCAGTGATTGAGTCGGAAAAGATAGACATATTGACTAACCAATTACTTAACATAACTTGTACTGTAATCATGTGTATGTGTGTAATTTCCTTGGGGCATTGTTATTCACCCTCTGGGTAAACCAGCATGCACACTGATATGATTGCTCTATTGGAGTAATTTGACAGTTATTTGTTATCATTAGAGCTTTACAGTGGCCAGCACTAAAGACATGTGCTGCAACCTGTCGACATCCTTTAGCCCTCTACCTAGTTTCAGTCTCTCCCACCTTCATAAGATGAGGGGAGGGGGTATTCTAGCTTTATTATTTGATACGCAGTGGATGGCAATACTGACAAGCCCACGAATATTAGTAACCTGAAGTATGATGGGGCAAACAACTTGAATAACCAGCAAGATGTGATCTGCAAGCTACCCAGTTACTGGCTATGATCAAACTTCACTGTGAGGCAGTTACAACTGAAGTCCTGAACACTCTTAACTTACCTCACTATTACAAACAGTACATGCTAGTAATGTTTAGTAGGATCCCTCCTAGAATTATGGGTGTCACCCACAGTAATGCCATTAAAATAATCATAAAAATGTCACATGCATTTTTATGATTATTAAAATGAATTGATCACTAAATAAAAGTGATTTGAATTGATCACTTTTATTTAGTGATCAATTCAAATCCAGTGTTAAAAAAACAACAAGAAAACACTCACCAAAACCAGATATTTGGTCTGTCTATTCCCTGACCACAGTTGCAAGACTAGAGACCACACACAGCCACCATTTCACACTACAATAACAAACTCGCTGGTGCAGTACACACACGTGTGCAATCAAATATGATGGTGATACCAACAGTTCATAATATATGTAGTATGAACTCTTTAGCAGTTTTCCATACAGATGTACACATTTAACATATTTGGTGTGTAGCTAGTTCTTCAGATAACAAAGTGTTAAAAAATTAGCATAATTATTCATTCACCTACACACAGCTAGCTGTGATACAGTGCACAACACTCAAACTATATTTAATTGTGGCAAGTAGACTTGCCACTGGAGCTACAACATTATCTGATAAAGATTGGTGATGGTTATATAAGTAGCTAAGAGTGAAATAGAACATTACTGGATGAGATTTCTATGACATGTACATACCACATAGTTCACATTCCTACAAATCCTTTTATATTTTGGAGTACAACTCCCCCCACCCCAAATTCACCTACCACAAGACAAACTTACTAAACCAAATTCAGTTTAACATTCAGTCAATGAAATTCCTCCTGCAAACACTTACAGTGGCAAAGCACTCATTTTTTCTGTTTACTTCAAAATCACTTGAAACTGCTACCTCCCAACATTATCATATCCAATATGCCTCTTATTACGACTACTTCAAAATGTTTCCGTTGTATTCTAAAAGCCTAATAGTAAGATTTAACAATACTTTGCTGGAGAGTGATTATTTGCTATGAAATATCACGACTTGGTAGCTAGGTTGACTACCAGAACCCTCTTTTTAAAAGTCTGCATCCGTCCCTGGATACTCTAATAAAGCAGTCACAGCCACACACTAGTATAACAACTAGAATTAAAAATTATAAATTTAGTTGGCTTCCAGTGATAAAAGTAGTGAAACAAGAGATGCAAATGATGGTAGTTATTGTGACATAGCTGTGTGGGAAAATCCCTACTTTGGTATTGAACAACATGCCAATGTAGGATTTCCCCACATAGTTATGCAACCATCATTTAAATCTCTTGCTTCACTACTTCTTTATTGCTGGAACCCCACTCCATTACCCCACTTCACTTAGTACAAATCATGTATACAATACCTCAATGTCATCTTCGCTTGTACAGACAAGGTTTAAGAGTTATACTCATTGGTGAAGCATCATGTGATCTCTTGGTCTTCTTTAACACCAGGTCAATGAACATTTTGTTGAGGTTTTCTTTTTTAATAAGTCTGAAGCCATAAGAGCACAGTGACAACACGAACAAGTCAACATCATCAATTCTACTACATATCTCAGTAATCTTCAGGATACCCTTGGGTACTAGGATACGATGAGCCTCACTGATGAAGTCACTCAGGTTGGTCCCCATAAGAGACAGGCAGAACACCACAACATTAACACTAGCACACTCCAGTGGTACATTAGCCATATCACATGCTGTCACTCTCTTGTTATAAGCTACTAAATCAAAACAGTGTACCTCATGAGATACAGAGGCTGCTAGCCTACCCTCTCCACACCCCATATCAGCTATCACCCAGTGATGAGGTAAAGATGAGATGTATCGTATCACATTGTCTAATGGATGACATGGCCACTTGTCAACCTGAGCTCCAAATCCCTTATGATAGACATCATACAGATCTGGTTGTGATTGGAATAATTCTCTGGCTTGTTTACTGCTCATGGTATACAGCTGCTCATTAATCCACCGGAACTGACTACCTTCCAACCTCCTAGCTGCACTGCTCTTCTTTGGTACCTTCATCACGTGGTCTTCTGGGGATTTCTTTGGAGCCTTTGTCACGTGGTCTTCCCTAGACAATCGTTTTATTTTCTTTTTACTTTTCCCTGTTTTACGTTCGCTAGAACTCTTATCGTGTTCACGACCGAACACTTGATCGCATAGTGTCAATCCTCCACTGCTTTCATCTCTCCAATCGTCATCAATTGCAAACATTTTAACGCCTGGCGTTTATTTTTTTAGCGCGTATTATAAATATTATGGTGAAAAGAGTTTTAGCCTCATTTGTAGCGTAGTACTTAGTGCGCACCTATCATTACCCTATCCGTTATGTTGACTACGGAGATGATTTGATTCGCTATGTCTGATTCCGAGTACGGAAGTAGCAGTAGTCACGTGATAGAGACCCCTCCTCGCAAGAAGAGAAAGAGATCAAGACATGATGACGTCACTACAGGAACACATCTCCAGTTAACATGGGAAGAAGACCCCTACGAGCACCTTCATCGGTCCATGAAAGAATTTGGTGAGTCACGTGACTATTATGTGCGGTATCAACATTTTTAATGGATTGGTGCAAACACTAGACCACTGGACTGTATTATGTATGGACTACATTCTCTTGCCAATTGTACCTGTATTATCGATGTTGGATCATTTTGCCATCAATAGACAGCTGACCGATAAACTGGATAATGGTTGTATTTACGTCAAAGTCAATATGCAGTTTCAGTACTAGACATCATAGTGTGTAGTAGGAACTCCGTTAAACAAGCTGGTTCAGTAGTGTGGTCCTTAAGAACTCACGTAGATTACAAGTTGCTGACAAGTTGAGTGGTCTGCAAATTTTTCTGTGTTTGGGTTAAGTTTGTACATTGCAAGCCACATTGTTTTCAGTGTTGCATCTGATCTCAGTGTCACTTGGGCTTAATGCAGTGTTCTAGACTGACCTTTGGAGGTTTTGTGTGTCTCATGATACTCTCATCCCACAAGCAACTGGCTAGACCAAAGTTTTCCATCTTATTTGGGTATGGTTTTCCCCATACAGTAAAATAGTGCAGGCACCACCCGCCTCTTACTTTTAGCAAAAGGCGAATGAGGGGACAAAACTATCCTTCATGGCCACTATCAAATCTATATCCTTCATCTATACTACTGGGTTCTCAGACTTGCATAATATTATGCTTTGACAATCAGCCTACACCTGTTGATGTGGTAGAGAACTTAGAAGCTGCAGTCCATGGTCCAGTGTTGCACCAACTCCATTGTAATACAGTAGATTTCCGATTGGTTGACTAGGGAAATAAAAGCGTATGCTTGAAAGTAGCCAATGAGATCAATAGCCTTCAGTTTAAACTAGCGCCGTCCACCTGGCATGAAAATTCATTGCTTATTTCTATTCATGTGATATTTTTGCATTTGGCCTACATGGACAATCAACCTGAAGTAGTATTAATCAAGACACACAATATACTCTATGGTAGGAAATTTTGACAAATCCACACTTATCAGCTTTGACGTTGATAAGAAATCATAGTGATAGCTACAGAGTTACAAGGAGAAACAAACTCCCTAATCTTAATCACTGAAGCACTGTTGTAGCTCACTTAATTTCTACCCTATAGATGAAAGTTCTAGCTAAAATTTATTCACACGTTTTGGAGCATTCTATGTGTGTTGTACAGTGCTATGAGTCCTCAAAAAATTGTGCACTCTACTGGAGTATAGCAACAAGGTTGGGGCATAGGCAGACGTTTGGTGATGCCAGATAACACTACAGCTAAGTAATAGGTAATATAAGGAAGGTGTGCACACCAGCATGCATGCTAATCTAGAGGGATCTCTTCTCCCTCCCCAAAAAATGATTGAAAAATTGACCCTCTGACATTAGTGATTTTAGCAGTATAATTAATATTTATTTGACTGCTCTATTAGGGTGACTGCTCTATTAGGCTTATACCATTGTTATCTGAATTTCTGGTGACTACTTTGCTGAATTGCATCATATTATCCTTACTATACACAGAACTACTAACCATACATCTAAATATTCGCTATGAAATAAGAAACTAGAGTGTGTTGTTTTTGGTACATAATACTAGTCGCAATGAAGCAACATCTAAACTTTGGTTAAAAAACCCATTCTGATTATGTAACAATTGCACACTAGTCCAGAAAGGAAGGATCCAGTTAGTATAGGCAATCACACACATTTGAGTGCAATTAGGGAATAATTGTACGAGTAACAGTCAAAATTGCACAAGGCGAAGCTGAGTGCAATTTTGGCTGTTACGAGTACAATTATTCCATAATTGCACGAAATGTGTGTGATTGCCTACTAATCACATAGTGACCACCCTTCATGGTTTGTAGTACACATCTATCCAGTTCTATGTGGCCATTAACTTCTACCAGGTGATTGCATCATCCTTCTTTGTATTACATCATTTGTTGTTGCACTTAAAAGGCTTCATATGTCAGTAATTCTGATTGGATACTCGAAATGTCTACATGTGTTGCACTTAAAAGGCTTCTGTTATTCTGCTATTTTATTGGCTACTTTACAGTGCAATTACAGAAACAAGGCCATGTGCTTTGGGATTAATTGCACTCCTACTATTGAGACTAATGTATGGCAAACTAAATCACTATGTGAAATGTTTCTGGTGTCCGACCATTATATTGGTCTTGTGTTGTTGATGTTTGGGCTGGATGTCCTGGAGCAGATTAGCTTCATATAGTCAGTGTTTGTACTACTAGAAATCTGCTTGCTACAGGTGGTGAATGGAAATCAGGACGCTGGACAAAAGCAGAGAAGGAGTTGTTGCTGAGCAACATTAGTCGTTATTGTAAGGTGAGGGTGTTATATCAGTTACCATGGTAACAACAAAACTGTTACAGGAAAATGACATATCCAACGTGACAGAGTTTATACAAGAGGAACAATGCAAGGAGAAATCTGATTTTTATGCTAGTGCAGGTCTGTGTGTGTGTGTGTCAGTCTTTGTGTCAGGCTTTATGTCAGTCTTCACTCTAAAGACAACACTAGCTTACAAGCTCCTGGTTATAGTCCTGGTTATAGTCCTGGTTATAGTCCTGGCTATAGTCCTGGCTATAGTCTTGGTTATAGTCCTGGTTATAGTCCTGGCTATAGTCCTGGCTATAGTCCTGGTTATAGTCCTGGTTATAATCCTGGCTATAGTCCTGGCTATAGTCCTGGCTATAGTCCTGGTTATAGTCCTGGTTATACATACTATTGTGGATAATTTCAGCAGCCTACCACAGTTCAGATGAATTTACACCATAGTGACATTCAAAACATTGCTATTTCCAGAATTGTATGAAAGCATTTATTTAGGTTTGTAGAACATGGCTCGCTCATCTTGCAACGAAATAGTTTTCTGTTATGGGTGGCTCCTGGAATTTCAATGTCAACTGGTTTCCAATCCAGATTCCAAATCCAGACTCCATGATGTCAGGCCTAGCCACATAGTACTATTGATGTAATGACATAACACATAACGGGTTATTTTCAAAGATAAGAGGTTTTGCTGATTGCTACCTTTCAATCTTTAAAAGAGAAGTTTCTGCTTCTTCACTATCTCATGTATTGCAACACATAAACAATGCCATTTGCCATTTTGATTGAGTTCTGAATTTAGAGAGGTTTTCACGGATAGCTGCCATTGTACCCTTGGAACCCCTCCCCCCCCCATCCATGTCATTCTAATAAGTTACAACATCTCAAGATGTTTTTGACAGTGATTTCAGCAGTTTATCAAAATATTCAAAAGGCTGTTGTGTTAGGAGTGACTGCTCTATTAGAGTACTTGAACCTTCCTTTCTATTTCTGCTATACAGTGGACATACCTCTCTATAGTGGACATACTACAGTAAGATAAACTCAGTTTTGCTACAATATAGAAGTTGTCCTTGAGGGATGGGAGGGGGGTAGAACATAGAAAATAGCCAATGGTTCTTATTAGGTTTAACAAGGTTTGATATATCTTTTGAGTTCTACTGTTTGTACTTTATGATGGTATAAATTTATGATGCTGTTATGAAGAAATGATCATTCTGAAATGATCACATGTTGCAGTCACCAATTCATCACTGACTGTTCAGCAAACAACCACACTCATCCATGGTGGATATATCCCTATAGGGAGGCTCCCACCTCCCGTTGTCTTCTTTCAGAAGTAAATAATAGACCTATCAGGACCAAAATCTGTATCCTTGTTATGGAGAGGTGTTTTATGTTGTTGTTAAGACAGATGTTAAATGTGCACCTCATGGTATATACATTACAGCTTGGGGAATAAAGCGTCCATTGTTTTTGATCTACCGACAAATTTGGAGGTTATTCCCTCCAGCTGCTAAAGGGGGCAAGTAAGCAGGATCATGTGATTCCTAACTGTGTTGTTACCTTGACAACAGGTTCACAGAGGAGGAAGTGAAACAATTGAAAAAGTTAGTTGGGTGGGTGTGATCATGTTTCCTCTTATTCTTTCGTTACTAGGTTACATGAACAACATGGTAACCAGTGGGTAGACATAGGACATCAGATGGACCGAACTAACCAATCAGTGAGAGACAAGGTCCGTATACTGGGGTTTGAATCTGCCGGTAGGTGGAATTAATTAGCATAACTGTTGATAAGCAGAATTGGAGGGTAAAATGTGGTACATTACTTAATTACAGAAGTGCTTGCACCTGTGGTAACAGTATAAAGTCATTTATAAACATTATTACAGCTCTTAGTTAATATTGGAGTTCTCTTGGTGGTATACAGTATATCTCAGTAAACTACTGTATATCAACAGTAGTTGGGTGGTAAAAAGTCTCCAACCAGTTGTGGTAGTGTTGACCATTTTGGCAAGTACTACCTGTGACCTTTAAGTAATTGTTACATGGAAATGCTTGTTCAAAAATGATCGTTAAAGCTTCCTGTAAAATTGACAATTTCTGTGGCATGTCTTGCTATACTATCAGTAATATCCCGGGTTATGAGGCTCCTTAGGTAATGTGTAGATTGTAAGTTATTTTGGATCAGATCTAGATCATCAACTTCTTGTCAGGGGTATATTCAACAGTTTCAATATCATCTGTGTTATACTTGCCCATAATGAAATAGTGGTTTAAAGGCATCTGACTTGAATAGAGACGGTGTTAAAATTATTGTTATGTAACATGATTACTGCCCACCTTCGTTGCTAGGTGCATGGAGCAATGAGGAACTGGAGTTACTGGTGTCTGCTGTAAAGGAATGTAAGGGTGGCATTAATTGGGAAATTGTGGCTAGGAAGGTTAAAACAAGAAATGCTAAACATTGTTATAAGAAATGGTATGTTCTATATATGGTATAGTGTATGTTACTATATTTAGAACAGGCTACATTGCATGTGCTGGAAAGAATTAGATGCGCGGGTCAATTGGTCCAAACAAGATGACATTAGACTAGTGCGAGAGTAAGTCAGCCACACCCCTAATAGCTTGTTATGTCATCAACAACAGACTTAGCCAATCATCTGCCACAGATGAGGAGGAAGTCAACTGGAAGAAAATGGCTGAATCTGATTGGCCATCGTAAGACCTAACTAGCCCCACCTACTCAGTATAACATGATTCTCCAATAGGGCTCGTTCAGCTAGTTACCTACGTTGCAGATGGGCAGCTCTACGACGACAAGTAGCCAACTATGAGCTACACAGCTTTAGAAGTTAGTACCATGTTATATGGTAGAAAATGTTGTGTGGAGTTTAGTTTGTTGTAGAGACCGAGGTGATTAGGTGGTAGTCCCAGATCCTCAACTGTTGTCAGTGTGACTACATGTTACTGGAGGATCAAGTCACCAGCTGGTCTGGTACTTGAACAGTTTTAGTGTTAACATAGATGACCAATGCTCACACAAAGCACAGAGCTGGGTGTTAGCATCTACATTGGTTTTGGCATGCTATCATTTACTGTACAAGAAACTTGTTTATCCACTAACTTGAAATCCTCAATTATGTCATTTGTGTGTAAACTGACTGGCATACCTGCTTAATAAGAGCACCTGCTAACTGGATAATCCCCAAATGTGTTACATATCAAGAAGTTTGCGGACATTTGCTATACTTTTGTCCATGGCAAAAATGCCAGCTGATTGAAAAACTTTAAATTAATTATCCTGTACTACTTACCTCGAGTCTGTTTAGTAACTTTCCGAATTTGATATGTGTAGAGCAACTCTCTGCGAGTACAATGATACCAAAAGAAGTGCAATTCACAGAAATTTAGGTGCGTCAAA
This sequence comes from Dysidea avara, assembly GCF_963678975.1. NCBI lineage: Eukaryota > Metazoa > Porifera > Demospongiae > Dictyoceratida > Dysideidae > Dysidea > Dysidea avara. Next base: position 617,700 of record NC_089280.1, read on the forward strand.
ATGGCCTAAACCGACCAGGTGTAGCAAATTTCCCTATACATTGTGTATTGGGCGTTCAGGGGCATGCAATAAAAGGCGTAATAACCTGCGACACGTGATAGATACCTCAGATTCCGAACCAGATTTGGAAAGAGCAGTAAATAGCGATTAAGATGAGCTATAGCCGGAAGGAAATCAGAGGAAATTTAAGCACGTCATTTTAAGGTTGAAAATCTCTTTTTCTATGGCGAATTGAATGAAGGATATTTTGGAAGGGAATGCTCTGAGCTATTTCGATGTCTTGACAGCCATTAACCTTCACTACATTCCGTGCCATGTAGTAAACTTCTTCATATGTTTGTATACAAAGTAACCTAACTACTTTCTAACTAATTTATCCCTAAGGTGACCAGAAAATTCACCAGTTCTACTCACATGTTCTCCATTCCCATTCCAGCTAACATCAAGTGTTCCCACAAGAAACTGATGAAGAATTGTAAGACTGGCAATGAAGCAACTACATAGCAATTATTCTAATTATTATAAATATAAAATGTACATTAAAAATAGTAACCATGACAACAACTTAGTGTGGTTGGTAGGAGTCAGATTGTCAATGGTAACGAGGAATGGACTGGACTTCGAAGAGGATTGCATTTTCCCTTCAAAAATATGTACATGATGAGACCATAGTGAGAGAATGATGAGACTATAGTGAGAGAATGATGTCATTAACATGACCCCTAATGATGTCAGTGTATTTCTTGTAGTTTGTTTAACAATTAACATACTGAGAGACCTCATAGAACAGCATGCACAATCATTAAAATAACAATACATTTTAAAGTAGTTGATCCAATACTTGATTATCCATATATAGCTAGTCCATGTGGTTAGTATGTAAAGTATATCCCATGCCTCAAGTTCAGTATGAATGTCACAGATATAGCTGCCATGAGGAACTAAGGAAGACCATACTGGCAGAGTGCATAGCATCAAGTGAACATGTAGCTATAAATAGTATTATGGGTAACCAAACAAGGGCAATGTGACAATGCAATGTTGTGATACATGATTGTACTTGGTAAGTTACATGATAATGTAAGTAGCACATTAAGTTTTGGGGAAAATGTTGAGATAATTGCTGTAAACAGATAGTGTGAGATGGTACAAAAACAAGTCAACTAATTAACACTTATATAATAATAAATGATAGTTGTGAAGAGTGTTAAGTAGTTCTGAATGGTGTAACTAGTGAGCAGTGTGAAGTTATCTCTGGCGTACCGCAAGGTACAGTACTTGGCCCTTTGCTATTTACTTGTTTTATTAACGACCTACCAGCTCTAGTGAACTCTCAGATACGACTCTACGCTGATGATATACTTATTTTTAGACCGATTTATTCAAATTAAGACACTTTAGTATTGCAGAGAGACCTTGATGCCATAGTGAGGTGGAGTAAAGACTGGCAAATGTTTTTCAACCTTAGCAAATGTGTACACCTCAAGATCACTAACAGGATATTAACAACTAACTCAACATATTTTCTGAAACAACATCAAATTTGTAGATCTACCAGTGCCACTTACCTGGGAGTAACAATAGATGAACACCTGAAATGGAAAAACCATATCCAACATGTTACCTGTAAAGCAAACTCAGCCAATGCCTTTTTGCGACGTAATATTAGCTCTTGCACTCAACAAACTAAGAAGCTGTGTTATCTAGCAATGGTACGTCCTATCTTAGAGTATGCATCAACTGTCTGGTCTCCATACACTAACAGTAGCATCTACAAGTTAGAAATGGTCCAACGAAGAGCTGCAAGGTTTATTACAAACAATTATTCACCCTGGGCTAGTGTAACTGAGATACTAGATCACCTGAATCTACCAACTCTTGAACAGCAACGGAACAATTTGAAGCTAGTTACGATGTATAAAATGATGCATAGACAAGTTCACATCGATAATGGAACCTATTTAATCCCAACAGCAAGCCAAACACGAGGTCACGATCAACGATTTTTGCAGCCACACTCCAGAATTGATTCTTACCTTTACTCTTATTACCCCTCTACAATTAAATTATGGAATAACCTATCTAGCAATAGTGTGGAATCACCTACCTTAAGCACATTTAAACAATGTATTAATTATAGCTAAGTACAATCACTACAATTTATTCTTAATTTAATCTGTTGTACTATATACTCCATATGGAGGTTTCTGTACAGTAAATAAATAAATAATAATAATAAAAAGTTAATGTTGTCATGGTATCAACTCCCTATACAGATGCCTAGCTATCTAGTGCAGCAAAATTGATTAAAAAATAATTATTCATTTTTCCCAGCATAATGTAGTCATGCTGTTTCACTTGTAAGCAAATTAATGTGGTTGATTAAAATGTTTAATGGCTTGCATCCTCTCTATTCCATCACACAAAATCACCAAATATGGTCTGATAATGGTACATAGTAATGATGTTGTACATTTCCTTTCAATAATTGATTATAGTCACATTTGTAAAATGAGACAACATACTGAGAGACAGTTTTGCAGCTTTAGTTGAGGAAGGAAGAAGTGATGTATCAGATAATAATATTATCATGAAATTATAGGAGTACCATTAGGACTGAAATATAATTATATTTAGAGGAATTGGAGTGAAAAAGCAACAATCTGCTAAAACCCCAATCCTCTATATACAGCATATTTTTGAAGTGAGACAATACTAACAAGTCTATAAGTACTTTATCAGCTATGGGGTCCTAGCAATTATGAGTGATGGGTGTGACAAGGTGAATGAATATAATATGCCATATTCTAAGATTAGATTCAAATATTGTAGGTATGGAACATCATCCTCAAGGGATCCTAAAGATTCCATGGATTCCTTTTTGGAATAGCGTTCTTAAGGTCAAAATCAGCTTACTTATTGCAAGACTTGTAGTGATACAAAACTCATTAATTTTTTTGCCTCACTTTACTGCAAAATTACTTGTATCTACTACCCGCATGATAATTATTTCTAAAATATATTTCAGTATATCATTTTATGGTTTGCTACTGTGACAGCTTAATTGCAAATGGCTACAGTTGCTGTCTTAAAGGCTAATTCCTAATGATAATATTTAACAGTGAACAATTTTTTGAGAGTGTGATTATTAACTAAACTGAAGCTGCAGTTACCATTTCCTGTGGAGACTGCATTTTAAGTTTGGAGTCATTCCACAACCATTATATCTGGTACCTCTAGATTTACTACCAAACCACATGATGCATGATGACTTGGCAATTTTGCTATGTGATATCCACTCGTGAACTATTACATCTAATTGCAGCAGCAGCAAGTAACAGGGCCAATTTGTCTTTAGAAATTATAGCCTATACTAGAAAGATAAGCATTTTTGGTGGGGAGCAAAACTCTTTGCTGAAGAGTCCTTCACTGAACAGAACTAGGAGAAGTATATTACTACATGGTTAAGTCACCATCCCACTACACGAAAAGTAAAATTTCCTGCCTGTGTCAGCATGTAGGAAATTTTTCTGATGATTTCCTATAGAATTTCCTATTTGTGTTAGCATGTAGGAAATGTCTTTGAGCATTTATTGTTAGTGACTTAGTGTCACATTGCAGTGTTAACATTTACAAGAAATGTAATGAATATTTAGATTTTCACCACATTTATGACTAGCGAAAATGCAGCTGTCAACTAATTAAGGTAACTGGCTTCATATACGTATAATAGCTAGTGTAATACTGGGCCAACACTTGGTTCTCAACATAATAAATATATAGGTTTCAACATATATGGATAAACATTTTGGCACCGCCAACACAAGGGTATCTCTACAATGATATGTAAGACTACACAACCTGCTGATTTATACACTGCAATGACTTTAGCAGTATATGGATTGTTATACTAAGGAAGCTCCATTTTACTTTTAAAATTAACTTTACATGCATGATGCCAGAATTGTGTTTAAATCAACTACACTGTATTACTGTATACTGTGCTACAGAAAAAAAGCTGTTATGCACAGTAATGATACTCATCCCTTTAGGCTTTCAACTCAACACACAAAGATAGTCAGTATCCTGCATGGGTACATAGATCAAATATTGCACACATTATGGTATACTACAAAGATATACCTGGATTTGTTGTAATGATTACCATGTAAAGATCAATGGTGCTAATTACTATAATAAATAACCTACACTTGGTTGCCAGGAGATAAGAGTTAATCACAAAGCAATAATGCACTTCATGAATACAATAAAGGATAAAGCACCATATTTGGTATACAGGTTCTTTATGGTGTACTTGTCAATATTAGAAGGGGTGCCCACCAAACCTAATTATTGTGTGGGCTGTATAGTACATTTACATATATAATCCTGAAAAACAGCTAAAAATTAAACGTGGATTTTTTCTCAACAGAGTTAATATTTCAGCCAACCAGATGATTATTGGTAACAGCAAAGGTGTCAACAACAGACACGTATGGTTTGGCTCCATTACAAGTTCGGGAAAGGGCAAAAATGGACAATGTATTTATATGACTTCCCCATAGGAAATGTATTATGAAAATTTTGATTGGCCGTAAATATTATGTCAAACATTTGAACAAAAAGATTCATTTTAGCGGGTCAAGCAGTACTACAAATGAGCCAAATTTCAAGATCATGTGTAATTACATCCATGAGTTATTAAATGTTTTTGAGGATTCAGCTCAACGTGAACATACGTACTATAGTTCTCCTATTTTATATTTTGCATTCAGTATGTACACTGAGACTTGATTGTCAAATGAATTAACAAATGGCACTGTAAGTTAACTTTTGCATGTGTGCAATTTGAGTATAGTCTAGTTATAGTGGCAGTTTTAAGATGCATGTTCACAACCACACTATGGTCAATGTATCAACAGACATTTGGACTAGCTACACACATTTTCACTCAAGCTATAGCTCATGCATACAGTGCAGTTTATAAATGACTGTTAGACCCATAAAGATATACTCATTGCAAATTACATACATGCAAAAGTCAAGTGTATGATATGCTGTAAATGTATGCAGCTACTTGATGGCCATTTTGTTTTCAACCCACACATTTTAGGTTTATACATCTTTCCCAGCATCTTTAAAGTTTCAACCATAATAGTTTCATTTGCTTAATGACCTACCCTTGCATCTTTAAACTAGCTCATCATAAAGACAATACTAAATCTTTCACATTGCTGAAAACTTTAAAAGGTGATGGAAAAGATGCATAAAATTGTCAAGAATCTAGACAGTTTTCTTGGATGGCTACTATGTACACTTGACACCAAACATATACTCTTGCTTTTCCCCTTGAAAGCAGGTTAGGTTGTAATATTAGAAAAGAATCTGTAACATAAGCTTTTTTTCAAAATTGCCTCAATATTTTAGAAAGTGTGTTCAGCGCTTAAACAAATTAATGATCTTTATCAATGTTTGAGCCACAAGTGTATATAGACACACTATGCTACAATAAGAGGACTATGGCTCTTCAAGCATTTGGTCTGCAAACCTTTCCTGGGTACACATGTTGTATTATTACTATGTGGCATATGAAGCGTCACAGAGCCACCACCACTTTAGAATAGATTATCTCGATGCAATGCACTGCTTGAAGTATCTTAGTTTACTACAGTGGTATATCCCCAGTATATGGAACAGTTAATTGTTTGTTATTTTAGTAGTTTTTCAGTAAACCCGCATTCACTGATGTTTTACTGAGAGTTTAAAACTTAGTAAAATAATTATGTTCCATATACTTAAGTTTACTGACACTTTACTATCAGTATAACTACAGTAAGGCATCTTAACAAATTAGTAAACTAAGAACCTTCAAGCAGTGATGTTACTAATAAACTAGTTTGATGGAGGATCATAAGCTCTGAAGTAACCACATACACAATTCAGTCTGTTTTCTAACTTTACATTTCAAGTACCTCCATTATAACCAGGTATGTAGATTTGTTTTTCTGAGATATACTGTATGTTTCCGAACGAATCTTGGGTTGCCTTGTGTAGACTGTATATTTACGTAACACTCTGTTATGTCATCTAAAATAAATTGCATGGTGGTAAAATTGCATTCTGTATGGTCATAACAGTGTGGACCAACTCCTGGAGGTTGTAATCAATTACTATGCTATCCATGATATGCAGTAGCTGAATGTACTTTTAAAAACTCACTTCCTAGCATAATAGGATTCTATATAGATCAATGTAATTATGTAACATATAAATGTTAGCTGGAAGTACATCAAAGACGTAAACTGTAACAATATTTACACTATACTGTGCTACCATTAAAATGGAAAGTTTAAGGGCAAACGGGTCAAATATTAGACTTACTGTACACTGAATAAACAACTTAAGGGAAGTAAAGTGTTGCTTTCCTTACCCTATATTCTTAACATACAGCAAGCCAGAGAGTGGGGGATAGGGTAGCTCTGGAAATGAAATAATTATACAGTGAAGCTTGATTAATACGGCAGATTTGGAAGTCATTTGGGGTTGTACTCCCCAGGAATATTTTAAATCTGTTATAACATTTTAGACTATTCTTCTGTGTTTTTAAATTAGCTACACAGGGAGATACGTGTTAGTGGTTGACTGCTCTATTAGAGTATTTAGATTGTTCTGCTACAATTAGTGACCAATAATAATGGGGGCGTGGCACCCCTTCTAAAAATGGTCCAAATGCTTGACAAGCCTTCAGAAAAAAATTGGTGCTTTTATCCACTTCGCAACAATTTGATGCTAAGTCAAGTTACCCTACTAATAGTTATGCGACATGCAATAATTACAGTTATATAACAGGATTATAATATACAGTGCAGTGACTAAAGTTGATGCCATCCTAGCATTCCATAGTTAGCGATGGGGTGGTAGTAATGTTGGTTTACATTCAAGCAATCAACTAAGCAAGCAAAATAAACAATGATACATGATATCACATCATTTTAGGCTGTAAAAAAGCCTCAACTGAGACTAGAGGAGGTCACAATCACAGTATATGTGTACTTAATCCATTACTGACCAAAGAGTGGAGATTATTTACTGGATGTTTGGAGTTGTCATAATGTAACTACCAATCTCTTGGTACATAGTACACACACATCATATAGCTTAAATCACTATTCATATACAATCAAGAGTCCATAGTATACATGAGACCGTATTGTTGTGTACATTACATACACCAGTATACTAGCACACCAGTCAGGATATTGTTGTGTACATTACATACACCTGTATACTAACACACCATGTCAGGAAGTGCCCATTGGCAGTGACACAAAGACTAACACCTGTTGGTTTTAGCCATTATAGGTTTGTGGACTGAGAAACCACCACAATTGGTGGTGAATACCCTAGATAAAAATTTAAGAATGGTACATACCTCAGTGCAATGGCGGATCCAGGATGGGGCATTTGGGGCAAATGTCCCCCTCCTCCCTCCCTACCCTCTCGGAAGAGCCAGCCCGGCTTGAGCGGCAGCCATACTTGTGATTTAATAACTATACTAAACTTTATGTCAGGTCAAGATCAATTTAGCTATACAACTCGTGAAAATATGTACATTTTACTACAATTTCACCTGAAACCGAAGCAAACCAATGTCAAACTAGCTGTTAAATTGCTACCTAGCACTCTGCCCAGCACCTTCGTGCATACTAAGCGCCTCTAAAATTAATTATCGTGTAGCTGTTGTTTAAGACATTTGGAGCCTTTTAACAGCTTTTAAGACTTCACAACCATCTTCAAGGGCCAAAATGACAACAATCATCAGTGAGGCACTACTAAGAGGTGATTATTTGCTGCTTCAAAAATGCAACAACTAGCAAGAGAATCTGGATCTCCCCAACCACCTACAACTTGCCTGTTTGTGCCCTCCCCTTGCTGGCTCCTGGATCCGCCCCTGCAGTGGGTTACACATTTAGCTAGTAATCCTGTATGCATTAGCTACATCATACTGTCTACATTGCCTGATACATACATGAGGTGCGTTAAATTGCAGCTTGAAGAGTTTGCTCAAATTATACATATAGCCAGTATTCAATGACTCAAACCTTGAGAGAGTACAGTATAAGAACTCTTTAGCAAAGTTAGCCTTATTGCTCAAATCCAAGTGTGTATAAAAGGCTAATAGCCAATGTTAACAGTATTTCTGTGAAGCTTGAACACTATTATAGGCAGAGCTGGACTCTTCAAAAAAATTATTATTATTATTACTGACAAAAAGAATTTCAAAACATTTGCTCATGGTTTGTGTTATTCTTCAAGGCTATGAATATGATGACTATGATGTCATTGCTCTTGCACTTTATTGGCAAATGATTCTTATACGTTTTATTTCAGTGGAGCTTCTTCACTCCACATGTAAAACTTCACATGCAAGTCTACATTAGGTAAGCAAATGTGGCTAATTCATGATTAGTTATTTATTATCTATCAATGGATGGCAGCAGGATTCCATAGCTACAGTTGTCAAAGCCAGTGACAAAAGTAGCTAGCTACTGATTCTTTACAAACTTGGACTGTTATTGATGTCTTGTGGTAACAGATTACATTGCGGATTAAATTCTGGTATTGTTTTTGGAAAAAAATGAGTATTTTGTGGATGTCTATTGATATTTGGTAGGGGAGAAACTTGAGATCATGGCTGGATCTTGCAAAGGTTATGAGTGACACTGTACCAGGAACCTATACATTAATTTAAGGTTTGCCAATATTTATTGAAACAAAATTTTTACAGATGCTAGCTATAACACACTGTCAAGTGATGAAGCAGATTATGCGAAGAAAGCTGCACTCAGCTGACTCAAGTAGAACAGCAAGTATATTTCTACAGTGGGAATTAGTGGTGTTGAGAATGTAACATCCCTTAGAATCCTGATGGCATGATTACTGGTCAATTTTGATCAAGATCAAGAACTTTGTGAACTGAAACATAGCCAATCATCTTATATTATAGTTATTGTACAAATGATGTGCTTCTATTGCTTACTAGTAAAATATTATGGTATATATAGTATTGTGGGTAGCAAATAAAACACTGAAGTGAGGCATAGCTAGCTATATTACTAGTACACTATAAAGCAGATTAACTACATCTACAATATAAAAAATGTTGATTTCAGCTGCACACAGAGTAAAAATGACCTAGTGACCGTCACTGCTTTTTGTGGCAAATCCCGGTGAAGGTCACCGACAAAGTAGTGATGGTCACTGGGAATTTACAGTGCAGGATTTTTTACATGCTGTATATAATATTATGCATTTCACAGTGTTGAAATGTACATTTCTTCACTGCCTCATTTCCAGCACCATTCTAGATGCAGTAAATCTTTCTTTATCCTCTGCAGGAAACTCCACCGAAATCCATGAATTTTATTAATATGAAATGTTGCTGAAATGACACATTCCATGCACATATTGTGCTATAAACTGACATGGAATTTTTTGCTGATGATTGTAATGTTTTTCTATTTTCAACCAGCACACACACATACTATAGCTGTATGGAGCACAGGAGGAACTGTGTTGTGTCATTTTGACATAGTGTAGTGATCATGTATGTGACTGTGATGTTGTGTCATTTGACATAGTGTAGTGATTGTATGTGACTGATGAGTAATAATAAGCAAACACTAGCAGTTGTTGTGAGCACCTTAATACTTATGTGTCTCCTCTTTCCCTCTTTTTTGTTATTTCATTTTAAAGTTTATAGTTCTACAATTGATCAATGTCAGTACATCAATATAATGTACATTGTCATACATACAAAAGCTAATGGGTGTGATACAACATGTAGAGTTAGTATCAATTAGTGAGTGATGCAATCCTTGGGATGTATATTCATCTCAGCAAAGAGTACGTTGACATGTACTAGAGGTGGTTGTCTGTTGGGGCTGATTTGGTGACAGCCAATAGACCACCATCCACTCTTGTAGTTAGCTGCACAGTTAAGACTACTATATATGCCTATCTCTGGAGTACTGAACTTTATCCCATTTAGTGGATGAGATGCAAACTGATCAGTAGGTTTTCCAGTAAATCCTCCAACAGTCAGTGGGTATTCTTCACTAGCACTTCCTACACTGAACTGAGGTAGGACCAGGTATTGTCATTCTTTTGATAATCCACTCTCATCTCCCATTGGCCAGTTTGTGATAAACAATGAATTGCATCCAAGCCATACCAGTCCTGTGCAGTATTTGTATATATATATATATATCTGTTGCAGTATTTATATATCTGGTGCAGGATTAAATCTCTAGCAGTATTTATTAAATCTGTAGCAGTGTTTATAATCTGTGGTTGGAATTTAAATACTGTGATTTTGAGACAAATGGCGCTCCATAGACAAGTACTATAGTAGGGTAATGGTAATGATTCGGCCACCCGCATTCTACATTATTTTGTAATTGAGATTTTATGAAAAAACAGAAATTACAAAATTTTCCAACTTTTGCATGGTACATCAACATCCTAGCTCTTCTTCAAGTCTTATTTGTTGCTTCAAAAACTGTAGCTGGTAAACTGTCTATAACTTGGAATATTATTACGGTAAGATTATATATACATATGTATAGCCATCATCTTTCAACCTGTGACAGTTCAGGTCAATTTTATTTTACTTGCAAAATTTTACAAGTGCAAATGTCTGAGGGTTCAATGTTAAATCTTAAAGATTTTTTGGGGTGAGGTAGCTAGCTACTGTATGAGTGCAGCAATCTTGAAAACTGAATATTTTGTTAATCAGGTTAATAATGGGGAAATACATGCGGCAGTTAATATATGAGGGCCCTGATGAAAAACATCAAACCTAAAGACCAGTTGATAATCTCTGCATGGGATCAGCTTTTAATTGCACAAAATAATCCTTGTTAATTGTTTTTCAAGGGGTAGCCAGTGTCCACGCAAAAACCCAACACGGTGTACGAGAGTCCCAATATTTAAGTATTTCAAAAACGTATTCAATAAATATTTCATGTATTTATATGGATTCATTATTGGATTTCTCAGATAGTGTACGAGAGTCCCAAGACGTTAGCTACCCCTTGTTGTTTTTGTTGTGTCCTAGCTAACATGTCAATTATAACTGTACTCCTTAATTCAGTGTAATCACATGCATATCATGATGTCTCTGTTTCCCCTAGCAATTGCAAGCATGGGTGCGTTGTCCAATTAGCAGACATGTTGAATTATAGGAATCAATAATAATTATGATATGAAAGGTGGCATCACTCCAATAGCCTGGTCATAGTGAAAGTATTGAGCAAGGTACATAAGGGATAATGGCTAAGCTGTTTTCCTAGGAAGTTCAAAGCTACTTGTATAACTAAATGAAATGGAGACAGGTCATTGGTCAAGAAAAAAATTTGGCCAAAGTCATGATCAGTATAGTCATGATCAGTATAGCCACATTTGAAAAACTATCATCACTCATTGACTGATCCTTTTCATCAAACATCAGCACAAACTGAAAAATTTTCTACGGAATTATTCTATAAACATTAATAATTATACTTTGTGTATGCGGCATGAGATAAACTGTCATTATTGAATAATCAGACACAAAACTACACAAATGAGTCCTCTCTTGGTTACATGTAGGACTGTGTCAAATATTCCAGCATAATAAAAAGCATAATCAGTAGGCTGGAGTACTATGCCAGCATAGGTGGATATTTTAAACTATGGAGCTTAATTCCATGAAAATAACTATAATAGGTGAAAATTATGGGAAATTCCTGAAAGTATTTTGAGCTTAGCTATTTGATAGTTACATGTGAACAGGGTTAGTGAATTATAACACCTGCATGTACATGTGTTTTATGCCCTTGTAGTAACTCAGTTGAAACTTCCTAACTTTAATTTATTATTTTAACTGCCAGTTGACCTTCAGAACTTTATTTTTTTCTCTATTTAGTCTGGTGGTGATCCTTTGCATTAAGGGTGGGTAGCTACCAGAAAATTGTATAAATGTTAAATTTCGCTGGTAACCCCCCTCCCCCAAACCCGAAAGGTACGTGCTAGGTACAGTGTAAAAGTCGCACCATAATGCGACCAAAGATGGAAAGTACGTCACTTCGCACTATCCTAGGTCGCATCCAGAGATCACGTGAGACTTTCTTATGACCTCCATCGGCGCGAGCCCTATAGCCTGATAGGCTATTATAGTTATAACCGTTTCTTGGCTGCTTTTATATTGAAGCTCGGTGGTATCGATTATGGCTGTTAGTTACAACGTTTTGCTAACGTTGCTACTGCAATTAGTGAGGTGCATATATGTGCGGGGGAGTCACACTGGTGGCGGGAATTTCTGTTGGTTGGAAATTTCGAACGTACTCACCATGGATTTTGAAGCGGAACTTGCTGAGAAAGAAGATGAAAGCATGGATGATAGTAAGACTTATATAGGATGAAATGAATGCTGCTTTGCGTTGTGCTTGTGCCTTCATTTCCGGGGTACGTAACCATAGTTACGGGATAGTAGTACTGTGGCGTGTCAGAGGAGGTAGTCCCCACATAAAGCAAGGCTAGGTAGTTACACCAGCTTACTGTTACCATGAATTTGTAACTCAGTTTTTAATAGACATAGGCTGTTTTACATAAACTTTTAGGGAGTGAAACTTTTAAAAAGGGATCTTATAATGGATTACTATACTAACATACATGCATGCAATAATTGAGTGGTGTTATAAGGTTACATCTTATAATGGATTACTGTACTAACATACATGCATACAATAATTGAGTGGTGTTATAAGGTTACGGAACAGTTTAAAATGCGTGGGCGGAACAAATTACCAAACCTGCTTTAAACCAAGCAGGGATAAATAATTTCAACAACTGTGTTGTGTTAGCAATACAACTATTTGTACTTGTTTGTTTTTACTACAGAACAACGACTGTTCTTGGGTGTGTGGTCTACAATAGAGTGATGTTTTATAAAAACGCGCCGCCAAAAACCAGACTAACAGATTACTGAATCCTTATAATTTCAACACAAGTGGCTAAACAACTAAAATATCTAGGTCCTGTGGAAGCGATTTTTTAAGTTACTGGTAGTATAGACATTTTATTGAACTTTTAATAGTTTTTTTCAGGTGAAACAAGCTCTTTGAAGGCTTGTATCCGAGGCACTGGGGAGAAACACGCCAAAAACGCTTCCACAGGACCTAACAAATTTAATATACAGTATCACTATGCCCTAGAAATGCCAATACAACCTACAGCTTTTGCTGTATTTGGCGGCAGAAAAACATGGTAGTGACAGCTGGAACTGAGCGATGTACGGGGGGCTGGCTTACTTGTGTTACTACAACAGTTGTAGTGTTCCACCTGCCTCAAACTACACTGTAGCTACATAAAAACATTACATATGAAGGGCTTCACCTTCATTTGAAACTTTTCACGCTGCTAGACTGGTTTTATGGTCTTCTCAAAAAGAATCGATAGGCATTCAAAATTTTGAATGATTGCCCGTGACTATACCGTAACCTTAATGCCAGGTGATGATTCTATGACTGTGTGCATCCTTGGGAGATGCAGTAGATGTGTGAGAAACAAGAGGACCGTGACCTACTGTCGTGTAGCAAAATCCCACACTGAGAGGAAAGCTTCTTGCTGCTTAAGCTGTTTTAATGCCAACTACAGCTTATCTAAGTGCAGAGTGGAGCTGCAACATTTGGAGCCAAATGGAAGCAAAATGGTTTTAGTCGGAATTTGTGATTCTGAACATATGATATCGTGTACTTCATTGGAGCTTCCCAAGTCCTGTCTGCAACTGGAGAGCTTGCATATCATACCTCCTATTGATATGCCCACTCAGATGAATGTTTTAAGAAGTGAGAGTGTTACCTCTGTTACAGGATTTTTGATGGAATACACAGATTCCAAATGGGAAGAATGGCTTGACAGATTTTGCCAGCAGTCCAGTACACGATTTTCTGTTCACACTGGGAAACAGATTAACGCTAAACAGCAACATGGGATGATACGAGTTCAAGGAGATTGTTACAACTTTAAAATTGAATGGTCCCAGATGTACAACTGTATTAGAGCAGGGAATGGACGATGTAAACCAGAAGTGGATGATCCATTGAAGAGACGAAGCGCACCTGGTAGCAGGTGCTGTGAATGCCCTGCAGCTATTTATTGTTGCCTTTTAACTCTGAGCACTCAGCAACAGATCTTAGAAGTACAGCTACCGATGCGGAATGCCCACAAAAATCATGATCCACTGTAAATTACAGATCAGCTTTGTAACAAGCCTGTTGAAGATATAGAGAAGAAAATCGAAGAACTTGTAAGGGACACAAGGTTGAACTTAGTGAGTTTAAAACTTGTTGTGCATGACTGGGTAACAAAAATACTCATTCCAAAACAACTGCAAGATGGAATTTTAAATGAGTTGCCTAACCCTTACAATCGTGCTTACTTTCCTACAAAGAAAGATCTACGCAATGTAGCTCACCGTGCTATTGTCAAAAGAAGGAATTCTTTGTTTGACCAAGATTCATTAAATAAAATCTTAAAAAAGCAAGCTAAATGCAGTGGGCTGCATTATTCTCTTCAGCAGTACAGCCAGTCAGGTCTAAAGACAAACACATCTAATGATTGGTTAGGAAAATATAATATGTATTTGTGGTTGTTGCGTAGTATATATCTCTATGTATGTTTGTTTGTTGTACTTTATGTTGCTGTGTGTTGTGTGTGTGTGTGTGTGCGTGCCCGCCCCTATGGCAGGGAAGTGTGGCTTTGTCCAACTGTTTTGTGGTCATAAACAATCAATCATTTATTTGCCCCTTCTAGCAGTTTGAAACAATAAGGAAAGGGGCTCATGGGTCAAATTGGTGAAGCAGTTGGTACATTGGAAGGTGACTCTCTGTTGGAATCATCTTCACCTGAAGTCAGTTCCCAACCATTTCTTTTGGTATTTCAAACACCTCAGCAGCAAAAATGGCTCATAATGTATGGTAATGTGGTCACGTGTATGGATGCCATTTACAAAACCAATAGATATGCATTTCCATGCTTTTTCTTAGTTGTGAAGACCTCTATTGGTGTGGGAAGAGTGGTTGGGACAATAATACCCCAGTTTGAAACTGCAGACTTGATATCTGAGGGCATTAAAATTCTCAAGTCTTGGAATCCACAGTGGATGCCACAGTATTTTATGACAGATAAGAGTGCTGCAGAGCTTGAAGCAATTAGAATTGTTTTTCCATCGTGCATACGGTTTGTATGTGACTTCCACAGAAGTCAAGCATTTGATAGGTGGGTGAACAAGTCATGTCATGAAGTTCCCAACCAGTCAAAGAAGACTGTGATAAACTGTTTCAAGAAGCTAGCATATGCATCAACAGGTAAGTGATTCTGCATGAATGATAGGGATGTTTGCCATGTGTTTCATCAATTTCAGATAAAAAGTTTGAAGAAGTTTTGCTTGACATGCAGTCTCAACCTTGGTACACTGGTAACAAACTGTTACAAGATTAACTTAGAGAAGAGTGGCTTTCATCAAAACCAGTATGTTGACTTGACACATGCTTTATGTGAACTTGTGTTAATAATTTATTGTCTTCTATTGTGTAGTTTTGGTCACATGTGTATCGCCAAAGCTTCCATGCTGAAATTGATACAGATAATCTGACAGAAGCTTTTAACCACACACTTAGGTCTCAATACTTGCAACTTCGTCAAGATACTAGTGTGACAGACCTGTGTGAAGTATTGCTAAACATTGTGTTTCCAGAGCAACAAAAAGAGTATACAATTGCAGTTGCTCAACAAACTGAGGGATATCGTAGACCACGGTATGAGATCCCAGGTTACCTGATTGACCATCCACGGAATTTGCAATCTGCTTGCTTGGCAAATATATCTAAAGCAAAGCAGTTTGCTTCTTCTGATATTACTACAGATGGAAATGGAGTGTTTACCTTGAAAAGCACTGATAAGTCTTATCTGGTAGACATTCCCGGTGGCTGTTGCGAATGTCCATACTTTATTAAAACAAAGATACCATGTAAGCATATGTTTGCTATATTTGCTTTGTTCTGTGACCAATGGTCTTGGTATGATCTTCCATGCCAGTTGACTGACAGTACTTACATGACTTTAGAAACTTCACTTTTGGAGCAAAATTTAGTAGATACTGTCACTCCCATTGTGCAGGTACAAGAAATATTTACTAGAAATGATGATGGTAATACTGAAGATCAACAAAGTGATGCTGCATTTGAACTTGAGACTAATACCTTAGATGGTGACCGTGGTGTTGTTTTGGATGATTGTCTGGAGTTTGAGAAGAGAATGAAAATTGGTGAAAAATCTGACAGCAGTACTACTGCAACAGCTCAACATATTCCAACAGCACAAACATCAGCTCACAGATTGCGTATCCTTCAGAAGAATGCTCACACCATATTAACCAAATGTAAAGATGTGTGCTATCTGACTGATGATTGTTCAGTTCTGGAAAGTGTCATTCAAAGTGCTGAAAATATTTATCGTGAGCTAGTTGAATCTGCTGATTCATCAAATGTCTCTAATAGTTTGCCAATTTTTCCTGTGTTGTCACAGACTTCTGCTAGTAACTCGAAGAAACGAACAAAATTACTGTGTCGTCAAACCAAGCCAGTGAAGCAACGTGTTTCTTCAAAGAAGGAGGTAAAAGAGCCATCTAACCCTTTAAGCAAGGATCAAAGTTTTAATGGAAATATTCTACCACCTGTTTCAACTGCCGACACAAAGGCAAACACTGGTATCAATGCTCAGATGGATTGCACAGAAGGTAGTGATCAGATGGATATTAATCCCAGAAGTACATCTTCAGACATTGACACGGGTGGAACATGTGTGGGGATGAAGAGTGCATTACCATTACAAAGCATAGGTAACAAACCCCAATCAATGAAGAAAGATCCCCTTGAGGCTGCCAAAAGACATCCATTGGGTCGCCCAAGACTTAAGAGGCCAAGAAGAGAAAAGTGGAACTTTCCTATGCGAGTTAGTGAAGAAACTAGTGAGGCACTTCTAAGTATCAGAAAGCATCAGCTTGATATCAAGGCTAGTTTAATGGAGACCTCCACTCAAGATAAAGAGATCTTGACGAAGAGGGTATGGTGAACTGTATACATGTCTATATTAGTGTTATCAAGGACATGGCTGTGTGTTCATAGAACCTTTATTTTATTATAGGATTGTAAAGAGAACTGTACGGGGGACACTTATACAAAACAATATTCTGGTCAGGTATTATATTCAGTAGTTAGTTACCTTGCCTGGTGTCACTGTCTTGTGCTCTGTTTTAGGGGAATAGTGTGAACAAAGAAACAAAAGACACTAACAGAAAAGGTCTGTTACTTTGTTAGTAGCTGCCTAGTATGTAACAGGGCCTGCTAAATTAGGGCATGTTGGCACAAACTACACCTCATCACGCAACAGGTCATATCTCAAAAACACGATAGAATATTTACATTCTGTAACTTGATCTATAAAGCCAAATGTTTAATAAATGCTGGCCACAGCATAATGGGATATAAAGTTATGAGGTGTAAAAGGAGTTTGAAAAAGTAGGGAAATTTTATGTACCCACATGTCCTATTTTCACAGGCCTGGTCACATAATATACTGTTTACATACTCAAAAGAAATAGTGACAAATGCTCATAAACTTAATTGGCACACCTATAGGTGTCAATTCCAGAAAGTGCAAGTGTTCTGGCTGCTCCTTGCTTGACTGTGGCCTGTGCACATTTTGTAAGGACATGATTAAGTTTGGTGGCCCAGGAAAGAAAAAGCAGAGATGTAGCAAAAGGAAATGTGTGATGAAAGATGATAGAAGTACACTATATAGTAAGGTACAGTTAACTACATTGCATAATGTATAGTAAGCGACCGATTATCGACCGGTACCTATTATCGACCTAAGTATTTTCCGTGTTTCTTTCAGTTACTCCCCGTGTTATTCTACTACCTCGTGCTAATGGTCTTGCCAATTCTCACGTATTTTCAGTCGCCTGTAAGTTGAATTATGTATAGTGATATATGTTTAGCTTGTAACCATTGCTTATAATCATTTTTTACTAGGTTGTTCGATATGCCACGACGCCAAGGACAGAGGAAAGTATTGAAGAAAAGGAAGCGTTCGAAATCAGCACCGGCGGTATTACACACACCAACTAAGAAAAGAAGGAAGCAGTGGACAAATGAGCAAATGAAAAATGCCATGGAAGCTGTAGAAACCACCACGTGTGGAGTTAATGAAGCTGCTAGAGTCTATGGTGTTCCAGCTACAACATTAAAAGATAGGGTTAGTGGCAGAGTAAAACATGGGACAAAATCTGGTCCACCACAATACCTAAGTGATGATGAAGAGAAAGAACTTGCAGATTTTTTAAAGGAATCTTCTGAGGTGGGCTTTGGGAAGACAAGAAGAGACGTTCTAAATATTGCAGAATCATATGCAAAGCAAAAGGGTGTGTTAAGAAAAGAGAGTGGGATAACTCAAGGTTGGTGGAGGTCATTCAGGGTTAGGCAGGGTGATTTGTCATCAACAAGAGGAAGTGCTAAGAGAAAGCCTAAGGATCAGACATGTACCAAAAATCTACCTGCTACTGCAGCTACTAGCACTGTTACTAGAACAGCCACATCTGGAGTCAGGAATAGTGATGTAAGTGTGACTAACACTTTGACTGTAATCAGTGGAACTAGTGAATCTGTTGATTGCACTGGACAGGACGAGGACGATGAAGCTATTGACCCAGATACATGTTGTATGTGCTTTGGAAGGTATGAAGATGATGTATTGGAAGGTGCTGGAGCAGAGTGGATCTACTGTGGATGTGGAAGATGGGTGCATGAAGATTGTGTGGAAGAGACTGTAATGGACAGTGACGGACAACAAAGACTTTGTACCTTTTGTGTGGATAAATATACTGTATAAACTTGTGATGCACATGACTTCTGTTATGTATACCCGATTACAATGATTTTTTTTGTCATAACACTATATAACCAACTGTATTGCATGGGGTATGTGGGGTAGTGGCAGAGTTTTTGCAAGTATTATAGCTAAGACCTTGGTCGATAATTCGTATGCAGCATTTGTATTGACGATCGATAATAAGTACCGGTGGTCGATAAACGGTACTTTACATGCTATCACATTGCCGTTCGTGGAGAAAAAAGTAAACTCGACATTCAAGTCAAAATTTATCACGTGATAGACCAAGGTCAGACGATGTTATTAGTGAAAACTGGATGATGATAGGTCGTTCCAGCACGAAGATACATTGCAAGGTACATGCTATGGTCGTTAATCGGTCGCTTACGCTAGGTCTTATGTTTATTCTATATACAGCCAACCACACCTAGTGTTAGCAACAGCTCTCCTTTGAACTTTCTTGAAAAGTCTGGACGTACCATCAAACAGATTGTACCAGATGGCAACTGCTTTTTCAGAGCAGTATCATTTCACATTCTTGGAGATGAAGACAAGCACTGCTCAGTCCGAGCAGAAGTACTGAAATTTGAACAAAGAAATGAACATATGTTAGCAAAATTTCTTATGCTACCAGCCAACAAGCCATCATTTCAAGAACACATTAGGTTTCTGCAACGTCCTGATACTTAGGCAACACAAGTGGAAGTTATAGCTGTTGCTACTATGTTTAGCGTTGCAGTATTTTACTGTAGAAAGCAAGATAGCTTGTACCACTGGGAGGTAATAAACCCCCTTACATGTCCATCTGTAAGTGATGTCCAAGGTGATGGCTTTCCTGGAGCTACAATACCACACCACTTTGAGCTATACTGGGATGGATCTCACTATGACTGTGTGGTATTACAAAGCACTGGAATGTGTAGTAATTCAACCCCTGCATTAGGTGGGATTGTAAGTTATGTAGACATTACTTAGTTTATCATTATATATATAATAAATATTCAACAAAAGTTGTCAATAAAATTAACTTTACATATTTACATAATTATAATGCAGTGCTATACTAATTAGCTGCATGGCTATATGCATGAGAGAGACTATGTAAGTTGACACTGGGATTGTGATGAAAACTGGGTTATAGAATGGCCTGCCTGCAGAATCACTTATTCATGGACGGAAGGCTATATGAATTACCAGTAGCAATAAGTACACAAAATATAAGTACAACTTTAATCTGTACCTAGCATGTATGTTTTTAAAACCTTGGCTTCGTCTAGGTTTCTAAATCCACAAATTAAAGATCCTTGTGCTAGTCTCTAACCTACACATAATCTTTGACACATGCATGGGTAGTGGATACACTATAAAACCCCCTTGTAAAGAGCCCAATATTTTAGTCTTTTAAAACTGATTGTGCTTTGTGGCACATACCGGAGGAGGTTGGTAATGCATCATCCCTAGACATGTGGTTATGCAAACCAAGTATTGTGTCAGGTGTCAAAGTTTGCTTAGTAGTTAGGAAAGCAGCACATTGTACTGTTATGAGCCCTGGGACACACTGGCATGGCTGTCCTTTTGAATACTAAGATGTAACAATGTTGAACTACATGGTTGGTTGAAATCAGGTGATCAACCTAGATATAGAATTATATATTAATAGGGCAATTGGAAACTGTGGAAAATGAAAGGGGTTAAAGCATTTTATATGATTCGCTAGAGTAAAACCTTTCTTAGTGGCCATACTGCCCTTTTACAAGGACCATGTGCACATGTTATAATGAACCTATGTAGTAGCCAGGTCCCAAACATATGCAGCTAAGGCATACTTCATGACCTCACAACCACGTGCCATATTATAGGGGCCAGGTCCCAAATATATTAGGTGTATTTCATGACTTATTAACAAGACCAATGAATTATAGTAATGAAATCAAATATGTAGGCTCCGGAAATTTATAGTATATTCTTTATTACCCTCATAATACGATCAATGTTGTCATATTTCATAATACTATTGTCCATTCTTACTCAAGTCATGAGAACCATCCATACCATACATCAGTTCTTTAGTACCACACGATTGCAGTGGTAATATGGAGTGGCCATTAATCTCTACTAAATCCAATTGCCTCGATTGAGTGGTGTCATATTTCCCTTAAGGCTTGTCCAGTGTTGTATTTACAAGGGTGACAGACACTCCCTTAGGCCTGTCCGGTGTTTTCTAGCAAGCAGAGGGACACTAACAGGCAAAGTTGTAGGGTTGGGGGAGAAAAGGTATTCTCTTGTTAGTTCATTTTTGAAGCACCGATCAGTAGTTTCTTACAGTTGATTTTTACTATTTTGTCCTCCACAAAAGGTCAACTTTGTCAGTTTGCAATGTAATATGCATATTTATTGAGCAATGGCTGACATAACCTTACCAATAGAAGTACCACAAGGCAAGAAATGTTTGTGGCATTAAATTTTCATGGATTAAAATAGGGTGAAACTAATTTTTTTTTGCGATACAAATCAATCTCTTGATTGCATCACATAATTTGTTATAGGAGAGGGCACTTGAAGCAGCAACTGCAATCAATAAAACACTACAAAGATTCCACTGTGGCCTGTTAAAGCCCCTCAGATCTGTTCAGTGTTTTATCGTAATGTAAAAGTTTTATTTATTTATTAAAGTTTTACAGCATACAAGCTGAAGGTCTACAGTTCTGTAGCCTGAAAAACACTCATGCAACTACACACATGGTGTCTGTAAGTTGGGAGTGAGTGGGTAGGCGGGTGAAATTCCACAAATTTTCCTTTTCCCCATCAACCATCAAATTATGGAACCAACTCCCTGCTGATGTAATTAATTCCTCTACCCCTAATGAGTTTTGTAATAACTTAAGTAACTTTTATGATCACACCTGTGCGTTATAATCTCTCGTAATCTTTTGATTGCTGCACAGTAATAAATACCTTATAGCGGAAATTTTTGGCGGGAGAAAATTTTGGCGAATTGATCATTGGCAGAAATTGGCGAATAATATTTTGGCGAGTGCATGGCATTACTTTGCCCACGCAATTTTAATCTGACAGCGTTGGTGACGAAGCTTTGCGATGTCTACGTACAAAGTACTACAGTTCAATGCCTCTGACTCGAATCGACGAAGTCTTATGTAAATAGCTAGCTGAAATAAAAACAACGTGCAACGTCAGTAATCGAGACTGGAACGCTGGCATGTGGCAAGCGAGGCAATGCATTTGCACATGATTATTATTTTTTTAACCCGGGCTTGATGGACTGTCCTTGCCTACCACCCCCAGCACAAAGGCACGTGCTGGACAACTGTAAAAAACAAAAGAAAAAGCAGTAACACAGCCAGCATGTTACTCATGATGGGCACTGAGCTGAATCGCTCGAGTGAATTGCCCATCTGCCTGAGCTATTAGTCTAATACTGGCTGTGGATACTTGCGGAAGATTAATCACTCACCGCTGTAACAGTATTCACAGAATAAATTAATTCACTCACCGATGAACAGCGTCTACTGCACTTCCAGTGTTTATAAAAATGGCGAATAAAATTTTGGCGAATCCATGCATACTCGCCAAATTCGCCAAAATTTTCTCCTGCCAAAATTTTCCGCTATACGGTATAATATATTATATAATAATAATCAGTTTCGCTTACGTTTTCCTTCGTGATTAATCGTCCACGCATGGTAATCCATTGTTATCCCGACGCACAGGCACACCACACGTAGCTAATCCGCCCAGCATGACTGGCACAATCTCTCGTTGTATGTCATCTTATTGGCTAGATTTACCCTAATTAAAGCAGCCTTCGATGTATTTGTAAATATTGTTGTAATTGAATGAAATATAAGTGCGACTTTTATCCTGTACCTAGCACCTAGCAGGTACCAACGCGAAATTGGCGAAAATTTTCCGCCTATGTGGTATTTCAGTGTAAGCGCTTATAATTTCTAATCGTAAATTGGTACCTGTAAGCTAGTGCACAACACGCACAAGACTTAAAGACTTATTCAGAGATGGTTTGATTACCCTTGTCCGCAATGTCCGACTCTGGGAGTAGTAGTGGTCACGTGAGTGAGATGCCACCTCACAAGAGGAGAAAAATATCAACAAGTGATGACGTTACACCACCAGGACTACACCTGCAGGAACCAGATCCCTACGACCATCTTCATCGGTCCATGTTCGGGTCCGTGAATGAGTTAGGTGAGTCACGTGACCGTGACTATTGTGTCAAGGTAAATATCAATACTTTCCCCCCTCCCGGAAAATAGTGGGGGATTAGACATTTTCAAAAATCAAATTCCTCACCTGTGGGGCATGACGAGTCATCAAATACCCACCCAGTGTACTATGGGGAACAGGTTATTCTTGTAATAGCCTGTAAAGTCAAGCAAGTGCTGTAAATTTTTTTAACAGTCAAGTGCTATTCCCTTCTATCTTATTCTTGTGACTTAAGAAGAAACCTGCCACACCCGGGTGAAGAAGAAACCCAAGGTTGACTCTACAGTGTAACCCAGATGGCACCAATAACACAGACCTTGAAATTTAAGCAATACAGTAATGTTTGTTTAGGGACATAACCAACGCATGTTCAAGCAACATCAAATCTCACATAGTCTAATGCATACTCACATAGTTTTGTACGGGTGCTTCTGGGGTGTAACTTGCAAAAAGATCGGGATACTCTAATAGAGCAGTCAGAGTATGACTGTGTCTTGTGACGCTTGTTGTCTAGAGGAAACCATATCTGAGGTGGTAATTTTTCATTTCTATACTATCCGTACATGTTAATTACTGTATTGGTTAAACCACACGGAATAATTGATTTTGAAAGTAATGGCTTCAACACTGTTTTCAAGCATCATGTGGTGGTCAAATTTGAATAGCTGCTGCACTGATTTTAGAACTAAGGTACTAAATGTTGTAACTAAGGTAATAAATGTTGTAACTAAGGTAATAAATGTTGTAACTAAGGTAATAAATGTTGTAACTAAGGTAATAAATGTTGTAACTAAGGTAATAAACGCTGTGTTAATGAAGTAATTATATTATTTGAATTGCAATTATAAGAGGAGTAGATGCAGTATTACAATCTATTTCACTGCAGAAAACAAAACAGGCTGTAGGACCAGGTGTCCTACAGACCTTCGGCACTTGTGCTGTAAAGCCTTAATAAAAAACAAACAAGTTAATGTTGTGCTACTTCTAAAAACCAGGCGCCATGCAGCTAGCAAACTCATCTGGAACTAACTATAAACAGTATATGCTACTATGAATTAACCAACTATGTATTACTACTTTACAATATGGTAGTTTGGGTTGTGCAATAACCAGTGTTGGGAGTAATGCGCTACTTATGTAACGCGTTATGTAATATTATTACTTTTGTGGTAACAAAGTAATATAACAAAATACGCTATAAAAACAAGTAATATAACGCAAGCTACTTCACTTACAAATGTAACGCGTTACCTAAGTAATATAGTTACTGTAACAAATCTAATATTACGTAATATTATTACTACAAGTAATGAAGTTACTGATCTCGTTAGTAATCCACTGAGTAACGCCTAGCCACAACGAAGTAATGAAGCCTACTGAATGAAGCTTATTCACCAGCTTCTTACTTATAACCAAAATTTGCATATTGTCCAACAGCGCAATCATGTCACGTGATAAGGTGGTAGTTTCACACGTGACAGCTTAAGGCTGTGGACACAAAGTAATATAATATGTAATATTATTACAGTTACTTTATTTTATGGGTAATATGTAACTGTAACTAAATAGTTCAGTTGCAAGTAATATGTAATATGTAACTAGTTACTTTTACAATGTAACTAGTTACTTTTACAAAGTAACTTGCCCAACACTGGCAATAACTCTGGTATTTTGTAATTCATGATTTTTTTGTAATTCACGAAATTTTTGTAATTCGTTCAATTACGTTGCTATGCACTGCTAAGGAAGGGTTTGGTAAAAAAACCGCTTTAACCAACATATTATGCACAGAAGTATCTTCTAAACTGTTTTATAGTGTGACTAATGTGTTTTTTTCCCACAAATTCTCTTGACAAAGCCTCAAAGCTGCTCTTCATTTTTGTTCGCGTACGTAAGGGATACGCCCCCTTTCAGCTCAAAGAGATAAGCTTTTTATGGTAGTGTACAAGGCCTGCACCATTGTTTTTCAGTTGCTAAATGCCTGAAAACCTCAAGGGGAAGGCAGTCAGAAGAAAGTCGCCACACCCGTATTTCAGTCCGCCAAAAAGAAGCCACCTCAGAGCAAAGTTCACCTGTGCAGAAGTTTAATGCAGACTTCATTTTGCTTTTACTTCTTACGTAAAAGCTGCTTTTACCATTATTTAACGATTTTGCTCATGTGGGTGCGTACGGACAAACATAGGTAGATAGGTAGATAGGTACACATACACACTTTTACGAAAACAATTTCAGTAAACCAGGCGCACGCCCACAGCTGGCTGTGGGCGCGCGCCTGGTTAAAAAAACAACAACAAAAAACATGGCTACCGTGACCCTTACTCTATCCTGTAGTATACTATACTAGAGGCTCACTTGAGATAAGTAAAGAGATTGATAAGGCAGTCACCCTATCACCCTATCACAGTCACCCTATCACCCTATCACAGTCACCCTATCACCCTATCACAGTCACTCTATCACAGTCACCCTATCACCCTATCACAGTCACCCTATCACCCTATCACAGTCACCCTATCACAGTCACCCTATCACAGTCACCCTATCACAGTCACCCTATCACAGTCACCCTATCACCCTATCACAGTCACCCTATCACCCTATCACAGTCACCCTATCACCCTATCACAGTCACTCTATCACAGTCACCCTATCACCCTATCACAGTCACCCTATCACCCTATCACAGTCACCCTATCACCCTATCACAGTCACCCTATCACCCTATCACAGTCACCCTATCACCCTATCACAGTCACCCTATCACAGTCACCGTACCACCCTATCACAGTCACCCTATCACCCTATCACTGTCACCCTATCACAAGAATCATGTATTGTATTTAATAGAACAGTCACAAGCGGCTCAACTGCATTGGTGGGCTGGGTGCCTTCTACACTGACTTCATCACATTGTAGTCTGGAGATTTTGGAGTTGTTGTCACATGATCTTCCCTAGTAGTTTTATTGTCTCACTCACTTCTTGTCTCTCCAATCATCATCAATCCTATTTGATCACGGTCACCTGACCATGGTGCTATTTTAATGCTTAATTAGAACTTTCAGCACTTTCAGATTTTTTAGCAGTGCTACTCATCACCTATTCAATTGCTTGTATATAGCTAATACACACAAACTGTATGGAGACGGTTTGTGCATTCATAGCTTTGCCATCCTATGACTTAATTATCAGTTTCTCATCCCTGCAGCTGTGTTGCTGTATTCACTACTACATCAACTGATGTAACTATACCATCAGTGGCTGAATGGTAGCTAATAAACTGCTCATATTAGTGACTATAGCTACATGTAGAGTGGAGCAAGTCATGTGACCTATCTATTCAGCTAGTGAGTTGCTATTAAAATCAACTTTAGTCCATCAGCATTGTTGTTTTGAGTATCGGTGGAAGATAATGTCTGATACTTTCATAATGCTTAGTATCATGTGATCACATTTTGAAGAGTCCCAAGTCAAACATATGCTGCAATTACTGAGCAGACAACAGAAAAGATAAGTTAATGGACCTGTCCATCATTATTCCATGCAGTACTTTAATAGCTAGTGAAACACTGTACAGTAGGGGGATGAAAGAAAACATCAACAAATTTGATGAATTAGTTACTTTTGATTTGTCAAACGTCCTTTAAAAGTAAGTGTGATTTCTTGATTTTCATCAATATTAAATTAACTTGCATGCCGACCTTATGCCTGGGTATTTCTGAAAGCTACCTGTGTCCATTGCACCACATCACTCAAATATTGATGTAACAACTATTCGAACTCAACCACTACTTGTACTTGATACTCAAAAACAATGTTAAGATTGATTGTGGCATAGCTCAAGTGCAGTTACTATATACGGTGTGGTACCACAATGTGAAAACATTAAACATCAGTGCTAAAGGCCACTTGTGGGCCAGAAGTGATGTCTAGCAGTTAAATACCTATAACATTATTGAGCGTCATCAGTTAGTCATTCAGAAATTTGATTCTATAGTGTTTTGGATTGCACTATGGGACTTGATTTACCTAACTGGAACTGCCAAGGTTCATAAAAGTATTTTGAAGTTGATTTCTTGTCCAGTGTAAACCATAACCCCTACTATATTGTGCTACATCATTTCATAAGGTTTAATACTTTATGACTTTTCATGTGACCTATTTTTGTCATGTACCACTGTAAGTAGTTGCTATGGTAACTATATTTAATGAATAAACTTTTCTATGGTAACATCACAGGTGGTGAGTGGATCAAAGGCCGTTGGAGAAAAGCAGAGATTGCATTGTTACAAAGTAACATTAGTCGTTATTGTCAAGTGAGCTGTAAGACAAATTGTCATGGTAACTGGTAACAGTAACATCATAGAAACATGACATATCCAATTTGTCAGAATTTATACAAGAACGGAGTAAGGAGAGATCTGAGTTTTATATTGAAGTAGGTAAGCTACAGTATAGAACGTGTAAATAGTGTAGCAGTTGCTAATGACCACTACTGCTTTCTAGTATATTTGAATTCTGTGTAGAACCCTACAGCATGGTTTAAACTCTGGGAATTTTTGTGATGATTTCTTCATTTTATTTCTTGGTGAGTATTCTATTAGACTATTTCGATTTTGCACTGGGTTGATTGTAGTTGTTACTACTCTGTAGTTGTTACTACTCTGTAGTTGTTACTACTCTGTAGTTGTTACTACTCTATAGTTGTTACTATTCTGTAGTTGTTACTACAATTTCTTTAAGGTTTTAGCTATGAAAATTAACCTATATGCAGACCAATTTTCAAGTTATTCCTGTAAGCAGCTTACCCTGTAGATGTGACAAGAATGTGTCTTTTTTAGTGCAGTTAATCATCCTCAGCTATTGAATATTTATCAGATTTGCACCAAATGAATTTCTCTTACTACGAAATGCACGAAATTTCAAGGCGATTAAGCTGCACAGTTGGATTTTATAATGGCTTTTGTAAAGTGTGCAAAAAGATGAAGAAAAAACTAAACCTCTGAAAAGCAAAGAAATTAAGCCAAACTTTGAGGGCTCACGCATTAAGCAATATTGCTCAAATTTTGGTATTTGGGGTGCTCAGGTGGAGGGGTGCTCAGGTGGAGGGAATTTGCAGTATAAAATTTAGAGAAGGGAGCACAGAGCTACGTATGCATGAAAATCATGTTTTCTTTCTTCCTGTCAATATGCACACAGTGTGACATGCCAGCTTTCTTGGCCATGCAGCACACACCTGTGTGCCTTGTATGAGCCTTATCCGAAATTACGTCACAGACATAAAAATGGCCGCTGTAGTGTGGGGACATTTGTAAAATTTGTATGGGCGACTATGGGACGAAAATTTTAAAACGGCAATATCTCAGCCAAGAAGGAAAATATCGAACTGTAACTAGCAGGTATGGCTATAAGACATTACAATAAGTACGTAAAAGCGATTTTCGGTTGATTTTCAAAACAACGCTAGATTCCTATTCTTTCAGCAAATTTATCACCATACCTGTTGGTTAGAGCTCGATATCTTCCGCCTTGGCTGAGATATTGCCGCTCAAAAAATTTCTCCCCATAGTCGCCCATACAAATTTTACGAACGTCCCCACACTACAGCGGCCATTTTTATGTCTGTGACGTAATTTCGGATAAGGCTCATTAGATTAAGTCTTGATTCATCACTTATTGGCATACATTACAGCTTGGGGTATAAAGCGTCCATTGTTTCATGTCTATCAACAAATTTTGAGATTGTTCCCTTCGGCTTCTACTGTGGGCAGGTGAGCAGGCTCATGTGATCCCTAGCTGTGTTGTTACCATGACAAAAGGTTTACAGAGGATGAAGTAGAGCAGCTAAAAATGTCAGTTGAGTAGGTGTGATTGTGTTTTCTGATATTGTTCAGTTGCTAGGTTACAGCAGCAATATGGTAATCGGTGGGCGAAAATAGGAAGTCAGATGGACCGAACAGATCATTCAGTAAGGGTGAAGTTTGATGGATTGGGATCTGTGTGTGGTAAGCATGTATGGGTTTGACGGGGGGGGGGCACAAGGGTGGTAGGCATATGGAGCACCCAGAAACTAAAGGAACTTTATATATTTCATGACATCATTATTTTCTAGCAGTGGTAACTAACTTTCATATAAAGGGCACAACATAAATGCTGCAGTATAAGTTAAAAGTGGGAGTAAAGTGGGAGTTGGTCTCTGTTCTTTGTAGTGTAAAGAATTTTAATGATAGATGTTCTATTTCGTTCCATTAGAGTATTTCAGTGTTTAGCAGCTTTTACCCCTTTGTTCCCCTCTTGTTGATTCCTAGAAGAGATTAGCTCTCTCTTCTCACTCTTTCAATATTTTCGTTGTCCATGTATGCTTCAGATGCAACTGCACCTGTACTGTAGCTTCTACTATTGTCCTAGCTAGCAGATAGTAAAATTTTGGAGGTAGTTCCCCACCCCCCACCCCCGCCCCTAAATCCACCCTTATAACATACCATTGTGAACAAGAATTGTAGCTTGAGGTGTAGGGATCGGTGACAGTAGGCAATAAGTATAGTTCAGTTATGAGCCAATTATCATATAGGATGGCATACAATGGACCATGTGCATTTTATCTGCAGAATCCTTAGCTAGCTATTAGTGCCCATGGGATGGTGCTGCGGTTGCAAGTTTTCATATTCAGTGACTGGAGGATTCTCATGTGGTGACTGTTTTATTAGAGTATTTGACTTTGACAGACTGCTCTATTACAGTATCTCCATCTTGATTTTAAGTTCTCTCTTTTTTGGAGGAGGAGGGGGGAATGTGCCCCTCCTTGGATCCGCCACTGAGAATTGTGGTTTAGCATTGCAAGTATATTTGCTGCATGTAGCACTGAAATTTCCTGTTACATGTTACAGTATATTTGATATTGCTTATTGTAAGGAATTTTAAGTTCGATTATAGGGATTAAATGTCCACAAGTATAGGAAACCTTCCTTGTTTCACTATTTTCATCTGACCTAGTAAGGGAGAATGGTAGGGCTGCACTGATTTTAGTATTATTATTGGGCCGATTCTGCTGTTTTCATGAAGTATCGGAATTGGCTATTATATTCTGATTCTTATCTCGTGCGAGAATAACGTAACATCTTGACTGGCACAATGGATGCCTGAAAGCAATTCTAACTCTGTGAAAATTCATGTCCTAGAAAAATATCAACTCTAATACAGGGAGCAGTTCATCATAACTATTTTATATTTCTAGTGGTCATATACTGTTTTTGTGAGCACCATTATCGGCACTTCTTCTCAAACCATAGCAATAGAGTGTACTGGACTAGCCTGTGAACTGGTTTGCATTTTCAGTGACTTCACAGATTTATTATTTTTGTTATTTGGCTGAGAATTTTGAATTTGATTAGGGATCATAAAAATAAAAAGTGATAGAACAAGGGAGGTTGAGTATATATAGACTTAAGTAGGCGTTTAATATCCACTAATATATCTTCAGGTGTAGCCAACCTCCTTTGTGTGACTACTTATTTCTATGATGAAGCTTGAAATTTTTCCTTATACTTTTTTGTTTACTTTTTGTAACATTATTATGACTGATGAAGCCACACATACCACATTAGAAGAATCAATTTCACCATGATTATTGTGTTCATCTGAACACTCACCTAACTATCAGTTACTGGAATAGCAAAGTGGCTGTTGTGCTTCGTTTTCAGCTATGTTCAGCCCGTTACACAGTGTTACAAATGAAGAACACTAGGAGAAGGACCTCGATCCAGTGACAATGAAAAACTCGGGACAATTCCCATCGAAGCCACATGCAGTGCAACTGCGAATTGATATCTTGTGCTGTCAGCAAAGATAAATGGGACACAAAGGAGGACACTGGTAAGTCCATGAAGAATGCATTGTGTGTACTGTGGTATACCAAAAGGCACCAGTAGGGTTGAAGCAACATCGAACAGTGAAAAAATCAAGCCTGTAGTCTTAGTTGTTATCAAGTTACGTTTGTCTGAAGGCATCAGTCAGTCAGTAGAAAATTCCACTCAATTAAAATTTTGTAGCAACTTTTTGATACTGCCAAGGTGCCATGAATGTATTGTGAGGTAGCTAGTTTTATGGTGATAATTTTGGCCAGAAAAGCCCAAACTTTCATGAACCCTAATATACAGTGCTATTGTACTGTATGATGTAACTGAATTAGGTTAGGTAATCCTAAGGCTGCAGCACATGTTGCTGTCAGACCTTCAGTGCTGGTCACTGTAAAGTGTTAATTATACAACCAAGTAGTAAGAATAATAAGAAATGCGGTTAAAATTACGTCATTAATAATGAATGAATAAATAATGTTTGAGAAAACTACGAGGCCTAGAGACATGAACTAAGCGGGGATAGATTCGCCTGTGAATGAAGGCACAATTGTATAATAAGTACGCCTGTTCATGCTGATGACTTTACCGTACGTGTAATTCTATATAATTCCCGGCACCACGCCCTTGTTTAATTACAGATTGCTCGAATGAGAAGATTAGTAAACATGTGGAAAGGCCAGGCGCCACTTTACTGGTAAACAACAACATTACAACTATGTTTAAATGTTTGTAACTGTGTATTTTGTGTGCAGGATATGCGCTCCAGGCGTCATGCAGTGAACAACCAGCTGATGACCAGTTGGGATACCAGCTGATATGCTCATAAACAACCAGCTGGAACAGCAAGGTAATGAGTAATGTAATACTTGTACCGGTAGTTGTATTATACATCTGCATCCTTCATCTGGCTTGCTAGCCGCTGGAATTATTTTCATTATAGCTACTGACCGCCCATATCAAAACATATGTATAGGATTTGTCAAATCAAGC
Organism: Dysidea avara; assembly: GCF_963678975.1. NCBI lineage: Eukaryota > Metazoa > Porifera > Demospongiae > Dictyoceratida > Dysideidae > Dysidea > Dysidea avara. The sequence goes on from NC_089280.1 coordinate 649,776, forward strand.
ATTTTCAGGTGGTCAACATTAAAAGTTTTCAAACACTGGTTAAACCTTTAAAAATTAAGAATTATGCATTAAATATCTGTTTAACATCTTTTTTTGAAACCTCAACTTGGTAAAACAGGCTGGCCATAAAATCTCATCATTCCTTGTCATTTGTTGTCCAATACAAAATACATGTATTTTACACTACACACAAAAACACTAATTTACAACCTTTAACTCACAAAGTTTCTACAGCACACCATACAATAAAAGAAAGCTCTTGAATTTCTCTATCCAATTCCGACCGTACAAATGGGAAAATGTCGCCATAGTGACAGTTACTTACTGCTGATGATGACATAATACGCGCTCCATACATTAACCTATTGGAAAATTTAATTATCTTGCCAGGAAAATCTCAATTTACAAGTTGTTATCCTCAACCAAATTAGCTAAATTTGGTATCATTCTACGCAGCGAAGGATGCTTAATAAGACTCCGACTGTACAAATTGTTAAACAGGTTAGTTTATAGAAATATGTTTAAAAACACGTTTTTACGGGCATTCTGAACACGTAAATTTTGCGGTACAAGGCTCCTTTTTAGCTTCCCCATCGTTACTACACAAAGAACGTACACATAAATCGAATCGCCTTTCATCAAGGAATCTGATAAACCAAACTTCGTGTCTGTCAACCAAAGTACGCGGAAGTTACGGCGCCTTGTTTAGAGGACGGTGTTATCTTATACGAAACGGGCGTAACCCATTCGGAAATCCGGAATATCTTACACAAGTTTTGATATGCACCATCATCTGGCTTGCTGGCGGCTGGAATTATTTTCCACTCGGCTTAACTACTAGTCTACTGTGAGTCTGTAATAGCTAAACAAGAAGCCGATGCAGTGCTGCATATACAACAATGTGTAACTATCTCCTGTATGTTGTGCATGGCTGTATGCATAATATTATAGACTGTGATCACTGTGCCAATGCCACACCGCTGATATACAGGTACATCACCAGTGGCCTCTAGTTACAACAGAGTCTGTTGTGCCATATTGGCTTGATTGGGATCAATTGCTAATTGTGCCTTCACCATATCCCTTATTCTGCATAGCCTCACTTCACTGTTGAGTCATCTTCAGAGACACGTCACACCTACAATATATAGTTACTTTCAATATAGCTAACTTAACTTGGTTTTTTGTGTAGGTTGTGTTTTAGTATTGTGGTTTTCTGATGCCAGTTAAACTCCCTTGCCTGTGTACGTATGCATATGTATCATTTCCACAGGTACATGCACACTGCTCTGAGTGTTTCCTATAGCACTGTTTATACTTGCCCAATGGGTAGGTTGCAGCGTTGGTGTATGTACTTGGTTGTATGAGACGCGGTCCTAGTTATACAACCAAGTACTAAAGAATAATACGAAACGCGGTTAAAATTACGTCATAAATAAATAATTAAAAATTAATGTTTGAGAAAACTACGAGGCCTAGAGACATGAACTAACCGGGGATAGATTCGCCTGTGAATGAAGGCACAAACGTATAATCGTCGCTCCTGTTTGTGCTGATGACTTGACCATACGTGTAATTCTATATAACGCCCAGTACCACACCCTTGCTTAATTACTTACATATTGCGCGAAGAAGATTAGTGATGCCCGTGCAGGAGAGCCAGAAGCCACTTGTGTAAACAAGAAGATTACAAGTAAGTTTTTATGTTTGTAACATCTCAAGTCTCCATGCCAGCTGCCAGTGGATTCATTCACGTAAATAAACAATACAACAAGTGTGCAACGACGGTTTACCAAGTATTTGTTTAACTTTAATGATCTACCGTACTCAGAACGTTTATCAATATTAGGTTTGCCATCCCTGCAGTATCGTCGCTTACGAGGTGACATGATTCTTATTTATCGAATGATTTATAATGACATTGGACTCGAGCTATCTGACTTCTTTTCTACCAATACATGCAGTTCTACCAGGGGCCAAATTTTTTAAACCACGTGCTGTCACCCGGCCAAGATCAAACTTTTTTGCAGTAAGGAGCATTAATGTATGGAACAATTTACCAGAGAATGTGATTGCAGCCCAATCTATCAACAGTTTTAAAAACCTACTGGATCAACACTTCTCCTCACAAATGTTTACTATCGATCATGACTGGTAGCTAATTTAAATTATGTTAGATTTTATTTTGCTAGCTATAGAATAGGATCATATACAGGCATTGCCTATGTATCCTAAATCACTAATACTAATACTAATACTAAGAAAACATTAAACTGACATATGCCACGCTCTTTACAATAAGCTTACAGTTACATATAAAATACAAGTAAACAATTTTGTCTTGTGCAGCTGGCATGGCGAACTTTCTTTGTGTTGGTGTCAGGCAATTCAATACATGCTTAATCTTTTTTGCCTTCACCTGGTGTAGCTACTAGGCTCTAGTGGCTTGGCTGTCTTCCTTTATCTGGTTCATCTGGCTTGCATACGCCTACAGCATTGTGTAGCTATCTCCTGAAAGTTGTGTATGCATAACTATAGTGTGTCACCCATCACTGTGCCATTGCTACATCACTGATGAACCTTACTTAGCTCTAGTTGATGTTGATATGCATTGCTGTATATTGGCTAATAATTATTATCTGCATGGTGATGTTGCCTATAATGTATTGCTGCATACAATACTGCAATAATGTATAGTTCTCTCCTGTATGTTTTGTATACATATACTTTGTACACATCACTGTGCCATTACCACACCAATGATGTACTGGCACTTAGCTACTGGTGGCCTTTAGTTACGATGCCACTATTGTGTTATATCTGTCACTACTGTGACATATTGAGTTGATTTGGGGATAATGCATTCACCACCTAATAGCCTCACCGGGGGGCTGTCACGTTGGTGTATGTACTTGGTTGTATGTGACGCGGTCCTAGTAATAATAATAATAATAATAAATACATTGAAATTCTATTTATGGTGTAGCTAATAAATGTGTGCAGTGATGAAGTAGTTGGTTCTTGTACTTACAGTTACTTCTAAGGTAGGTACTTGAAATATCAGTAAAAATGTAACGGTACGACTCTAGAGACTGGGTGTTCATTTAATTGGAAAGTACATGAAGTTACACAGCCATTCAGTGAGCTTGTTCTAATCATGAACCACGGTAGTGGGTTCATAATAGGGATTGCCCATGTTTTTTTTTGCAAAAATACTATTAGAACGCACACCTAAAAACGAGCATCCTTCAACTCAAAACAATGCTCCAGCGGTTCTTTGCAATGAATATTTGTCCACTAGTGGCTAAGTATCAAGTGAAAAGGAAACAGTAAGTGTATTTCAGACAAAACTGAAATTTGCCTGTTAGTTCATATTAGGCCACATAAACTTAATTATTAGTTTCTCATCCTCCTGCACTCAAAATATAGCAGTGTGGGAGGGTGGATTTTTATTTTATAACTCCAATTGCAATTTTCTTAGAATGAGGTACCAACAATAAAAGGTGCTAATTGGCCTCCCTTAGCCACCAGTGGTGCTAAAAATCCTTAATGAGGTAAGAAAAACCAGGGCCGCCCACAGTGGGGGGGAGGGGCAACTGGGGCATTTTCCCCAGTCCCCAGCCTGAAAGGGGCCCCAGGAGGCTCCGTAAGGGCCCTTTGAATACCTGTTTATAAGATCGATGTACTCTAATAGAGCAGTCAGATCTAGATACTCTAATAGAGCAGTCACAGTATTTTTCAGAGGAGCAAGCTTATAAATGAGGAGATACGGTTGGTGAGGAGTAGCTATTGTCATTGTCAGCATGTAATGACCCTTTTTTCTTTTTTGGTCTTCAACTTACAGTTCTGGGCGGCCCTGAGAAAAACAGTGATAAGGGCGGGGAAAAGAAAGTAATAATTAAACTTTATATGTGGCCTTATTATTCATAATATTTTCTTTCACAGAGTTTACAAGGAGAATCCTGGGATAAAAAGTAGCAAGGCTTGCTGAATGGATCATTGTGCGTGTCCATTACCTATTTTTGATTTTGTTTTCGGATGGAAGCAGCCCAAACCGGGCTGTTTCTTCTTGCTAAAACACACTAATGCACAAGAAGCCATACAATACCACACTCAGAGTTAGTGTGCGTAATCTGTGCTTATGACTTTGTTGCAAGGTGGTTTTTTCACTACGTGATTATTGTACGTGGGCGAGTTATCCAGATTAAATACTCTAATAGAGCAGTCACGTAAATACTATAATAATGCAGTCAAGTGTATAACAACAATCCTTGCACAGCTATTAAAAAGACACCAGTAATGTAAATTGTAGCTCATATTAGGAGACTCTGTCTGTATACACATTGCAATTTGATCAGCTTCATGTGTGTGCTGAAATGTTGACGGTGTTACTATGCAGAATGCAAAATTACACTATTCACCACAGTCTTCATTATCAATCCATAATCCATCACTGGATTAATAAAAAGTACATAAACTAAAAATTGAAAATTTTAAGAGGGAGAATAGGGTTTGCTGAAAAAAAGCCATGAAACAAGAAGGGATCGTTGGGATGGTAACGTAAACCACAAATCCCTATTTTGACTCACTTCAACATGACAGAGCATGTAACTAAAGATTTATGACAGAGTCAAAATAGGGATTTGTAGTTTACATTACAATCCCAGCGATCCCTTCTTGTTTCATGACTTTTCAGTGGTCCCTATTCTCCCTCTTAAACTTTTCAATTTTTTTATTCATCTAGTAAAACATACACTTGTACTCTAATTAAGCTGTCACTTGATAAATTAAGTATTCGGATATCTGATGCTCCCTGTACTTGTTTGTTTACTTATTGCATACCACATCAAAGGAATGGTGTCAAGCATATTATAAATTTTTGTGCAATTACTGAAAAGTGGAGTGGCCATTACTCTATTTTCAGTCCGTTACACAACACACTAGTGTTACTAATGGTACAAGAAACTAGTGATGTGCGATATGCTTGAAAGTGTATCTGTATCTAATAGCTGTGTAGCAACTGATATGATACATAATGTTACTTGATACATGACGGTATGTTATATATGACAAGTATAAGAAAAAGTTGGGAATTTTAAATTAGATTAGGGACAATGTATAATGCTGCAATAAAAAGTACTGAAACAAGCTGGATCGGAGTAGTACGTAATGTCCAAATACTGTAAAACAATAAGAAGTGAATATCCCTACTGTGCTACACATTATACATTGTCCCTAATCTAATTTAAAATTCCCAATTTTTTCTTATACTTGTTTGTGAAGTTTTTTTGCAAGCTCATGACCACTAAATATCTGCTGAGTTACTCACAGCACTATTATACTAGATTATGACTCATACAATAACAACTGATCAGTGGGCATGGCTCTACATAAGCCTGCAGACAATAATGGACGTGGATTCGTGCATATCTACATGGGCGTGGCTACCATATGTCTACAGACAGTAATTTACGTAACTGGGTGTGGCTCACGAAAGAAGCAGAGCTACACTATGACGTGTGGTAACACATCCACATTTAATTTAGCACGTAGCGTCAGACCCGAATAATCTGTAAAGCAGGACCTGGATGACCCGACTCGGTTTAACATTGTTACTAATTAAACTATATTTATTGACTTACACATTGCTATATAGTCCGCCGTGAGTTGCTCTCTCTGATCGATATCAACAGCGAGTCTGACGTACGCGTGTGTTTTTGGTACAACCGGCGACCACGAGTATTCGAATAGTTTGATGCAATATACACTGGTATGGAAGCCGTACTGTAGTCTATTAACACTCAGCGGGAGAACCTTGACTGATGGCCATGGTAAAGAAGGATAAAAGGTAAGACAATAGCTAGCGCAAGTATTGTATGTTTATCAATATACCAAAGGTTTTTTCTTAAGCGATCTAGAAACGTTTCTGCGAAAGAATTAGGGCTGTAGCTGTAGCCGGTTTTCCGCTACGCTTGACTGAAGACATCAGGCAGGTAGGCAGGCAGTAGAAAATTCCATTGACTAAATTTTTTTAAAAATTCTGTAGCAACTTGATGGAAACGTTTCGGGTCGATCTGAAGACACTTTTGGACTTGGTTTTACCCAACCAATACTATCATGTCGTTGTGAGGAAAACTCGCGGCAGGTTTTTGGGTTATATTATATCATGGATCGCCCCCACACCTTCGATGTCCCTAATATACAGTACTATTGTACTGTATGATACATAATGTTACTTGATACATGACAGCAAAAGTTCATAATATATATACTAAGGAGAGTATCCTACTCTCATATACCCCTGTAGAAAGGCGTATCGTGAAGTTATGATGTAACACTTCTGAGTTCGCCCGTTTTTCTTTGTATAATTAATGATGTCATTAGTTGAACATGGTATCGATTGAACGCGTGCCTACCAACGTCGCTAGCAACCAAATTAACTCCAGCTCTAAGCGTTTCTCACCCAACTACAATCGTTCCTTCATGGGTTAAGACCGCTTCGTAGGCGTTTCTTACTAGGCCATTTGCGAATACGGCTATCCTGAGCGTCGCAAGTGTGAAACGATGCTAATGATTCTTGCACTTTTACGGCATCCTGTACGTCACAAACCACAACATCTTGTCGTTACATCATAACTTCACGATACGCCTTTCTACAGGGGTATATGAGAGTAGGATACTCTCCTTAGTATATATATTATGAACTCTTGATGACGGTATGTTATATATGATACATAATGTTACTTGATACATGACGGTATGTTATATATGATACATAATGTTACTTGATACATGACGGTATGTTATATATGATACATAATGTTACTATTTCTAGAAGTGAAATTATTTGTGTGGGCTGCTAGTAAATGTTCATAGCCAAGTACCAGCTACACATCATTGCACTGTTATACAAGTATAAGGAAAAATTAGGAATTTTAAGTTTGATTAGGTATCATAGAAATAAAAAGTAGGGAAATAGACGTTCTGCATGATCCCTAATATAAAGTAATATTGTACTGTATGATAACAAGAGTTCGGGAAAGTGGTAAGCAACCAGCTACATTGCTATAGTGCAAAAATACATAACTTCATATTAGAGTTAATTAAATGCACAAGTGGCCAATACTTTTTCATGGTTTAGTACAATCTAGGAAACTAGTAAACAAGCAAGCTACATTATTGAATTGCACAAAACCAGGCATTCACATTTTTTGTGATTGTGTAATCGAAATAGTGATATGCGAGCATGATATTGGTATCATGATGCAACCAGAGTATCAGAGATATATCGATATATATTGCAAAAAATCCCTCTGCAATCAATCTAGTCACTACAGAAAATATAGACGATTCCTATTATAAAAAGTACTGCTTAATTGACTAGAGACTAAGTCTTGTGGGTATGTGCCAGTAGTTTACAACATGTGCATTGCATGGGTCATTGGAGGAGGACGCTGTGTCTACTCATGCATGAAATTTCTACTGTAAATTTCACGTGGTCGATCTGTATGATTATATGTTTCTATCCCAATATAATAGGGCATTTAATCCCTACTTTAGTCACGGCTACACTATTGACAGGATGAAATAGAGATTAAATGTCAACTAGAGTAGCTGGTGTAGATGACCTCCCTTGCTTATTCAATGTTTACTTCATAAAACATTTACTAGTTCTATTACAGTTTTTGTGTGATGGTTTTATGTTAATGTTTTTGGTAACTTTCCAGCTGCACCCATGTCTTATAGCATAAGGGGTTGGTCCACTCCAATGTACACTATTTTCAGTACCTTATTTATAGCCCCTCCTGAATTCTGCCAATAAGTATGCAATCGTTTGCAAGCAGTTTTAACAATCTAATAGGGAGTAAACACAAGATGTCCCACTCACATCTTTCAGTCAATATGGACCATACAGAATGAGATGTGAGTGGGGACATGTCTCTACTGCAAATAGCGAATTTAGCTACAACTCCTAGATGGTAGTATTCTGTGGTGTAGACAGCAAGCATGATGACACTGGTCTCATAAACAGACATGCTCACAGCCAATTATATAGTATAATAGTTTAGCCACTTATTGTTTAAGTATTCCGTTGCTAGGTACATGGAGTAAGCAAGAAGTAGAGTTACTGGTATCTGCTGTGACAGAATGTGGAGAGGATGATATTAATTGGAAAATAGTGGCTAGGAAAGTTAAAACAAGAAATTCTCATCAGTGTCGTCAGAAATGGTATGTTATATATATAGTATTGTACACTGTACATGTTACTATATTTAGGGTGTTCTTCATGTGCTGGAAACAGTTAGAGTCACCAGTTTCATGGTGCAAACTAGATAATATTCGACTTGTACAAGAGTAAGCCACGCCTACTGTAAGGGGTGTAGTTTGTTTCATCAACAACAGACTTAGCCAATCATCCGCCACGGATGAGGAGGAAGTCGATTGGAAGAAAATGGCTGAATCTGATTGGCCACCGTAAGACTAAGTCAGCTCCACCCACTCAGTATCACATGATCCTCCAATAGGGCTCGGTCAGGTAGTTACCTACGTTGCAAATGGACAGCATTACGACGACAAGTAGCTAACTATGAACTGCGTAGTTTTAGAGGTTAGTTATTTAGAGGTGGTCTGGCTACATTTAACAGTTTCAATGTCTACTCCCTGTTTAGTGGGTGTCCTTTGTGAGGTAGTAGAGAAGTGATCTAGGGTGGTGTATGATAATAATTATTGTTGGAAATCTTAATCATTGAATTTCATCGTGGTCATTGTCACAATTACACACCATGTCATTTATCTGCTGCTGTTTCTTGGCTCCCATCTTTGATTTCACTTTTAAAGCCCTCCATACTGTTTTTTCACAGCTTGGCTGTTCTTGATTGTGTACCCCACAACCAGTGTGATTATACTTGAAAAATGCAATAATGTCACCAATTCTGTGCACAGCTTTGCATGATCATGAAAGAGAATTAGCCATTTGTCCCAAGTGTGTATATTACTAAACATTTTAGTGTTTTAGATTGATATTTTTAAAACCTGCTCTAATAAAGTCACCAGTCTAAACCAGCCAGTTTGAATATTCCCAAATGCATCTTTTAATGTAGTCATCTAGTATGACCTAGGTCAGGAGAGTTAGTCCTTATATGACCAGAAGATGGCAGGGTTCTATCGTATCAGTTCTACTCACATGTTCTCCATTCCCATTCCAGCTAACATCAAGTGTTGCCACAAGATCCTGATGAATAACTGTAAGACTGGCAATGAAGCAACAACTTAGCAATTATTCATAAACAATTTATAAAATGTATAATCTCACTATTCAAACAGTAACCATGACAACAAGGTCAGTGTGGTCTTGACATGAGGTAGGAGTCAGACTGTTGACAGTAACGAGGGGATAGACTGGACTTGGGGGGGAGGGGGGGTAACATTTCCCCTCCAAAATGTCTTTAATATGTTGTACAATGAGATTGATGGCCACTATTGTGAGGGAATGACATCATTATTATTTGAGGGGAAATCACTTACCATTGTTCTCTGCCCCTCGGGGTATAATGACATCAGCATATTTCTTAGTCTACAAGAGAAGAAGAGTGCGACAATCCCCACACAGGCACACACACACACACACACAGTCTCCTGATTGTGTTAGCCCTGGCATGAACTGTCAGGTGGTGATCCCCCCTAGCTTGTTTAAGTATTTTACTGTAGTGGTCCCTACTAGCTTGGAAATTCCTACACTTGTTCACCTACAGTCAGTAATTTAGAGAGCTGAAAATGTCATAGTTCATTTGTTAGTATGTATCTTTATGTGAATGCATTGCTGTGTTACACAGATACTTACAGGCAAGCAAAACTCTTCAAAAGCTGGTTTCACAAATTGTGTGTACTGAGTCAACACTTGCTCTAGCTCTCGTCCTCTCTCATTGATATCTCTTAACACTGTTACCATAACATGTAAACTATGGGGTGTGTGTTTTACATACCTCTTCTAGCCAATCGAGTGTCACTATTTGTGTCAACAAACAACTTCATCTGTACCATCTCTCTCACCTGTAACATCTGCCTATAGCAACAAGCTGTAACTACATCTCCGTGGTATCAGGCAATGATCATAAAAGTGTTCAGATAAATGAATTGTTTGGATAATCATTTATGCTCAAATAAAACATACACCACACACTTTAAATTTTAATAAGGTTATTTAAATTTTATCGATTAAATTAAAAAAAAAAAAAAGACTGCTGCAAATCCCTATATTGACTGTCACAATTTAGCTACATAATGCTCTATTCATCTATTTGAACTCATGCAGTGATACTAACTCCACATTTACTAAGTGTTACTTTGTCTTGGAACAAATTTTGTCAAGTACAGCCTAGCCTGAGACAAAACTAGATCTAGCAGTAGCCATTACTATACAACTTTTGACAGGATTTGAACAATGGTCCCAAGACAGAGCAATATGGAGCTAGCATCGGTAGTTGGTAAAATTCGGATTTCCGGAATTCCGCGCGGAATTCCGGAATTATGGGGGAGGCAATTTTATAAAATCCAGATCGAAATACTCTAATAGAACACACACCCATATTCTAATAGAGCACAAGCAATTTATGTGATTGTTGTTCCTGATGTTGAACTATGCCATGTACCAAATTAGTCTGCACACATACCAAAGGACCCATGCATAGCTTTTGAACAGCGCTCACAACACCGCTGTAACAAGCCGCCCAGACTCAAGCGGTGCAAGTTAGTGCTTCCTCAGGAAGTTACCATGCTCGACGGCCGTGTACTTAGTTAAATTACTGGCAGCCGAATATAGCTACGCTGAGTTACTCATTGCACACCATGGCTTACCTTTGTTTCTTCGGTACTGGTTCCTCCTCTTCTTCGCTGCTGCAGTCATCTACTTCTAACGTTTCATCCATTTCTAACGACCGAGGATAACGTTTTTTCGACGCTGGTTCCTTCTCTTCTTCCACCACTGCTGCAGTCATCTATTTCAAACTTAGCTTCCATTTCGAACAAGCGAGAATAGCGTTTCTTCGACGATGGTTCCTTCTCTTCTTCTTGGCTGCTGCTGCTGTCACCTACTTCTAACGCAGCGTCCATTACATAGTAACGAGCGAGAATATTAAATACCACAAAATGACTCGTTTTGAAATCACGTGATAACATTAATGGATGCGGAATTCCGTAACGGAATTCCGGAAATCCGCATTTTACCAACTACCGCTAGCATCGGTAGCTATATAATGGGTTTTGCTATGTGAGTTGGGTCAAAGGAAGGATTGGTGGTTTACATTACCACCCCAGCAATCCCTTCTTGTTTCCTGGCTTGGTTTAGTAGTTCCATTCCCTTTTTGAAAGTTCAAATATGTTATCCATCTATTTTTTGTGTGCTTCATTTAATGCAGTAATGAATTTGTTTGATAATGAAGAGCAGCAGCGGAGGAAGTAGTTGATATGAGGGGGGGCTCCGCTGAGCTGACCCAGACTTATTTCTATAGTTTGGTAAGGTGAGACCAAAAAAGGTCACAACCAACTGACAAGAGCTTTCCACCTCACCAGCTACCATTTCTAGCTGATAAACTACATAAAAATCCTTACATAGCTCGCTACACACTGACTACTTTATTAGAGTGACTGCTCTGTTAGAGTATCTCGATCTTTATCACGGTTTTCAGCCCCACTCCAAGAAAGATAATTCCGGTGTGATATCATTCTGAGGGGGGCCTTTAGCCCCTCCCCCCCCCCCCCCCCCCCCCTTTCCGCCGCCTATGATGAAGAGTGTTTAGGATACAACAATTTAGTGTTTCTACTCTCAATCATTCAGTATACACATGAAGCATACAGAGACTCCTACTATACAGCAATGGCGGATCCAGGATGGGGCATTTGGGGCAAATGCCCCCCCCTCGACCTTGTGGAGGAGCCAGCCGTAAATACTAAGGCCAAGATCAGATGAACTCATGAAAATATGCATATTTTTCTAGTATTATTACAAATTCACCTGAAACCAAAGTCAAACTAACCGAAATTGTCAACCAACACCTTCGTGCGTAATAAGCGCCTCTATAAATAATTATCGTATTGCTGTTATTTAAGACATTCAAAGCCTTTAAAGCAGCTTTTAAGACTTCACAACGGCCAAAATGGCAAAAATCAACAGTAACAAGTCTATTAGTACTTTACCAGCTATATAACGGTCCTATCACTTAAAAGCAAATTTTTTCAGTACCAACAAATATCACTTACAATTCCTCCATACTACTTACCAACATCACGATCCACGAGACAGTACCATCCACTGCACTACATCTTACCACATGTATCTACCACAGCTCACCAAAATAGGTATTTTTCTAGAACAATTAATGATTGAAACTCCTTACCAGCCGAGTAGATCTTGTTGAAGTTGCAGATGCTGACATTTTTATAACTGGACCACAATCATTGTTGTAATTGTGTTACATATATTCGGGCAAATCTGAGCACACCAGCAGGGCTGACTGCTCAGTAATAATAATAATCAATAATCATAATCTAGCAATCCTGAGTGATGGGTGTGACAAGGTGAATGAAGGTAGCTAATATGCCATATTTTTACAAATCTTTTATTCATTAAAACTTATAGATTCAAACATTGCAGGTATGCTTGTGTCTATCAGCAGGGGGGCAACTGGGGCATTTTGCCCCGGGCCCCAGGAGGCCCCCCCCCCCCTGAAGGGCCCCTTGAATACCTGTTTAAAAGATCGATATACTCTAATAGAGCAGTCACAGTATTCTTCAGAGGAGCAGTGTAGCAAGCCTATAAATAAGGAGATATGGTTGGTGAGGGGTAGTTATTGCCATTGTTAGCAAGTCATGGCTTTTTTTTTTTTTGGTCTTCAACTTACAGCTTGGGTGAAGTTGTGATTCAGAAAACCTCCTTGCCTCTGGAGCCCCACTTTAACTCTTTGCCCTGGACCCCTTAATTTCTCTTGTCTATCAGAGAACATCATCCTAGGGGTCACAAAACTCTTTTTTTTTTTGCCTCACTTTACTGCAGAATTACTTATAATTATGTGATAAATATCTCTAAAAGTAATAATTCAGTATATCATTTTTATGTTTTACTACTGTTACAGCTTGGCTTCAGTTACTGTAAAGGTTTCCTAATGGTAATATTTAACAGTGAACAATTTTTGAGAGTGATTATTAACTAAACTGAAGCTGCAGCTACCATTTCCTGTGGAGACTGTATTTTAAGTCTGCATGGAGTCATTCCACAACCATTATATCTTGTACCTCTAGATTTACTATCATAGATGCATGACTTGGCAATTTTGTTGAATTACAGCAGCTAGCAGCAATAGCAGCAGCAAACAGCAACAACAACAGCAACAACAACAACAACCAGTGATACCAGCAGCAAGTAACAGCAACACCAAACAGCAACAACAACAACAACCAGTGATAGCAGCAGCAAGTAACAGCAACACCAAACAGCAACAACAACAGCAACCAGTGATAGCAGCAGCAAGTAACAGCAACACCAAACAGCAACAACAACAACAACCAGTGATAGCAGCAGCAAGTAACAGCAACACCAAACAGCAACAACAACAGCAACTAGTGATAGCAGCAGCAAGTAACAGCAACACCAAACAGCAACAACAACAGCAACCAGTGATAGCAGCAGCAAGTAACAGCAACACCAAACAGCAACAACAACAACAACCAGTGATAGCAGCAGCAAGTAACAGCAACACCAAACAGCAACAACAACAGCAACTAGTGATAGCAGCAGCAAGTAACAGCAACACCAAACAGCAACAACAACAGCAACCAGTGATAGCAGCAGCAAGTAACAGCAACACCAAACAGCAACAACAACAACAACCAGTGATAGCAGCAGCAAGTAACAGCAACACCAAACAGCAACAGCAACAGCAACCAGTGATAGCAGCAGCAAGTAACAGCAGCACCAAACAGCAACAGCAACAGCAACCAGTGATAGCAGCAACAAGTAACAGCAACACCAAACAGCAACAACAACAGCAACCAGTGATAGCAGCAGCAAGTAACAGCAACACCAAACAGCAACAACAACAGCAACCAGTGATAGCAGCAGCAAGTAACAGCAGCACCAAACAGCAACAACAACAACAACCAGTGATAGCAGCAGCAAGTAACAGCAGCACCAAACAGCAACAGCAACAGCAACCAGTGATAGCAGCAACAAGTAACAGCAACACCAAACAGCAACAACAACAGCAACCAGTGATAGCAGCAGCAAGTAACAGCAACACCAAACAGCAACAACAACAGCAACCAGTGATAGCAGCAGCAAGTAACAGCAACACCAAACAGCAACAACAACAGCAACCAGTGATAGCAGCAACAAGTAACAGCAACACCAAACAGCAACACCAAACAGCAACAACAACAGCAACCAGTGATAGCAGCAGCAAGTAACAGCAACACCAAACAGCAACAACAACAGCAACCAGTGATAGCAGCAGCAAGTAACAGCAACACCAAACAGCAACAACAACAGCAACCAGTGATAGCAGCAGCAAGTAACAGCAACACCAAACAGCAACAACAACAGCAACCAGTGATAGCAGCAACAAGTAACAGCAACACCAAACAGCAACACCAAACAGCAACAACAACAGCAACCAGTGATAGCAGCAGCAAGTAACAGCAACACCAAACAGCAACAACAACAGCAACTAGTGATAGCAGCAGCAAGTAACAGCAACACCAAACAGCAACAACAACAGCAACCAGTGATAGCAGCAGCAAGTAACAGCAACACCAAACAGCAACAACAACAACAACCAGTGATAGCAGCAGCAAGTAACAGCAACACCAAACAGCAACAGCAACAGCAACCAGTGATAGCAGCAGCAAGTAACAGCAGCACCAAACAGCAACAGCAACAGCAACCAGTGATAGCAGCAACAAGTAACAGCAACACCAAACAGCAACAACAACAGCAACCAGTGATAGCAGCAGCAAGTAACAGCAACACCAAACAGCAACAACAACAGCAACCAGTGATAGCAGCAGCAAGTAACAGCAGCACCAAACAGCAACAACAACAACAACCAGTGATAGCAGCAGCAAGTAACAGCAGCACCAAACAGCAACAGCAACAGCAACCAGTGATAGCAGCAACAAGTAACAGCAACACCAAACAGCAACAACAACAGCAACCAGTGATAGCAGCAGCAAGTAACAGCAACACCAAACAGCAACACCAACAGCAACCAGTGATAGCAGCAGCAAGTAACAGCAACACCAAACAGCAACAACAACAGCAACCAGTGATAGCAGCAACAAGTAACAGCAACACCAAACAGCAACACCAAACAGCAACAACAACAGCAACCAGTGATAGCAGCAGCAAGTAACAGCAACACCAAACAGCAACAACAACAGCAACCAGTGATAGCAGCAGCAAGTAACAGCAACACCAAACAGCAACAACAACAGCAACCAGTGATAGCAGCAACAAGTAACAGCAACACCAAACAGCAACAACAACAGCAACCAGTGATAGCAGCAGCAAGTAACAGCAACACCAAACAGCAACAACAACAGCAACCAGTGATAGCAGCAGCAAGTAACAGCAGCACCAAACAGCAACAGCAACAGCAACCAGTGATAGCAGCAACAAGTAACAGCAACACCAAACAGCAACAACAACAGCAACCAGTGATAGCAGCAGCAAGTAACAGCAACACCAAACAGCAACAACAACAGCAACCAGTGATAGCAGCAGCAAGTAACAGCAGCACCAAACAGCAACAACAACAACAACCAGTGATAGCAGCAGCAAGTAACAGCAGCACCAAACAGCAACAGCAACAGCAACCAGTGATAGCAGCAACAAGTAACAGCAACACCAAACAGCAACAACAACAGCAACCAGTGATAGCAGCAGCAAGTAACAGCAACACCAAACAGCAACAACAACAGCAACCAGTGATAGCAGCAGCAAGTAACAGCAACACCAAACAGCAACAACAACAGCAACCAGTGATAGCAGCAACAAGTAACAGCAACACCAAACAGCAACACCAAACAGCAACAACAACAGCAACCAGTGATAGCAGCAGCAAGTAACAGCAACACCAAACAGCAACAACAACAGCAACCAGTGATAGCAGCAGCAAGTAACAGCAACACCAAACAGCAACAACAACAGCAACCAGTGATAGCAGCAGCAAGTAACAGCAACACCAAACAGCAACAACAACAGCAACCAGTGATAGCAGCAACAAGTAACAGCAACACCAAACAGCAACACCAAACAGCAACAACAACAGCAACCAGTGATAGCAGCAGCAAGTAACAGCAACACCAAACAGCAACAACAACAGCAACTAGTGATAGCAGCAGCAAGTAACAGCAACACCAAACAGCAACAACAACAGCAACCAGTGATAGCAGCAGCAAGTAACAGCAACACCAAACAGCAACAACAACAACAACCAGTGATAGCAGCAGCAAGTAACAGCAACACCAAACAGCAACAGCAACAGCAACCAGTGATAGCAGCAGCAAGTAACAGCAGCACCAAACAGCAACAGCAACAGCAACCAGTGATAGCAGCAACAAGTAACAGCAACACCAAACAGCAACAACAACAGCAACCAGTGATAGCAGCAGCAAGTAACAGCAACACCAAACAGCAACAACAACAGCAACCAGTGATAGCAGCAGCAAGTAACAGCAGCACCAAACAGCAACAACAACAACAACCAGTGATAGCAGCAGCAAGTAACAGCAGCACCAAACAGCAACAGCAACAGCAACCAGTGATAGCAGCAACAAGTAACAGCAACACCAAACAGCAACAACAACAGCAACCAGTGATAGCAGCAGCAAGTAACAGCAACACCAAACAGCAACACCAACAGCAACCAGTGATAGCAGCAGCAAGTAACAGCAACACCAAACAGCAACAACAACAGCAACCAGTGATAGCAGCAACAAGTAACAGCAACACCAAACAGCAACACCAAACAGCAACAACAACAGCAACCAGTGATAGCAGCAGCAAGTAACAGCAACACCAAACAGCAACAACAACAGCAACCAGTGATAGCAGCAGCAAGTAACAGCAACACCAAACAGCAACAACAACAGCAACCAGTGATAGCAGCAACAAGTAACAGCAACACCAAACAGCAACAACAACAGCAACCAGTGATAGCAGCAGCAAGTAACAGCAACACCAAACAGCAACAACAACAGCAACCAGTGATAGCAGCAGCAAGTAACAGCAACACCAAACAGCAACAACAACAACAACCAGTGATAGCAGCAGCAAGTAACAGCAACACCAAACAGCAACAACAACAACAACCAGTGATAGCAGCAGCAAGTAACAGCAGCACCAAACAGTAACAACAACAGCAACCAGTGATAGCAGCAGCAAGTAACAGCAACACCAAACAGCAACAACAACAGCAACCAGTGATAGCAGCAACAAGTAACAGTAACAGCAACACCAAACAGCAACACCAAACAGCAACAACAACAGCAACCAGTGATAGCAGCAGCAAGTAACAGCAACACCAAACAGCAACAACAACAGCAACCAGTGATAGCAGCAGCAAGTAACAGCAACACCAAACAGCAACAACAACAGCAACCAGTGATAGCAGCAGCAAGTAACAGCAACACCAAACAGCAACAACAACAGCAACCAGTGATAGCAGCAACAAGTAACAGCAACACCAAACAGCAACACCAAACAGCAACAACAACGGCAACCAGTGATAGCAGCAGCAAGTAACAGCAACACCAAACAGCAACAACAACAGCAACCAGTGATAGCAGCAGCAAGTAACAGCAACACCAAACAGCAACAACAACAGCAACCAGTGATAGCAGCAACAAGTAACAGCAACACCAAACAGCAACACCAAACAGCAACAACAGCAACCAGTGATAGCAGCAGCAAGTAACAACAACACCAAACAGCAACAACAACGGCAACCAGTGATAGCAGCAGCAAGTAACAGCAACACCAAACAGCAACAACAACAGCAACCAGTGATAGCAGCAGCAAGTAACAGCAACACCAAACAGCAACAACAACAACAACCAGTGATAGCAGCAGCAAGTAACAGCAACACCAAACAGCAACAACAACAACAACCAGTGATAGCAGCAGCAAGTAACAGCAGCACCAAACAGTAACAACAACAGCAACCAGTGATAGCAGCAGCAAGTAACAGCAATACCAAACAGCAACAACAACAGCAACCAGTGATAGCAGCAGCAAGTAACAGCAACACCAAACAGCAACAACAACAGCAACCAGTGATAGCAGCAGCAAGTAACAGCAACACCAAACAGCAACAACAACAGCAACCAGTGATAGCAGCAGCAAGTAACAGCAACACCAAACAGCAACAACAACAGCAACCAGTGATAGCAGCAGCAAGTAACAGCAACACCAAACAGCAACAACAACAGCAACCAGTGATAGCAGCAGCAAGTAACAGCAACACCAAACAGCAACAACAACAACAACCAGTGATAGCAGCAGCAAGTAACAGCAACACCAAACAGCAACAACAACAGCAACCAGTGATAGCAGCAGCAAGTAACAGCAACACCAAACAGCAACAACAACAGCAACCAGTGATAGCAGCAGCAAGTAACAGCAACACCAAACAGCAACAACAACAACAACCAGTGATAGCAGCAGCAAGTAACAGCAGCACCAAACAGTAACAACAACAGCAACCAGTGATAGCAGCAGCAAGTAACAGCAACACCAAACAGCAACAACAACAGCAACCAGTGATAGCAGCAACAAGTAACAGTAACAGCAACACCAAACAGCAACACCAAACAGCAACAACAACAGCAACCAGTGATAGCAGCAGCAAGTAACAGCAACACCAAACAGCAACAACAACAGCAACCAGTGATAGCAGCAGCAAGTAACAGCAACACCAAACAGCAACAACAACAGCAACCAGTGATAGCAGCAGCAAGTAACAGCAACACCAAACAGCAACAACAACAGCAACCAGTGATAGCAGCAACAAGTAACAGCAACACCAAACAGCAACACCAAACAGCAACACCAAACAGCAACACCAAACAGCAACAACAGCAACCAGTGATAGCAGCAGCAAGTAACAGCAACACCAAACAGCAACAACAACGGCAACCAGTGATAGCAGCAGCAAGTAACAGCAACACCAAACAGCAACAACAACAGCAACCAGTGATAGCAGCAGCAAGTAACAGCAACACCAAACAGCAACAACAACAACAACCAGTGATAGCAGCAGCAAGTAACAGCAACACCAAACAGCAACAACAACAACAACCAGTGATAGCAGCAGCAAGTAACAGCAGCACCAAACAGTAACAACAACAGCAACCAGTGATAGCAGCAGCAAGTAACAGCAACACCAAACAGCAACAACAACAGCAACCAGTGATAGCAGCAGCAAGTAACAGCAACACCAAACAGCAACAACAACAGCAACCAGTGATAGCAGCAGCAAGTAACAGCAACACCAAACAGCAACAACAACAGCAACCAGTGATAGCAGCAGCAAGTAACAGCAACACCAAACAGCAACAACAACAGCAACCAGTGATAGCAGCAGCAAGTAACAGCAACACCAAACAGCAACAACAACAGCAACCAGTGATAGCAGCAGCAAGTAACAGCAACACCAAACAGCAACAACAACAGCAACCAGTGATAGCAGCAGCAAGTAACAGCAGCACCAAACAGCAACAGCAACAGCAACCAGTGATAGCAGCAGCAAGTAACAGCAACACCAAACAGCAACAACAACAGCAACCAGTGATAGCAGCAGCAAGTAACAGCAACACCAAACAGCAACAACAACAGCAACCAGTGATAGCAGCAACAAGTAACAGCAACACCAAACAGCAACACCAAACAGCAACAACAACAGCAACCAGTGATAGCAGCAGCAAGTAACAGCAACACCAAACAGCAACAACAACAGCAACCAGTGATAGCAGCAGCAAGTAACAGCAACACCAAACAGCAACAACAACAGCAACCAGTGATAGCAGCAACAAGTAACAGCAACACCAAACAGCAACACCAAACAGCAACAACAGCAACCAGTGATAGCAGCAGCAAGTAACAGCAACACCAAACAGCAACAACAACAGCAACCAGTGATAGCAGCAGCAAGTAACAGCAACACCAAACAGCAACAACAACAGCAACCAGTGATAGCAGCAGCAAGTAACAGCAACACCAAACAGCAACAACAACAGCAACCAGTGATAGCAGCAGCAAGTAACAGCAACACCAAACAGCAACAACAACAACAACCAGTGATAGCAGCAGCAAGTAACAGCAGCACCAAACAGTAACAACAACAGCAACCAGTGATAGCAGCAGCAAGTAACAGCAACACCAAACAGCAACAACAACAGCAACCAGTGATAGCAGCAACAAGTAACAGTAACAGCAACACCAAACAGCAACAACAACAGCAACCAGTGATAGCAGCAGCAAGTAACAGCAACACCAAACAGCAACAACAACAACAACCAGTGATAGCAGCAGCAAGTAACAGCAGCACCAAACAGTAACAACAACAGCAACCAGTGATAGCAGCAGCAAGTAACAGCAACACCAAACAGCAACAACAACAACAACCAGTGATAGCAGCAGCAAGTAACAGCAACACCAAACAGCAACAACAACAACAACCAGTGATAGCAGCAGCAAGTAACAGCAGCACCAAACAGTAACAACAACAGCAACCAGTGATAGCAGCAGCAAGTAACAGCAACACCAAACAGCAACAACAACAGCAACCAGTGATAGCAGCAGCAAGTAACAGCAGCACCAAACAGCAACAGCAACAGCAACCAGTGATAGCAGCAGCAAGTAACAGCAACACCAAACAGCAACAACAACAGCAACCAGTGATAGCAGCAGCAAGTAACAGCAACACCAAACAGCAACAACAACAACAACCAGTGATAGCAGCAGCAAGTAACAGCAACACCAAACAGCAACAACAACAACAAGTGATAGCAGCAGCAAGTAACAGCAGCACCAAACAGCAACAGCAACAGCAACCAGTGATAGCAGCAGCAAGTAACAGCAACACCAAACAGCAACAACAACAACAACCAGTGATAGCAGCAACAAGTAACAGCAACACCAAACAGCAACAACAACAGCAACCAGTGATAGCAGCAGCAAGTAACAGCAACACCAAACAGCAACAACAACAACAACCAGTGATAGCAGCAGCAAGTAACAGCAACACCAAACAGCAACACCAAACAGCAACACCAAACAGCAACACCAAACAGCAACACCAAACAGCAACAACAACAGCAACCAGTGATAGCAGCAGCAAGTAACAGCAACACCAAACAGCAACAACAACAGCAACCAGTGATAGCAGCAGCAAGTAACAGCAACACCAAACAGCAACAACAACAGCAACCAGTGATAGCAGCAGCAAGTAACAGCAACACCAAACAGCAACACCAAACAGCAACAACAACAACAACCAGTGATAGCAGCAGCAAGTAACAGCAACACCAAACAGCAACAACAACAGCAACCAGTGATAACAACAGCAAGTAACAGCAACACCAAACAGCAACAACAACAACAACCAGTGATAGCAGCAGCAAGTAACAGCAACACCAAACAGCAACAACAACAGCAACCAGTGATAGCAGCAGCAAGTAACAGCAACACCAAACAGCAACAACAACAGCAACCAGTGATAGCAGCAGCAAGTAACAGCAACACCAAACAGCAACAACAACAGCAACCAGTGATAGCAGCAGCAAGTAACAGCAACACCAAACAGCAACAACAACAGCAACCAGTGATAGCAGCAGCAAGTAACAGCAACACCAAACAGCAACAACAACAACAACCAGTGATAGCAGCAGCAAGTAACAGCAACACCAAACAGCAACAACAACAGCAACCAGTGATAGCAGCAGCAAGTAACAGCAACACCAAACAGCAACAACAACAACAACCAGTGATAGCAGCAGCAAGTAACAGCAACACCAAACAGCAACAACAACAGCAACCAGTGATAGCAGCAGCAAGTAACAGCAACACCAAACAGCAACAACAACAACAACCAGTGATAGCAGCAGCAAGTAACAGCAACACCAAACAGCAACAACAACAACAACCAGTGATAGCAGCAGCAAGTAACAGCAACACCAAACAGCAACAACAACAGCAACCAGTGATAGCAGCAGCAAGTAACAGCAACACCAAACAGCAACAACAACAGCAACCAGTGATAGCAGCAGCAAGTAACAGCAGCACCAAACAGCAACAGCAACATCAACCAGTGATAGCAGCAGCAAGTAACAGCAACACCAAACAGCAACAACAACAACAACCAGTGATAGCAGCAACAAGTAACAGCAACACCAAACAGCAACAACAACAGCAACCAGTGATAGCAGCAACAAGTAACAGCAACACCAAACAGCAACAACAACAGCAACCAGTGATAGCAGCAGCAAGTAACAGCAACACCAAACAGCAACAACAACAACAACCAGTGATAGCAGCAGCAAGTAACAGCAACACCAAACAGCAACAACAACAGCAACCAGTGATAGCAGCAGCAAGTAACAGCAACACCAAACAGCAACAACAACAACAGCCAGTGATAGCAGCAGCAAGTAACAGCAACACCAAACAGCAACAACAACAACAACCAGTGATAGCAGCAGCAAGTAACAGCAACACCAAACAGCAACAACAACAACCAGTGATAGCAGCAGCAAGTAACAGCAGCACCAAACAGCAACAGCAACAGCAACCAGTGATAGCAGCAGCAAGTAACAGCAACACCAAACAGCAACAACAACAACAACCAGTGATAGCAGCAACAAGTAACAGCAACACCAAACAGCAACAACAACAGCAACCAGTGATAGCAGCAGCAAGTAACAGCAACACCAAACAACAACAACAACAACAACCAGTGATAGCAGCAGCAAGTAACAGCAACACCAAACAGCAACACCAAACAGCAACACCAAACAGCAACAACAACAGCAACCAGTGATAGCAGCAGCAAGTAACAGCAACACCAAACAGCAACAACAACAGCAACCAGTGATAGCAGCAGCAAGTAACAGCAACACCAAACAGCAACACCAAACAGCAACAACAACAGCAACCAGTGATAGCAGCAGCAAGTAACAGCAACACCAAACAGCAACACCAAACAGCAACAACAACAACAACCAGTGATAGCAGCAGCAAGTAACAGCAACACCAAACAGCAACAACAACAGCAACCAGTGATAGCAGCAGCAAGTAACAGCAACACCAAACAGCAACACCAAACAGCAACAACAACAACAACCAGTGATAACAGCAGCAAGTAACAGCAACACCAAACAGCAACAACAACAGCAACCAGTGATAGCAGCAGCAATAGTGAACAGATAGGCTCATGCAGATCAAAACAGTGTCATCAGCATAATCAAAGCATCATCACTAGAGGCAGGATCTTCCCCAGATCTTTGTGTGATAGTTTGCATGAAAATGTGTTCATCAATACATTATTAAAATATAGAGGATGATGATGCTCACAACGTATTTTTCTTTTTGCCCAGTGCAAATTCTCAATTGTCGATGCTTTTTTTTGGAAAGTGGGAAGTCACCACACCCTTACAGCCCTTTGCAACCTCTATCACATTTTAAAAGACATTCTTCTAGCTGATCCAAACTGCACTAAATCCTGGCCATCAAACACATGTGCTATACTGTGGAGCAGCATGCTGTTAACGTCATAAACTACATCGGTGATATAAATCTACTCTAAATGACAATCACTTTCCTATAGCAAACACAGTAACTTACATAAATTGTCATCATTCAGGATTGAAAAACACTCTAAGGTACTATCTTAACACACCTTACACTTTTCACCACCTTTGATAAAATAATTTTTATAAATAATAGTTATTTCACTAGAACAATTAAGCACTTATTAAAACTACTTTCCTCACCAAGCAATTGAGTTAGAACTTTGTTAATGGGGTCCAAACTCTACAAATTGTTATTTTGCAAGAACAAGATGTTTCTCATGCAGGCATTAGGTATCCATATAGTGATGAAAACAGTGATGATAATTATGACAAGGGTGACTAAATGTTTGTTGTCAGAACAATGACATGAATCATTGAATTTTAATTGCTGTTTAATTCTACTCAAGTGTAATTACCAGAAACAGCAGAAACTCAAAAATAAATCACAACAAAGCGTCAAGCCATAAAACTTCCAAGTATTTTAATTTCACCTGCCTACACATTTCATCTATATTGATCTTATTGAATGATGCACAGGTAGCTGAAAGCCTGTGTAGTATACACAAGTCAGCATACATGTATTATACAATGCTTGCTACAGGGGCGGATCTAGGATTTCAGAAGGAGGGGTGCTAACAATGGTTGGTTGGCTAAGAAAAGTGAAACTGGTTACAACTAGTTTCACTTTTGAAATATATCTAGATTCAACATGCAGAGCATGCTCTATCTAGGGGGGTCTGGGGACATGCTCCCTCAGAAAATTTTACAAATTTAGCCTATTCAGTATTAAAATTTGGCAATATTTTGACTGAAAAATGATACCACTTTGTTTAAGTGATTCACAATGCTTTCACAATGCTTGTAATTAAAGCATTGTGAGTCACCTAAGTGTAATAACGTTGAAACGACACCAGTATTCCAGAACAGTTGTAACAGCTACTAGCTGCATGTCATATATGGCCACAGCCAGTAACTAAAGTATATTCTTTACAAGAACAGGAAGGAAAAGGATGCAGCTACACATATGATCAATACTTGCCATTAATTTTGCGTTTAAAATACCTTAATTTAGTGGTACATTAAATTTAGCAATTTTAGAGTTTGGTTTTTTGCTAATTGATTGCATCAATTCACGAATTAATAAAATTTATATGGTGAATTCATCAATATACAAGATTGCTAAATTTATAGTGTATTGCTTGGCTTAAGGTATAGCTAGTGTGCTTTACAGCCTCATGGCTCAAACTATAACGTCCAAACAGTAACAATGAAAGGAGGGCTTGAGAGGGCAAGTATATATATACACTCACCATGCAGTGTGTAGAGTACGCATACAGGGGGTCAGGGGTGATGCTCCCTCTGGAAATTTTTGGAATATAGCTATCACAAGATTGAATCTGGAAGCTATTTTTAACCAAATACTCTATTGTACTGAAAGATTGTGGGGGTACAAGATGGGTGAGTTCAGTTGTAAGCAATTTTAGAAAAACAGAACTACAGTTTTAGATGCTATTGGATTATAAGGCAATACATAATAGTGGATTGTCAAAGACATACACAGGATTGGATCTTAAGGTCATTGTAGAGATTTAAAATGCACACAAAAATAACTTCAACTTTGTAGTATATATAGCCACAGACTGTTCTGTTACTATTTCAATCTGACTTTTTACAACTATATGTCCCCATGACCATATTAATATTGAGTCCAAAATCACTTACACGTACAACTAGTTTTTGGCCACAACTAACCCCCTTATAATGTGACAGCGTAAATGCTGTGGTATCATTTGAGCTTATAAAGTTGAGCTTCAAGGGGTTTGGGAGTGAAAACCCTGCATGACATTAAATTTTATTAGCTTCAATTGATGCTAGATCCAGATAAATGCAGCATGGAACTTTGGTATTGATAAAGCAAAAACAAAGGGTTCTCAGATACTACAGCCTTGTTAACTGTATACATGCTAAGAAATTAACCGTTTTACTTAAGCATGTCAACCCAAGCATCAATGTAGCAACAACTGAAAATAACCACTATAATATTAAACTATTTGACAGAAGTTGTTAGCAGTACACAGGTCAAGAAAACACCCTGGCAACTTCTTTTTTAAAAAAACATTATGATGGATGTTCTATTAGAGTAGTTGACTGTTCTATTAGAGTATTTCGATTTTTATCAGTGTTTAGGTTAAGTCTCACACCAAAAGTATAATTTGAACCCCTCTTAGTAATTCTAAGTAAAGATTAGCTATTCTCCTTTCTCTTTCCATCTTTTCATTGCCCATGCATACGTATAAGATGCAATTGCATCTATACTGCAACTTCTAGAAGCTTCCTAGCTTGCTCATGGTAAAATTTTGGAGGGGGTGCTTGAGCACCCCAAGCACCCCCTAAATCCGCCCTTGTTTACTATGCATGTAACATCCCATTCGTTATTATTGTTTATCACGGTTATACATGTTCACAGTGTCTCAATGCACACTTTTATGATTAATGACTGTTCATTGAAAACACATAATCTGAACTGACAATTAATATAAACACTAAAGACAATGATGTGAAGTTGGGTCTTGTATGTTTAAAAATCTTTACCAATGTGATTTACTCTAAACCAGGGAAGGTGGAGCAGGCCAAAGAGTGAGGGGGCCGGGCCAGCTGCATGTAAGCTGAAGACCAAAAAAAAGGGGGGGGGGGACCTGTTGACAATAGCTGCCCTCCACCAACTATATCTCCTTATTTATAACTACACATACATAGCTAAGTGGCTTGCTACACTGCTTCTCTGAATACTGTGACTGCTCTATTAGAGTATCTACATGTTGACTGTTCTATTAGAGTATCTCAATCTATTCTTGCAGGCATTGTCCCATAAAAGTGGGGGGGCCATAGCCCCTCGTCTCCACAGGCTATGCTCTAAACCCCATGAAAATCACAAGATAGTTTAAACACATTATTAATCAAAGTTAGTGTAGCCCTAATGAGGGCTTTAATCAACTGTAAAATTATTGCAAAACTCACAAATAGCTATATAAAATTAGATAAGAAATAGCAACATAATCATGGTAGTTGCCATCATAATCATGGTAGTTTCCATGGTTACAACTATTCAATTCTTGAGGGTAATAATATGCAAGAAAACAGAATAAAATGTGACCGGGCCTACGAAAACAGAGCATGTGGGCACAAACTACACACTGTCACTTTACAGGTCATATCTCAGTATTGGAATAGAATATTTGCATTCTGTAACTTGCAACCTAAAGTAAATTAAATGCTTACCAAGAGATGAAAAGTGCATTCATTATGGTACAAAAAGTTATGAGTGATGAAAGTTTGAAAAAGTAGGCAAAAATCATGTGTCCACATGCCTTATTTTCGCAGGCCCAGTCACAAATGTGAAATTTAAAATTGTCTGGTAGTTGATATCTTGTTCCACCATGGCAACATTGATAGGCATCGTACAATGGGAAGGCTACTGATTCAGCATTGCAATCATGCCAAAATACAATCTATACACAAGTATCTTTCAGAAAATGCATGTAGAAGTGGTCACCTTCCAATCTGCCAAATTTGGGTGGTTGGCTCATGGGCTACTATACTTGTCAGTATACTTTTGGTAGAAACTTCTTTAAAAGAGTGCACATGACTGGAGCTCCCACTGCTTAAAGGTTCTTAGTTTACTGATTTGTTAAGTTGCTTTACTGTAGTTGTACCCAGTTATACTGATAGTAAAATGTCAGTAACTTTTAGTATATGGAACATATTGTTCACTAAGTTTTAAACTCTCAGTAAAATATCAGTAAATGTGGGTTTACTGAAAAGCTACTAAAAATGTAAACTATAACTGTTTCATATATATACTGGGGATCAGGGCCGCCCACAGGGGGGGGCAACTGGGGCATTTTGCCCCGGGCCCCAGCCTGAAAGGGGCCCCAGGAGGCCCCATGAAGGGTCCCCTGAATACCTGTTTAAAAGATCGATATACTCTAATAGAGCAGTCAGATCTAAATACTCTAATAGAGCAGTCACAGTATTCTTCAGAGGAGCAGTGTAGCAAGCTTATAGATAAGGAGATATGGTTGGTGATGGGTAGTTATTGTCATTGCCAGCAGGTTGTGACCTTTTTTTTTTTTTTTTTTTTTGGTCTTCACCTTACAACTTGGGTCAAGGGCCCCACTTTAACTCTTTGCCCTGGGCCCCTTAATTTCTCTGGGCGGCCCTGCTGGGGATATGTTATACAACAGTAATAGCTGCAGTAGTAATGTTAAAAAGTAATGGGTATGCTTCAAATTGGCTGTCAAACAGAACATGTCATACAATGTAATGTCAGACTCTGTTATAATTATATGTGGTGGGCTTTCAGTACGTGAAATTCACTCACATTGTAATTATTAGAATTTTCCGTCAACATATTTCAGTCTCTGGATTGTGTACTCAAGTAATTAACTAACATACATCAGCACATGGTACCCCTGTGTCTAGGCCCCTGTATGCTTGTAATGTATATTTTGTCTTAATCATTAAGACGTTTATTCTCTCTTTCTCTCTATGTCCAGCCAATCTGCATCACTATAGTTTTCTATAAAATTAAATACCATGCACGCGCAAAGTTAACAATAGGGCTGGGAGGTTTCTCGGTATTATAGCCGGTAATACCGCGGTATTGCAATGAAACGATATCTGTATCGCGTAGATTTCGGTGAAACGATAATATCACGATATCGATATTATTACGATTTTTAGTGTTTGTGACAGCTTATTAAGCCCTTAAGGTTGTTATAATGCACCTCAAATAATCACGTGATACTACTGCAAACAAGGACCTAGTACTAGCTTGTCAATTTTTTTTTTTTACAAAGATCGAGATACTCTAATAGAACAGTCAGCTAGGATCGAGATTCCCTAATAAAGCAGTCAGCTACTCTAATATAGCAGTCATCTTTAATAACCGCGATAAATAGTAATATCGTGATATATTTCTGCACGATGTATTGTGAAGCGAAACTCCAATACCGCCCAGCCCTAGTTAACAAATGCGTTGAAATTAAGTAATAAGAGTAAACACCATGTCAGTCGCAGATCAAGGGACCAGCATCAGTGCACATAATAAATTGATAAATTCTTTTTGATCTGAACAACTTCAAGCAGTTTCCTGTGACATACTGTTATCGGATCACATGCATGCATCATATGATTTCTCCACAATTTGCTATCTTTCCTCTTGCAATAGCAAGAGCATGGGTGCATTGTTTAGCAGATTAATAATATGATATGTTATATGATGGGATTTGTGAAAAGGTACTTATCACACACAAAATTTGACCCATTTTTTTTAACTTTGACTTCACAACTATTTTTATCGTTGCATATATAATTGCCTGAAATATTTTATGAGCGCAGCTAAAGTGTCTGGCTACATTTTGATACTAAAAGCAAGTTGATCATTATAAGGCTAGGAACCAAGTGTTACATCATTTTGTTTGCTGAAATGTAAAATGTGTGAAAGTACCTTTTCACAAATCCAGTCACATATGAAGTTTCAGCTATAGCTAGGGGCTGTGTCACTCCACTAGCCACTAAACTACAATCTCTGGTCTCAACCAAAGTAAAAATCATCAAGGCTGATTTTATAAGGGCAATTAATGGTCAAGCTGTTTTCCCAGGAAGTTCAAAGCTGTATCTGCATTAAAATATGGCTAGCTAAAAGAAATGCATGGAGACGATTGGTCAAGAGACTTTTTGACAAAAGTCAGTAGTTGACACTCATATATATATCCTGACTGCAGTCGCAAATCATGTTGTGTACAAGGACAAAGAGCTAATGTCACTTCCTATAGAGCTAGAGAAGAGATAGAGTATACAGCTAATGCGCTAATGTCTCACTCTATCTTATATATAGAGCTAAGATAGAGCTCTGTACAAGGGTGTAGGGCAGCTCTGTACAAGGGTGTATGGCAGCTCTGTACAAGGGTGTAGAGCAGCTCTGTACAAGGGTGCAGAGCAGCTCTGTACAAGGGTGCAGAGCAGCTCTGTACAAGGGTGCAGAGCAGCTCTGTACAAGGGTGCAGAGCAGCTCTGTACAAGGGTGTAGAGCAGCTCTGTACAAGGGTGTAGAGCAGCTCTGTACAAGGGTGTAGAGCAGCTCTGTACAAGGGTGTAGAGCAGCTCTGTACAAGGGTGTAGAGCAGCTCTGTACAAGGGTGTAGAGCAGCTCTGTACAAGGGTGTAGAGCAGCTCTGTACAAGGGTGTAGAGCAGCTCTGTACAAGGGTGTAGAGCAGCTCTGTACAAGGGTGTAGAGCAGCTCTGTACAAGGGTGTAGAGCTACAGTCGAACCTTTCTAATCCAACACCTGCGTAATCCAGAATCCTCCCAAAATGTCATTTACCAACATTTTTGTAAAAACAACCTCTGTCATCTGACACCTCTGTACTCCATAATCCAACACAAACTTTGATTCCCTAGACTTAGAAATACATTGCTTTGACCTTTATAAACTGACAGAGAATAATAGCAACATTAAAAACAATCACAGAAAATAATTTTTAAGCAACCAAAGTATTTAATTGGTTGACAGTAATAGAAAAAAAAGCTTTAATGCTTGCAAATTCTAAAATTAATTCATGTTAAAAACATTCTGTGATCTGTTTTACCTGTAATTTACTACATAATCCAGCATAATTCTAGACATTGCACAATGTCGGATTACAGAGGTGACTTGATAATCCAACAACCTCCTTAATCCAGCAAAATTTATGGCTCCCATTGAGTGTCGGATTAGAGAGGTTTGACTGTAATGTAGTTTACATTATGACAATGGTGCTGTTACTGTAAGAGCTTTCACGTTGATAAACCTATCAACACCCAAACTTCAGCCTCTGTTAGTGCGGCTTCTGCTGAGCCAAAGATTTTCCCTCTAAAGTACACAAGGGGAAAGGTTTTGCCGATGATTTGACTGTCATTTCTAGTATAGTTGATGCACGTCAACAATTCCTTAGTGCTAACATCTGCTTTGAGTTTCAACCTCCCAAATGTGTATTATTTTAATGGTCATTGAGTTGTGCCCAGTACACAGTTCTCATCTGTAGTATTAACTATATGAATTTCTAGGCAAGACTATATACACATTGGTATTTCTCCCACTGCTAGCTACTCATAAGCTAGCCTCTGACAATATCGAACAGCAAATCTTATTGTATTTTGCTCTATTAGAAATTGTGGATCTTTATAAAAACTTTGTGACATCTGTACTTCACTTTCGTGGAGGGGCTTACAGTGACATCCATTCAATTTAATCCACCCAATCATTTGTGCTGAATTCAAAATTTGTAAAACAGTGGTTAAACTGATTTGCCTTGTAACTGCACTCCAGGAACTGTTTTTCATCCTGATGTTTTAGACCTTTTATTTTTGCCTCATCTCAAGAGAAGTCTGCTAAGCTGTCTTACATCCTGGCTATTGAATGCTCTGTTGACCTGGTGATTGCTGAATTGCATCAGTCTCTTTTATCTGCTGATTCACCATTGCAGGTGTTGTTTTTCTGCTGCCAAGACAGCAGTTTCTAACATCCACTCATTGAGCAAGCAGTTTACGTTCCGATTATTGGAATTCTGCTACTCTCGAATCATTGACTGTGTAGAATAAATTTCTGGATATAGTCCTCTAGAACAAGAATGTCTCCAGTGGAAATGGTTAATTCAGTTACCTCTAAAAGGAACTATTCTTTCTAATTGCGAGTTGGCTGTGACACCTTACCAATACCATTGAATCTGGCTCGCTGGAATATAATTGTTAGTCCAGTATGTACCGTTTGTTACTCTACACAGCCTACAACCAACCATGTTTTAACTGGTTGTTCCATTGCACTTGATCAAGGAAGATACACTCGGTGTAATGACTCCGTTTTGCAGGTTTTTGTTAGCAACTACAAAAAGGATTTACCAACCTTGCTGGTCTTCCTGGCTACCAGGCTAGTGTTAGTCCCCGAGTATTATTTAAGTTATGTCATGGCCATGAGGGATTTGCCTGATATATATGCCAAAGCCCCAAGGGCCACAGGCCCAGGCATATATATCAGGCAAATCCCTTGTGGCCATGGTATAACTATTAAGTAGTCACCAGTTTTTTTATACTTTTATTACCTATCCACTACATGCTGTAGAGCTGTCATTGAATATTGGCATATGATAGAGCAGTCAGTGACTTAAACAACATGTCAGATAGCATTTAACATGACTGTTTAATTAGAGTGTATTTGTGAGGTAGCTACTTCGTAAATCATATTTCTTACAAGCAATAGTACTCTTAAACTGTTACCAGTTTAAAAATTCATCATTATGTAAGTGTATCAGCAAAACATAAGAACTGATTCCTACCAATATTCAATGATTCACTATATTAGCCCCAGCTAGCATATTATGCTGGCATAATCAGTGACTGATAGCATCAATGGTATGTTAGCATGATACATACGTAGGTTTAACAATAATTTAGACTACAACAAGTTTGATACTGAAATTTGATTGGCTGAAAACGTGGCCTCTAAATCTCGTAGAGCCACGGTCATGTCCAATAGAGACCACGCTCTGAGGCGATACGAAACACGATAATTACGCGCCTGTAACATTGGCAACGCATGGGCGTTTAAATGGCTAGTAACAACCCTACTGAATTAGAGGGAGGTATAATGGGCTTGTTTGTACTAATCAACACTACATTACTTGCTTACAAGCAGCTGTCGGGGCACAACAACAGCAACAATGAGTTGTAGTCCAGTCGCTGAGTCCAGTACTTCGATACATAGCACGCGCCTGTAACATTGGCAACGCACGGGCGTTTAAACGGGTAGCAACAGCCACGCTGAGGTCCCGCCATGTAGGGAGGTGTAGAGGGCTTGTTTCTAGTAATTAGCCATACATTTCCCATTTACAAGCAGCTGTCAACTCAAGGTACAATAACGAGTTGTAGTCTAAATAAGTTAGACGTCAAGAACCACTGGGTTCTACGGGATTTAGAAAACCCTCAGGCCCTTAGTAGCGCCCTCGCTGCGCTCGGGCGCTACAGCCCAGGGCCTTCGAGTTTTCTAAATCCCGTAGAACCCTGGTTCTTGACGTCTAACTATTATATAGGTAATAACCATGCATGAATTTTGAGGCTGGACTGGCTGGTAAATGACTGTTTGCTTGCAGGAAATGGCTGATTTGTGAAGTAGCTACCTCATTACTATACTCTAGTAAACAGTCATGTCAGATACAGTAGACCCTCAGTTATTAGACCTTTTTATCTGACATTGTAAATGACTGTTCTATTAAAGTATTCTGAGTAAAAGTGTATGTTCTACTAAAGTATTTCAACAGAGTTCTGGACATAAATGTATGGACTTCAGTTATCCAAACAATTCACTTATCTGAACACTTTTATGATTATCTGAGACACATTGTGGTTTGGAATCCTAACTGAGGGTCCACTGTAGCTCTCTGACATTCTGTTAGAGTCACTGACTGCTCTATCATATGCCAATCTTTTTCAATGACATTAATGTCACTATATTGGCACCAGCTAGCCTGTTATGTTGGCATAATTTTGGGCAGAGCTAATAGGTGATTGATAGCATCAAGGATAATATTGGCATAAAATAGGTAGAATAATGTCAAACTGCAAGTGCTGCATGGCCAGTGCATCTGACCACAAATGCTTCTAATAGAGCTAAAAACAACATTATAAGCCAACAACTGTTGATCATGGGAAGCAAACTTTTGTTTTTGATCCCAAACTGAAAGTCAGGAAATGTAAATTAGTTAGCAATTTGCAAAACATGAGAATTTGACATAAATACTCAGCATGATAAACAAATCATGAGCACTGCAGCACAACATAACATTATTATAAAAGCATAATAATAACTTGCACCAGCAAGAACAATGTTATTCTGCTAGCATTTGTTTCAGGTACCTATTATGGTCAAAACCATATCACATTCTCGCTACAAGCTACTTGTTGTCATGTAGGTGTGAGCATAATATGAATCAGTTACTATCACCCTAGCTTATCTTTGTCTCCAACTAGTGATACTGAGATCACCTAGACCACATCATTTCACACTATATTATATATTTCACTCTAGTTACCATCAAATTGGTTATAATTATATTGACAACATAGTAAAGCCACTCTTTAAATGTTACTTTAGGACACTATACATACAATAAAGAGGGTGTCCTCTTTCAAAGCTAGTAATGTATGGAGTGACCTGTTGGGACTAAAATATTTGTTGTTACTATAAAGTTGTCTGTGTTGTATAGAGTTGAGTTCATTAAAACTGATTTTCATAACAATCTACACATTAGAATAACCTGCAGTTCAATGTGCTATTAAAGAACACGACTGTTCTATTAGGGTGTACCATATGACTAAAAGTTTTGATGAAATGAAAAGCTAATCCATTGTTGACAAATAATTATTAGATAATAACAAAATATGACCCAGTCTGTGAAAAAAGGTCTTATAGCCTTTTCAACTGTATGTACTTGGCAACCTGCAACTTGACTTGTGAATGTGGTATCACCCTGAAATATAGTTCCCTTATACCGTAACATACCACTATGGCTTGGTGTAATATGAAGGTGACAGGTTGAAAATATGCATGAGGAGTTATGAGTAGTCAAACTTGACAATTTGGAAAGGCTATAGACCCCTTTTCGCAGACCTGATCACAAATCATCTAAACATGTGCTGTTATGAAATTCATGCATCCAATTAATTTTGTTATTAACTTTATCAGTTAGGCACTGGAGGGTGAACACAGAAGAGGTGTATGAGGTGTTAACCACTAGCCTAGGAGCCTAAACAAAATCTTGATTTCATTCCACTCTGGAATGACTGAGTATATAAGTATCTCCTATAGCCTACCAACAAAAGTTTTGAAGAATTTTCAGAATAGTTATCAGGGGTGAATTCAGACTTTCAAAAACTGGGGTTCCACTCTGGAACATGGTAATTTTTGATAGCATATAGTGTAAAAGGTTTATGTTGGTAGATTGAGTCTAGCTAAACCTATATTATAGTAGTATGGATCTATACTATAGTAGCTAGCTAGTACTATTTGATAAGCAATGTTTCACTGTTAAACCTTACCATTATTAAAGCCTTTAGAAAAGGCAAGTGAAGCCTTTAGGCAATCAGTCATTAATTTCAGTATATCTAGCTTTAAGTGATAATTATATTAGGTAGTTTCACCCACCTGCGCCCACTCTGTATAGTGATTTTGGACTTTCAGAGTGGATTTCAGCTGAAACAAACGCAACCCTCCCTGTATCCACCACTGTCAACTATATACTATCACATCTGAACAGTATCGCATGTGATCCCTGAAGATCTGTTGACATAACAATTCTTGTTAGATTACCAATAACAATGTAAAGACCTTTAAATGTTGTTTAGTGAGCAAAGCAAGTGAGCTATCACTTGTACAAATACCCTGGGATTGTATGGTGGCGTAGTCCTCAAAATTATGTACAGTGAAACCTCATTAATAGGGCCAGCTCTGGGACCAAAAAAATTGGCCTTAGTAACAAGGTGGCCCTATTAATGAGGTCATAAAGTACTACTTACTAGTACTTAGCTATGTTTGGGACCTACTAGCAGTGGCCACTATAACGAGGTGAAGTTTCATTGTACTGTTCAAAAAACATGAAATATTTCACATAAATGGTAGCTAGCCATTTTTGCACAGAATGTATAACAAGTCAATACCTCAGGTAGATATGTAGACAGAACAAAATGATCAAATTTGTATGAAAAATGACCATAAAGGACACCAAGGTCTTAATCTGTGATGGCACTATATCTAAATGTCACAAAATGGTGTTTATTTACTGTTCTGTGGTATGCATGGGCTGCTCTTCACACTTAATCACATGATCAGCCCGACCCATCCTGAACTGCCTTAAGATGATCCACAACTAGGTTACCATGGTAATTCTACCAGAGGCATATAATTATATCACACAGACACACCCACTCACAGGATGTGTTAGTTCAAACACTAGTCTACATGCAATTAATGATAGTGGTGACCCTCCACCTAACGACTCCCTTCCATCCATATATATTTTGCCTAAGGAAACATTTAACATCTACAAACACACATAATTCACATTTGGTTCATGATACAGAAATAACAAAATTCAAATGCAAATTACGTTTGGAATCATTTCATTAATAATTTTGACAAAAATAATTTGTATACTTTAGTAATCTTTTGTATACTCTGTCGCCATTCCAAGTGTACCAAAATCCCTGCTCCCCAGTGCTATAAGCTACACTCACCTTTCAGATGTACTTAACAAAACATTTAATTTATTTAAATTTTTGCATCTCAGCTGAATCCAAAATAAAATATTGACAATCTTCAGTGTACACACAGATCAAGCTCTGGACACACTTAATTCAACCAACTATATCTGAGTAAATATGATATGCCTTCAGTTCTGTTGCCTTTTGTGAAAATATAACATGAAGGTACTGTGTCTAAGCTTGAACAGCTTTACAGTAGGCCATAAACTGTAATTTCCCAGTTAATGGTGAATACAATGAGACAAGTTCCAAGTTCAAGCAAAATGCAAACTACCAGAGGACAGAAAATTTTTGAAATGTGTATGGAACAAATTTTTGTGGTTCATTGAAATTCTCTAGATTGGTACACTTTCAGGTAAATTTTGTGGATATAAGACATCCGTAATGAAATCCATGAAAATTCATATCCCATAAAAATTTCTTGGCCTTATTTGGGTTGTTTTGCATGATATACACTTATTTTATGCACATGACTACTCTATTAGAGTATCTTTTGCTGCTCTGTGTAATTACATGGTAGTGAAGGATTAAGCCATGTTCTAGCTTGATTCTTAGTCGATAGTATTAGCTAAAGGTAGTAAGCATAGCTAATGTATCATAGCTAATGTATGGAAACTTTCTAAAACTATAATAGTTGTGTAAAAAATAATAATGCATATTGTTTGCATACAAAACGAAGTATTTGTTATGTATTCAGCTACAGTATTTCATTGTATCCCTAAATGGTACAGGAGTGTAGTGAGGGTATGGAAGCCCCTTAAAAATTTTAGCTTGTAGATTTGCATGCAGCAGGAACACCAGACTACTAGCACAACTGTATAGAAAACAGTGTAGTGTAAGGTAACAGGAGACTATACATTGATTAGCTACTCTGAAGTGGATATAGTTACATGTAACAACAAAAATCGTGTAGCTACTTTCTCAGTGTTGTGAGTGCAATTCACTCCAAAAATTAATGATTAACATATACTTAAATTATACTTGTAATCTTAACACAAATAAATTATTAGACTGCTCTATTAGAGTGTCTCAATGCTCTGTAGTATTGGTTTATGCAATGTTTAAAAAGATATAGCCATTTTCTTTGATGCATACTTGATATATCTTAACAGCAAAAAGCATTAAAGTTCAAATTCCCTAAGCCTAACACTGCTTGTACTTGGGGAATGCATGTGGGACTTGACATTGGCAAACACGCGTGCACTACTTTAAAACATTGTATGTAGCTGTAACTAGCTGGATAGCAATTCTAAAGTATACGGCCCCAGTCTATAATTTACGGCCTATTATGTGCTTTTCAAAACTCAAGCCTATTAGGATCAGATCTAGAGTTATACTTCCATAAAGCTTGAGTACTGAGTGCTTTATTGGAGTACATCAGTGATTCCTGTATTACAGTGACTGCTCTATTAGAGTAATAACCAGCCAAGAAACAGTTCATTTAGTTATAAAGTTACAATACATGTTTTCTAAAGTAATGAATTACTGCATGGCCTAAATATTTCAAGGGACAATAATTTCAAGGTTGAGTAATGTAAAATATAGTTTTTATAGATTTGCAAATAATCTCAAATGTGAGATAAATTTTCAGTTAGCTAACCTCAAAAACCTTGAGTAAATAAAAAATCCTCCCTCAAAATAATTCTATAACTATTATGGTGCTTACTTTCTTTCTGGCACACCTAGTGTACATTTTAGTTGAATTATTGATACTGTATTATGCTGGCAAATGCTTGCTTTATCTATTATGCTGGCTGAAAATCGGCCAGGGCCTACTAAGTGTTGCATTGAATAATTTTAAATATTCGTTTTCACTGCACAATAAAACTTATTTTCTATTCTGACTAACTGTTGACAATAAATTCCATGTCATATGAAGCGACTACCCCAGACCTCATCATCCTTAGTGAGACAATGTAGTCACCAGTTTATGCTAGTACAGTGGCTAAGCAAAATAATCGTTCACTCTTTGATAAAAAAAAAGCACCAAACGTGGTACAATATTTTTGCTTGATTCATACTATTTCATATTAGATATGGTGCTACTAAAATTATCAATCATGTCCCGTTCAAATAACACACGCGCGCACACACACACACAAATAAAACTGTACCAATGGAGCCATTAAAGTGCTTAATAGCAAAATATTTGTACTAAGACTGTGCATCTACATAAACACAATATCAAGGGAGGTGTCCATCCAGGTCATTACCTTGCAGTGTTGAGGGTCAAGGTATACAAAGCCATACATGTACAATGTATTTTATTGGATGGTTCAAATGGCATTTGTCCCTTTTTGTTACTGCAGAAGTTTAACAATTTGACTGATTTGTAAAGTATCTCATTATTAGTATAAGACCAGGAGGAAACATCCAGGTGGTCAGGTTGTCTTCTCCTTGTCATATACATAAAAATTACAGGAAGAAAACATCCTGATCACCTAGCAGACTCCTGTAAGCGTTTGAGTGGTAATCGGATGGCTACAGGTTCAAGGTTCAAGGTGTCCTACAGACCTTCAGCACTTGTGCTGTAAAGCCTTAATAAAATAAACAGTACTCTAATTAAACAATGTCAAATAGTTTCCTGACTGCTCTATTAGAGTAGTTGACTCAGTAACATGAATTTCACCAGCTGGAATGCATATATTAAAATAAAACCAGAACTGTCTATCAAGTAGTTTGATATGAACAAGTTATCAGCTATACAACTATCCCATAATAATTATGTAGAACAAATCTGGGAACAAACACATAGCAAAGAATTTAGTTGTTTCATCCGACAGTGAGCACATCATCTCTCTACTTTTAGTAGTGGCTGAAGTGAGTGTAAACATGTCATATGGTTGAATATATTACATCACAAAATGTTATCACAACAAAATGGTGGTTAGTTACTGTTCTGTGGTATCCATGGGTTGCTACTCACACTTAATCATATGATCAGCCCCACCCACCCTGCACATGATCCACAACTAGGTTACCATGGTAATTCTACCAAATAAGACATACAATGACATCACACATAGACAATCCAACTCACAGGATGTGTTAGTTCAAATACTAGTCTACAAGCAATCTGATGGTGACCACCCTCCATCTTGTTAAGTACCTCCATTATTTTATGACCTAGCCCAACCTGTTGAAGTCTTGTACATAATGATGATGTCGGCTCAGTGATGGAATGGACAACCTAGTTAGAGAATTTCAATGATTACATTTCATGAACTCCTTACTTTTTTGCTGTTCTGTGTATTGTACAGACTTTTATAACGTAGAGTTGGTTGTAACAGGATCACTGTAAAAAATGACCCGAGTTCTATATCCCTGGAGCTCACTGCTGAAGGGTCACCCTTCAATATATAGAGAGAATTATAGAGTAAAGCATTGAGAATTTCATCTATACATTTCCATTGGGGGAACCCTCTAAGTACAAGGCATCATGTGACATCTTCCCAAGTTGCTATAGGAACCAAACAAAACAAGTTCTGATCTTCACAACTTACTAACAAGATGAATTTGTAGCAAATATACACTTGTAGTTAGTAAACAAATGTTGACCAATCAAATGAAATTTTAAACCACATGTGACTTCTGCTTAATACTGCTGTTGTGTTGGTAGGAATCCCCCAGAATGTACAAAATGTACAGTACGAATACGTCACGCAATTATCGTGACGTAACGTCCTACTCCCCCCCCCCCCCCGCTCTACTGTACAGCTACGTATCTGCTGCTGTTGCTGTCAGTATTGTTGGTCAGCTCATGTGGATGTGGTTGTATTAAAATTGTTCTCTGTACTTAAGGTGGCGGTATACCGGAAACCCATCTAATGGGAAGCCTTATGAAGTGAAGCCATAATATTACCACAAGAATTTGCTTTATTAGATCACGTGATTACACTTACGTAATAATAATATGGCTACGTTGCGTGTTAAAGCGCGTGGCTTTGTTGTAAGAAGAAATTCATCGTTGTTTAATATGTAGTAGTAAAGAAGACATTCACAAAAGTTAGTAGAGTAGTATAGAAACTTAGTTTAAGGGGATTCATATCCTTTGCGCGAAATTTTGGCGGCAAGGGTAATTTGTGTTTTTAGTATGGTATCCTAAATGGTGAAGACGACTTTTCTACGTCACATGTTTCTAGTATACTAGCTTTAAATCCTTGTATAACAAGATGCAGTTGTGCAACAAAGGTGGGCGAAGGGCGCAATACCCGAAAAAAATTTTCCGTGTACATAATCCTGGCACTACCGTCCACTTCTCATAGTCGTGGACGCTTGGCACAAGGAAACTATATAAGTAGAATGATGTCTGCTTACGCTATTACTATGGTAAACTCATTACGCCCTAGGCATTGCCTGGGAAAACCTGAATAACCCATCGTTTGATCCGTCTTGGTATAAGGCTGCGAGTAAATTGACGTGAAGATGATTATAAAAGGGGTTCCTGAATTGCTCTGTATCCACATTTCCACGTGTTTTAGCAGTGTGAAATTTCTTATGGCAACAGTGCAATGGTAGTGCTAAAACATGATACAGCATATAACTTCGTGCACTCTTTATTCTGTGTTTTATGACTTTTATAAATCTATTGATCGATTAATAATTTTGCGGTTACCGCCACCTTAACAGACCATCTTATTTATGTGACCTTTTTTTCTTTCTTTGCACAGACTGGATTACAAGTTACAGATTAGAGATGGTGCTCTGAAAAGTTAATCCTTTCTATAACTACTGATCCTGTCATCAGCTTTGTATTTAATTCGTATTACTTTGTACCAGCAGCTCATCGAGTCTGGAGTTCTTATGGACTCTATGAGTTCCTGTTTGTACTATTAAGGGATAATCCCTACTATTGTACCTATTAATATGGTGCTATGATGACATCATCAGGCTGTTGAAAGTCACCAGATGGAAACATCTGGGGAGGCTAAAATCTGAGCACCGCCAGAACTTAAGAGACATTTAAATCACTTTTGTAATGTTGTTGTTGGATACCATTTGTACACTAAATATTTACTGCTTAAATTATATTACTAATCAATTTACAACTCCTGTACATAGGGCAGGTAACAATGCTACTACTAAAGCAGTCATAGCCACACATGTGTTGACATAACAAACAAACAAACAAACAAACAAACTAGTACAATTGAAAATTGTCAAGTTAAAATGAAGCAGGGTCCCAGCAATTAAAAGCAACAAAACAAGAAACATGAGTGATGGGAAAATTCCTACATTGGCATTTAACAGATGGTGGTAACATGCCAATGTAGGGATTTCCCACATAGCTACGTGTGTTGTAATAGCTACGATCATTTATATTTCTTGTGTATTGTTGATACCTACTTCATGTTTAAATTAAAGATTTTTTAAAATTGTACTAGTTATTAGAACCTGTCTATAGCCCCACCTTCATATCAGTTGCTATGGTGTTAAGTTCAATTAATGAGGTGAACATCTCAGTGAACACCTTCCTGTAGGGATCACATGAGTTCAGTGATAATCACATGATCTAGGAAATACCTTGCTGCTGTCAGATGGATCACCTGATCAGAGATAGCTTGTTGCATGGCAGTAGCACACTCATTAGCCTCTTGTCTAGCTGGAGAAGAAACTGCTCCGTGGTGCTCCTGATCTGACGTTCTTTATCAAGCATCTTCTGTAACTGTACCTGTAACGGCAGGACACTAGACTGACACACTGACAGACTAATGTACACAGGTGACAGACTAGCACACAAATAATTACACTCATAACAGAGTTGTAAGGACTGACACACTGACAGACTAACACATCAACACATACAGACAGGCACAACAGGATGGATCAGTACATAGTACACACTATAGTCTATTCATGTTGAGTTGATACGTGAGAAAAGAAGTTTAAAAGACAAGTGTATTTTTGCTACAAGTTGATCTTGTTGGTAAGGTGTGAAGATTACACTTGTTTTAACAAACACATGACACATGCTACAGAAATGAAACAAATATTTTTGAACTCTCCGTGAGTAGGAGTGTATAGAAGGTGTCATAATTTTTGTCATCTTCCCAAGTTGTTATACTATAACACAAAACAGACTTACTGGTTGATCTCCTCTTTTTTTCCCTTCTGTCATTGACCACCCCAGTACTTGTCACAACTGGTTTATCCTGTTTATCAAGTATTGAGGAGGGAGAATCATCAGTGACTTATTGTATGCTTGTACTAGACGTTTCCTTGGACCAACTGGCCTAATAAGGTATTAATATAACATTCCATCTATTAATAGTAACACAGTTACTTCACTCCAACACACTTCAAATCCTCTTCATCTAAAGTAAGTAACGTTGACAGGTCAACTTCTTGTTCCTAAAGGATGGAAGGAATGTAACAGTTGATATATGGTAGGTGATGTTTCGTGAGCACGTCTCTTTAATAGCTGAGCTCCTAGTGATTACTAACTGAATCACTGAGTCACATCATAACCACTTAGTAACCATACAACTAAATACAATAAGGAACTCTACTGTGATGTTGAAGTTAATACAGAAAAGTTACAGAATTCCAACTAATTTTTTTTACAAGATACCTCACAATCCATACACAGCTAGTTGGTT
This sequence comes from Dysidea avara, assembly GCF_963678975.1. Lineage (NCBI taxonomy): Eukaryota > Metazoa > Porifera > Demospongiae > Dictyoceratida > Dysideidae > Dysidea > Dysidea avara. The sequence continues at coordinate 692,566 of NC_089280.1, forward strand.
TGTGATTTATCACACTATTGGTGTTTCACATACGTACATATTAGGGCTGAGTGATATTATCATTTTAGTGATATATCGTGATATTTGAAAGTATCGATGTTGCAATATTGTTGTTATTAACTACTGTGATATGCCATATCCATTAGTATTGCTTTGAAGGCACTGCCACCTTTCATAGAGATCTGCTACACATTTTATTTCATCTTGCAGTATATCCAAGACACCACGTGACTATTTTTTGATATAATTATTGGCCCACTTCATACCAAAGGAGGGTGGACATGCGCACATACATTTGTATTAAAAGTATAACCAAGCCTTCAGCGAAGTTTAAATAAGCACCATTCGAAAGTGTGCTTGACGTTTAGTATATTTAGCTGGTCTGCCCCACTCTTCCCGGCATGTAAATCGCTCTTGAATTTATAGAGGATCACGTGTGCAGTAAGTTTGTCAGTGGAATCAATGCGTTGCACTCTAGAGACACCTTATAAGTTGTATTCGAGCCCAAAAATCGTCAAAGAAGGTATCATGATATACAATAAGCCTCCTATGCTTGCTCCCATGGAATTAAAGAAAGGAAAGCGGACGCCGCTAGCGTGTCCTCATGGAGAATCAAGCAGGAAATAAGACACCTTCATACTCATTTTCTTCCGTTTGTCACAAGAAGCACAACATAAATTAGTGCGGCTGTTGCTAAACAGTTTTAATCACTCCATTTTAGTCTTGGTATTTGAAACATTCGATTAACGGTAATAGTTTTCAGTAGCGCTTATATCGTGTCCACCCTCCTCTGATCTCATACTTAGAATGTACCTCAGCGGATGAGTCAGATAACGGTTGTGTGTGACACATAGTGGAAATATTCGGCTTCTTTTGTCCCAGATATTACTGTGGTCTGCCCTTGGCAACTCCAGCCATGTCATAATCCATCATCCTCATTTAAACAACTGCAGGGGCGGATCTAGGATTTATAAAAGGGGGGGGGCTAACTCAAGGTACTAATCTGTTGGGTAGAGGTGTGCAAAGCACATTTCCCAGCATGCGAAGCATGCTGGAACTAGGGGGGTCTGGGGGCATGCCCCCCCAGGAAATTTTTGAAAAATAGATGCTAAAATACTGCAATTTGGAAACATTTCCACATAAAATTCATAATATTTTCTGCCTGTAGCTAGATATTTCATATACTGCCTTTAGATTATAGGTATGGCTTTCTAAAGCATTTTGCTAATCAAAATGTTTGGGTAGGTACAGACAACCAAGTACACGATGCACCCCTCTCACAATTGCACAACACCGAATACGTGCATGTTAGAATAATATAATGTTGAATGTGGAAAATTTTGAAATTTGAACAATACAAGATTGAATCTGAGAGCATTTTCAATGAAAATTGTGTACCTGAATTAAGTATTGCCATATATATTAACTACACAAGTGGATGAATGAAGCCCTTTAAACATACCAATGCACTTCATTGTATATATGTATAGGTGCAGGCAGATTTGGAAAAATTCCATAGCAGAACCAACTACATGTTTCCAGTGAATGTTCTATTAGAGTAGTTAGCTGACTGCTCTATTAGAGTATCTCGATCTTGTACACCTCCAATGCTGATCCGGGTCCTTGTTACATAAACTTTAGCATAAATCCACTGATAATACCTTGGAAAGATATTTATAAGGTGGTTTTATGAGTATTTGTATTATTAGTGATCATATAATTATGCTAAGACAAAATTTCATTATAATACTCAGCATATTGATCAAGTAAAGCCTAAATATGAAGGGGGGGGGGGGCTTCAGCCCCCAAAGCCCCCCCCCCTGGATCCGCCCCTGAACTGGTATCACATGAGGAGGACACAAATTGTGTACAGATACATAATTAACATCCTAGACTTAATTAAGCATTTGTTGGACAGTATGAATTCTGAGGGCCGGCTATATATGTATATGTGACCGGATTTGCGAAAAGGTACCTTTTCCACACATTTGACATACCAGCAAACAAAATGATGTAACACTTGACTCGTCATACTGATTAACTTGCTCGTAGTATCACAATGTCAGGTATGCACAATGTAGCCAGATACTGTAGCTACATTCCTTGAAAATTTCAAGCAAATATTTGGCACGATTAAAAAGTTATGAAGCTTTAAAGTTCAAAAAATGGGTCAAATTTTGTGTGTGAAAATGGTACCTTTTCGCAAATCCGGTCACATATAGTTATATTAGAGTGCACATGACTGTTGTCTTGGTTACCCAATAAAGCTTAAACATTTGATTATAATTACATTTATATGCCAGCACACACTGTACTGGTCATGTACTGCCTTATTGGTAGGTTGTCCCATTGGTGATTATACGTGCCCCCGGGCCTAGAAAATGAAATAAAACTTCTAACAAAGCCAATATTTCAGTGTCAAAAAGTACAGGCACAACCCAATAGAAATAATATTACACATCTATGGCTTCATATACCATAACCCTCAACATAACAAGCTAATGACCTGGATGGTCACCTCCCTTGATCAGCTTTTGGATATCATCATACCTTGCTTGTCTATTCAGATGCAAAGTTCCAGCCAGTATATTAATGTATACCATTGAACACTTTTATGGTTTCCCCCCAATACATTGTGTATTGGTTTAACTTGTCAGTGTAATATGATTGGTAATTTTAATGGCACCGTATCTAAATATCATACAGTATGATAGTACTGTATAGTAGGGACCTCAAGGAGTAGGCGTGGCCCATGAAATAACATCACCCAAAAACAACCTCAATTTCCCCTGACAACGATGAGGCATTATTGATTAGGTAAAACTAAGCCCAAACAAGCTTTAAGATCAACCCGAAACGCTTTCAACAAGTTGTTATGGAATTTAAAAAATATTATTTAACGGAATTTTCTACTGACTGACTAAGTAACTGATGGCTTCTCTTTGTAACAGAAATCGTCTGTATTTTTCATAGTGGCTATTTTGTTAGCAGAGGTGCTTTTGAACAATTCTAGATTCATACTGCTGTGTAATAGGTTGAACATAGCTGACAATGAAGCATAGTGGACACTTTACTTTTCATCCGGATGATAATCGACATAACTGGGACATGCGGCACCATTTCTTTCGGCATGCAAGGATTGCAGAGATGCTTGTTGAACAGTTCTTAATACAAAATGCTGTGTAACAGGTTGAACATAGCTAGTGTAATGGAGACGATAATTGATATAGCTGGTGCACGTGGTGCCATTTCAGATGCGGTATGCATGGGTTCACCAGTCATAATAATTGTTTGCAAAAAAAGTCAACAAACAAGTTGGGATTTTCAACTAGAGTAGGGACCATAACACATCAATAAAAAGTACTGAAACAAGCTGGAGTAGTGCACAATATTAAATAACAGTAAACAATAAGAAGTGTTATATCCCTACTGTGCTCAAGATAACATAATGGAAATCAGTAGCCACACCTCTTTCTCTTCATCTGAAGAGAAAGAGGTGTGGCTATTACTGTTACTAATTATAGTAGTACTTACCTAGTTTCTCCATATTTGGCTCATAGAAGAGAGGGTTGTCTTGTTCAGGAGCTGAGAACTAATAGATCACATGATCAAACAGACTACACTGCCTAATAATACTCACAGCAGATCTTACTAATGGTCACTGGGTCACACTTTGTTCTGGGGGGAGGGGGGTAAGGGTGACATACTTATTACACGTACAGGTCAAATATTAAAGTGTTTGATAAGTAAACAACAGAGTGTTGTATCTTACTGACCTCCGAAGCTGTGATGGTTCTTCTTGCTCTCCATATACCTGTAGTAATCCATTGAGAATGATCCACTAGCTCCAGCGTTGGTCATCTTAGCTACTGCATCCGGACCACTCATCAAATCATCACTTGCTTCACTGCTACTGTCACTATCATTGAAACTAGCTGAGGATACAATGGGATATAACACAGTGTGGGGACCAGTACATGTGAAAATGTGAATTACAGAAATGTTAAAAAAACACACACACAGACACTCACATCCTCCGAAGTTCTGCCAGAACCTAGCATTATCCAACATGCTAGCAATCACCATGTGCCTGTTCCTCATTGCCATGTTTTGTGCCATCATCCCATGTGATGTCTTGTGATGGATCTCTGCTCCTTGTCATGGTAACAAGAACAAGTAACAAACATTGGGTATCCTGATGTGTGTAATTTTTATTGTGGTAGTTGCAAACAAGTATACATGTATGTGTTGCCAAGGGATCAGTGTTACATTTAGGATATGTTTAGTCTGCGAAGAAGTTCAGTGAAACTGGCTGTCAGAATAAAATAACGTCAGTCAGTATTACAATAGGTTTATAGTTTCTATGAGCTACATAAACAGCAGTGTGTAGGTTTAGCTAGTTAGATGCACAAACAGCACCTTTTAATGTTATTGCCCAAGGGAATATTTTGTGTATGCATCGTTTTCGTTCAAATGTGGTTCAGGGGAAGTACCCAGGCTTTCCCCTAAAGACATTTCTGCACTTCAAAACCAAACCCCCTTCCAGAAAATCCTGGCTACGCCACTGGAGAGGTTACATTACATATTCCATCCCATACACAGAGGTCACAGTTACACACACAGGGGGGGGGTAACAGTTACAGGCTCACATAAGCTATCAACAATTCCACGATAATCTCATGTCCATCCATTGCGGCCTGTATGAGAGGGGTCACCTGATCATTGTTGGTGGTGGTGGTAGGAAATTGTCACATCACAGTAATATGGCTTCCTCACCCTATTTCAGTTTGCTCCATGGTCCAGTAACAAGTTAACACTTGATTGTTGTCCTTGTCTTATAGCATGTAACAATGCTGTACAACCATCCACATCACGTGCGTCAATATTGGCGCTATGCTACACAGTAGTCACGTGTGGCTACAGCACAATACACACAGGTGGTGGACTCACTTGTAACAAGAAGTAACACACGGACTCTATACCCGACCCCTCTGATACCATCAACGGGCTGAGCTTCTTTGTTGAAACACAATTAGTGTTCGCTCCGCCATCCAGTAGTAACGTTACGATAGTATCCCGTCCTACATAGGCGGCGTACATAAGCGGGGTCCAACCGCCTTTGTTCCTCTTGTTAAGGTCCTCTTTGTTCATTACCGCCTTGTTCACGATCTGGTAGTCTCCAATCAGCGAGGTTAGTAACAGGAAGGAAGCATCAGTAGTGCACTATATTATTGGTGGCGAGCGTTGACCTATAAGGCTGCATTCCTTATGCTGCGTTCCTGTTAACATAGATACTAAATACATAATGGATTGGAAACGCAATACATTTTACGGTTACGGGCTCGATACGGTCACGTGATGACATTTACGGGGCACAGCAGCATTTTCAATAGGCACAATACATTTTTGTCGAATTCGCCCGGAGTTTTCTCGAAAACAGGTGTCTTTTTTAATTCGTTCATCCTTTTTTTAGCACTCTCGAAGGTATGAACTTTTCTTTAGTATAGCATGTATCGCTAGACTTGTTTTCACAAAGCCAGGAATACCCCCACAGCCACTACCGTCATGTAGCCATTCTTTCGCTTCGCTTACGGAAAGTAACTGCTGTACAGTGCTAAAAATAATTATTTTGTATTCATTACGATGTGGCGAAACTGTTCAGCACTTCTAAAACTTCGTACGTAATACGCCCTATGTACTAAAACCCCCGGTCCTGCAGACATTTACGTAAAACTTAAAAATTTCCGCACTGTATATGGAAAACATTTACGTACTTTACTCCCTATAACTTACGGAGAAATTTTACGTCAGCTGTTTCGTCCTCAATACGGGAGAATTTTACGTACTCATCTCCGTAGTCTCTACGGGAGAATCTTACGTCCATTTGTCACGTGATCCACTTCATGGCTCTACATACAGAGAGTTGCGCTCACGTGAACCATGGCTTTGAGCGAAAATCTTTCTACTGTCGTGGCAGTCATATAAAACATTAGCTGGTTCTTTTCTTTCACAACCAATAAATTAAATATTTTGCAGCATAGTGTAAAGACTTTACCGCATCCTCTCCCCAGCCTGCCCCACATTTGATTACATGAATGTCAATCGCGCACGCCGCTTACTGAAAGAGACTTTAATTACTTGAATCACGTGATTTTGGCGGTTTTTCGCGCTTAATCTAAATGGAGTGTGAAGTTTGCTGTGATCAAGCTGCTGTCTTTTTATGCTATGACTGCAGCACTGAAGGAAGGCCTCTTTGCTTCAGTTGCTCAGAGTTGTTGCATCGTAATCCTAAAAGAATTGGACATTCACTGGTAAGACACACATACATTCTATAAAATATGACATTATAAAATGTAAATACTACATTTAGATGTCTATACAGGATAGCCCTGACAACTCTCAGAGCTCTGAGCACAGTAGCAGTTCTCTAGATACAGATGAAGCTGGTAAAGTTTTGACATTGGTCGAATCTTTTTCGCTTTTGTCCTTTTATCCCCATACCAGAAGTCTATCATTGATGCCGTGTTAGAGAAGAAGGACACAATTGTTATCCAGTCCACCGGCAATGGTAAAAGCTTATGCTTTCAGTTTCCGCCTGTCCACCTACAAAAGAAAGCAATAGTAATTATGCCCACAATTAGCCTCATGCGTGATCAAACCATACAAGTAAATGAACACGGAATCAAAGTGGCATATATGGGCTCAGCAGCTAAATATCAGCAAATGACAAAACTGGCTCTAGATCCTACATCAGATGTAAGGCTTATTTTTGTTACCCCGTAGTGGCTGTTTACTGAAAGGTTGGGCAATAAAGCAAAGGTACAGGTTCTTGACAGGGCTAACAATCTTGCATTAATTGCAATCGATGAAGCACACTTGATGTACGAGTGGCACTCTTTTCGACCACTCTACACACACTGCCAAGAGCTACCATTAGAGTTTCCCAACACTCCAATAATGGCTCTGAGTGCAACCGTGACCCCGGACATCATGGTGAAGCTACAAAATTTTTTAAGGAGTCCTCTGATTGAGAAGGGGTCTGTTCACCGTTCCAACATATACCTTGAAGCCATACAGTGTGATTTCAAGGTTGGCAGAGGGAGTCAAGGTTAGTCAGGCACCACACACCACAAATTCAATCTGTGTCAACTAAGAATCTACTTAGCAAAAGGTGCAGACCATTTAGCTGCTGTATGGAGGGAAAGTTTGGCGGGGGAACATGTGGTGAATCATATAAAATAATTGGTGTGGAGGAAAAAATTTGAGATATGTGCAGATCTACCAAAGTTTCCCTTCTTACGGGAGCCAAACAGCATTATTTAGGTTTGAAAAGTTGTTGCTTGGATCCACCCTTGGTTTAACTTGTTATTACAGATAGTTCCCATGGGTTTGCAATGGTTGGCTCCAAAAATGAATCTCAAGGGAAGAAGTCATGCGAAGCAATCCCGGGTAACCAAGTGCACGAGGGAACATGGCTTGGCTGGTAGTGCTGTGACTCTCTATGTAGTGCTGGGCGGTATACCGAAAATACCGTATACCGCGGTATTTTCATTAAACCGTTTCAAAGGTATTTGTTTCTGAAAATACCGTGGGCATGAATGTGACTAGTGTGCAGGAAGCCAGAGACAAGGTAGTTGGGTTATGTGTTAGTGGTTTGGTGGTGACCACAAGCCTCTCCTAACAGCAACTGTTAGGTTTCAGGTTACAATGTAGCACCTGCCTACTGTCATGTAGTTAGTAAAATGTTTTTATAACCTGCTGGCCATGGGTAACTTTCAATTGTGAGTAGCTACAGTCAATTACTGTAAAAACATATATTAGTTCCTTACCAAGCTGAATACTGTGAAATACCGAACACCATGGTATTTTCTTCAATACCGTACCGTAATCAAAAAATGCCATACCGCCCAGCACTATCTCTATGTTTGATTCTCAGGCCCGAGTCCCTTCTGTGCAATGTTTCTAAAACACTGTTTCATTCACTCAACAGTGCCACACCCACCACACTTATAATTGGCCAGCCACTTATACAAATTATCTTGGACTTTACAGGCTCATGTTTCACGATGTATAGCTTAGTTCGATACTTTCCCTACCCATCATATATAACTCTTGGTATATTAGTGTGTTACTGTTATGTAAAGCACAGTCAGAGGCTTTTAATTTTTTTCTTCTTAATGGTTTTAATGTTAATTGCTATGTTAGCTCTTAGATGGCTTTTGATTAGCAAGCAAAGCACAGAGGAGGGAATAGACATGCACATCCCATGTACATTTGTGTTCAAAGAACGTCAAGGCATGACAGTATTGCAAGGAAGGTTTTTTGGTCAGAATATTTATTGGAGGAGTGTTGATCCATACTCCTGTATGATATTACAACTAGTGTTGCACCGATAATCGGTTCAATAATCGGTATCGGGCCGATATTGGCTACTAGCCGATTAATCGGTTTTGATTAAATCAAGGCCGATGTTAATCTCCATTGTGCTGTGTAGTATAATGATGTGGGGGAGGCTAGACATAAGTTATTTGGCATTTTAATTAAGTTATGTGTTAATGGTTTAGCGGTGACTACAAGCCATGCCCATAATAAACTGTCAGGGTTTAGGCCATGCCCAACAATAAACTGAGGTTTTTAGCCACTTGTCTCAACTGTATAGCAGTAGTAAAATGTACTTAAAACCTGTTTACCATGAGTAACTTTTACTTGTGGTATACATCTAACTTTACATTTTAGGCTAGAATGAGCTGTATATCAATGGTTATGTCACTAATATGAGCCATTTAATAATGATGAGGATGAGTGTTAGTGTTATTGGTGTATATCGGATCGGTTATCGGTATCGGCTAATTCTGTTGCTTAATATCGGTTATCGGAATAATCGGCTAATTTGGATATCGGTGCAACACTAATTACAACAGATACATTCCAAAACCATATAACAATTTGTCGGCAAGTTGTAGAGACTAGCACCAATAATCATGACTGCACTACACTGGAATTCAGCAATAAAAAGGCTAAAATTACATAAGTGCCATTGTCAAACAATAGGTAGTTCATGAAAGCCTACACCATTGTAAATCATTATTGCTGATTATTAGGCTTGATTAATGTACAAAACACACTAATTGCCTTGTGTATTGGTACAAGGAGTGTCTGCTGCCACTAAGTATGTTTCTTATCACCAACAAAAATACCACAGTGGATACCAAATACTATGTATTAGCTCAATGGACTTTCCTCAACAAATCTATTTGGGTTGTTGCATAACGTATTGTTCAATAATATTAAGAGTAAATAATGAGAGAGAGAGTATCTAACTCTGGTATGGGCTATCAAAAATGAACGCGTGTAGATAATCGGATTTATTAGTAAAATTACGCATATCATGGGGGTGTTGATTAGAGGCCTTTTAACACATCTGGTAGAGAAGACATCCACAGAGAAGACATCCACACGGCAGTGTTGTGTGTTATGGGACTATTGTGTAGTGGTAATGGCTGAGAGTCAAGAACAAAGCAGTGAGATCGCGGACAAAGTAGTTAATGAAGACGCTTCGACACTGACCTGCCTGTGTTGTTAGAGCTGCCAACCCGAGTAGAATTGCGTATCAAAGTGAAAGTTGGCTTAGATACAACCAGGTAAGGTTATTGGCTCGTGGCTTGAGCTCCTTGGCCTGTTCCACGCCCTACTCCTCGTCTTGCTCCTCTCCCTGCTCCTTGTCCTCTTCCTCGCAGTCCACGTTCTATGCCGGCAACTGAAATCACACCTGTGACTGTTTTCGACTGTGCTGATCTCCCACTGGCTGCGAATGTCGATGTAACTTTCTGGTTGCTTACTTCTCTTTCACGGCTAGTCCTATCCACTCGATGGCGAAGGTTCATAGCACCTTTCACCTAAGACTCCATTAACAGACACACATGTATGTAATCATAGGCGCTGTTTGCAGGTGTAATTCTTTATGGGGGCGCCTTGCGCATGCCAGTTGATTGGCACCTATTATAGCCTGGTCTAAAGAAGCCAGAGGTCTTCACACGCTCATTTTTGATAGCCCATACCAGAGTTAGATACTCTCTCTCTCTCTCATTATTTACTCTTGATAATACCAATTACTATGATTTAAACGTTATCCATCAATTTCAATAAAACAGAGTTGTATTAGTCCAATTCAAAATGGCAATACACTCTTGCTATGACATTAAACTCCTGTGGCACCAGTATTTCGTATACGTCAAGTATACTGTACGATACAAAATTTTGGGGGGACAAAATTTTGGCGATTTCACTCATGAAGGAATTTGGCGGATAATATGTTGGTGAATGCTTGTGTCATGATGCATTAACTTCAATTAGTTAGCTAACAATTGGCAAGAATATTTTGGTGAATCTACATCATTTCGCCAAATTCGCCAAAATTTTGTATCGTGTGGTATAATATGCATGATTAATATTATCATTATAATATACATAATATTTTATGAATATTTATTACAGGTTTAGGAGAAAATCGTGGGTTTACTGAATTTGCAGCTATTGCAAAAAAGAAGTTGGAGGATATTGGTGATGGAAGTGCAATAGTATACACAGATTTTGCGAGACATGTTGGTCCAATAGTTTGTGCACTCCATGACAAAAGCACAGATGCTGTAGGATATTATGGTGCCATGAGTGACAAAGATAAAGAAGATTTGCATAATTCTTGGCACAATGGGAGCTGCAAGGTAATGGTAGCCACAAGGGCATTTGGTTTAGGCATAAACAAAAAAAACATACGCCTTGTTATACGGCATGGCTTACCAGCTGACTTATCATCGTGGGTGCAGGAGTTTGGCCGAGCAGGTAGAGATGGTCTCCCAGCACGTGCATGCATATTATATTCAAATGACGACATTCAACATCTGTCGTACTGGCTAGGAAATGGAGATAGACAACGAGAATCACTGGTCGCCACAGCATTTTCTGAAGCTTTGAATTTTACATATGCTCACCTAGCCAGAAAATGTCGACACCAAATAGTATTGGAAGGCTTTGGGGAGCAAATGGTCCATCCATCAGATCAATGCTGTGATGTCTGTGCTCTTACCCCTGTTGTATCTGTGGACATGTCAAAGGAGCTGGCATTACTAATTTCAGCTATTGATGAGCTAGGAACAAAAGGGGAGAAAAAGGTGGCACAATTTCTACGGGAAAGCAATTTAACGTGGATTAAAGATCTACAAAACTTTGATCCAAAGGCCTCTGCTGCATATGGGAAAAGTCCACCACATCTATCGCTAGAATGGTGGCGCTTATTTGCACGGCAGTGCTCTGTTGCTGGATACCTGAGTAGGAAGGTGGATTGTGGCACATTTCAAGGAAGACAAGCTGGGGTTTTCGCATACTTTAAAGTCACAAGAAAAGGACAGGATGCCATTTCCAACAACAAGGAGGTTATGTTGCCACCTCTTTTATTACAAGAGGATGTTGCTTTGAAGCATCAACCAGTTTCAGAGCGCCGCCATGAATCAGCTGAAAAAAAGAAGCGTGTCGGTCGTGGGAGCAACCCTTTGTCTACAATTAGAGATCTGCTTAATGACAAGGAAAACTGGCAGGATATCACTTCAAAGGAGCAGTACCAGTTTCCAGGAGTAACAACAGAAGCTACATCAAATAAGCTCCTATTCAGCAAAGATATTAGCAAGCTGCCTCAGTACGTTGCAGCAAAGCCCCACTTTCTTTGGGATGACATTCAATTAAGCAAAGGGAACTGAGTTCAGATAGGTGTGTAACCACTGAAATTGACGGAATCGAGGAATCCATTTTCTACAGATTGGCTCCTTGCAATGGTGTAAAAATGTGCTCTGGAGCTGGATGTGAACATGTCCAAAGCCGAAATTCCAAGAAAAACCTTTGCACTAAGCATCCAAGCAGCCCAACCATTAACACAGACAACTGCCCTGTCATCTTCGTATACATGTTTCCACAAAACTTTGTGTCTCCTGACAACAGAAGGTACAGATACTATACATACAGCAGACAATATATTCCTAAGTAGGACAATCATTAATACATGCACAACTATATAAGTCGTTTCATCGGTTTAAACTCTAGGACAGTAAAGAAATTGAGGTTGTAGCCTTATCTGTAGTGAAGGTAACTAAAATTAGTTACCATAATTACTTGATTTGTATCCTGGCAGTACTATTTTTTTTACCAAAATAAAACCCTTCAAATAGTGCCGCACTGCAGTATTATTTGAGGGTTTTAAGCCCGCCACTAAAAGCCACAGTATATGAGGAAATTTTAGGCAGTAAGAAGATTTTGTGGTTGCCTTACACAATGAAAATAAAAATTACAAAATATAACAAAAATAGTTTGGGATGATATGTAGTCTTGCACAACCAGACCGCTTTTTCTTCTTTTATATTGGGTCGGGAAGAAAAAGGGTCTGGTGAATGCAGTATGGCTATTTTGTTCTGGCAATCCCCAAAACTTGGGGATTCTACTGTGCGGCTTCTGATTGCTCTCAAAGGCTTGCTGATTGGTGTTGAGTAGTGGGAACCGCACACAATGGCTTCACAAATAATTTTAATGTTGGACCAGGTTAGCTAGCTGCTCTAGTGACTCCACAACAGTTGTCTTGCGATGTTGCCATTGAACCACCCCTGAACCTCTCTTCAGTGGCGACAAGTTCAAGCTTCAACTGCTGTCATTCACCATGTAGCTAGTTAAAGAGCTATTTCTCCGTGAGTGTAATAGCAAATTCTGTCTATGGAGTAATCACTTAGTAGTGAAAGAGCGGGCCTAGTAACAACATAGTTAGAACAGTTATAGCTAACCTTCTTCAGCATTAAAATAAGTTGCGAAGCCATCGTGTATGGTTCCCACTACTCAACACCAATCAGCGAGCCTTTTAGAGCAATCCTAAGCTCCACAATAAAATCCCCAAGCTTTGGGGATTGCCAGAACAAAATAGCTATACTGCATCCACCAGACCCCTTTTCTTCCCGACCGAATACAAAATAAGAAAAAGTGGTCTGGCTGTGCGAGAATAGATGATATGGGTGCATGGTGGCATGGAGCAAATGTGATAGTATCAACTAACCTAATGGCTATATACACTATACGCTAGAATATATATGCAGCAGTCACCCTCCCCAAGGCCTAGCAGTCAAGTTGAGTCCTTCTGTTTGCAACAGTGGCGTGCCCTGCTAACTGTTTTCACAAAGTAACTCATGTGTAGTTTGACTGCGGCCTAGGGTGCAATTACATTTTGTATTTGTATTTAATAGCATATTTGTAGTATCAATTGTAGTTTAAAAACAACCCATTCGTATTTAAATGCTTACAATTACTTCAAATATCTTTGCTATAATAACATTATAGACTGGGGCGCATGCAATAAATTTTTTGTGTATGTTCAGGATTTATCCATAAATTAGTTTTTAGAAAATGGTGATAGAGTGGAAGGGCTGATTTAAGTATCTCACATTACTGGTAATTTAAGAGAAAGCGACTTAATTAGGAACAAGACAGGAGGTCTGTAAACGTGAAGTATTTCTTGTAGCATATCACCAAAGGTAGTTTTGGGGGTGTATTATTTAGTATGAGCAACTTTAGGAGGCTGCAGTGCAAAGCGCGAGCTAGCAGTGGCCTAGTGACACTACTGTACAAATATGGGATACTATCCCATCTGTTACCATACACATTTCTTCTTCATCCAGGGCTTGTGTGCCCTGATGCAGGCAGGAATAGGCTGATAGCTAGAATTAACACGCCGGAAACTACCCTATTCAATGTGACAGCAAGTATCATCCCAACAAAATAGTATGCTTTGACATCTTACAGACCTCCTGTCGTGTTGCTAAGTCGCTTTCCCATATAAGTTAGCAGTAATCTGAGATTGTTATAACAGCCTTTCCGGACTACTAAAAACAATTTTTACGGATAGATTCTGAGCATATACAGAAAGTTAATTGCGTGCACCCCATTGCATAAGGTCTACACTGTAAAATCTGAACAAGAGTTTGAGACAGCTTGTCAACGCATTTGTTTCATACTACTTTGAAGTACTGGGGAGTGTATAAACAGTGGAATGGACTACTGGAATAATGGAATAGTGGAATGAAAATTTTAAAAGTTCATCACATCCAAATAAGGGCTCAAATTCCTGAAAGCCAGCCCAATTACATACTTTCAGCATTCTTGTGGCTCATGTACGGGAGTGTATAATTAGTCATGGGTTTACTTTTTTTCCGAGTGCTTAAAAAAGGGTCGGCCACGCCAGACTATATTATAGCATCGTAGGCACTCAGTTGAACTGGTAGATTTTGCTTACAACTCACAATCGATTAGATCATGGCACAAGGGAAAGAATTTCTATGAATTTTTTTCAGGACTTGTCTGTTTACTTTCATGAAAGTAATAGCAACATCACCCCATACAGTATAAAAGCAATCCAGTGGTAAGCATTGGGTTGGGTAGGGTGATTAGTCACTCAGCGTGGCACTGGCTATCAGCCTGCACAGGCAAATAGCCTGCACCAAGATATTATGCTCTGTGGTCAGGGCAATATCAGATACACAGACCTGAAATTTCCTTTGATCTACCCAAGCAGTGTTACATGTAAAATTATTTTCTGAAACAATAAAATCCTTCAGCAGCAAATGCGGCAGTTTAAAAAATTGATAAATTTTTATTGCAACTTGGTGGAATGGCTTAAGGTTGATCCAAAATATTTGGGCTTGCTAACCAATAAGTCTGTGGTCATTTAAAGGCCTTGTTATGTTCTAAACCATAATACACTGTGTGCATATCATTTGTCATTACAGTTTATAATACACTCTATATCTATATTTGTAGGTGGGTGGCTGGCATTGTTATTAACAACTCATCACCAACTAAAAACCATCACAACCATAAGATCCCTAGTCCAAGTGTAGTCTCCACGTTTGTCAAACACAACATTGTATCTGCTGTAAGTGCATCGCCTCGTTTGACAGCTGATGATTTAGCAGCAGGAAGAGGACTGCAATTTGTGCCAGGTGTAGTGGATACTGCAGCTACTAGTAAAGACAAGTTGAGAGTAATCAGGAAAAAGGCACTAGAAGATGGAGGTCACAGAAAAGGTATGTACACTCACTGCTCGCCTAAGGCTGAAACAATCATTACCTTTTCAGCGTTTTGAGTATTTTCTACTACTCAGTTTTTGCTTGCAATTAGGCTCATCATAATGTACGCTGGGTCATGAGATCTTAATAGATAAGTGAGCACCATTTTACTATACCAACACTAAAATGCTTAGTGAATATTCAAAGTTTGTTTCAAGTCTTATTTTAGATAACACTTGCTAAAAACTCTCTGGTGCAATAATATATACACAACGTCTCTCTATAGGTCTAACTTCAATAGTGGACTTCAACGAAGCTTTGAAAAAGCTTGATGGGAAAGATCTGGAGAGAGAAGGTCTAGATGATAAAAACTCAAAGCTAACAAGCTATGCCACATTAGGACATCCCTACATGCGCCACTATACAGCCTTTCACCAGACATCTCATACCAATTCATTATGAGCCCCTTCATGTCGAACATAATGGCTGGTGCTGACTTTATGCAGGTTGATGTTATGTATGGTGAAAATTCAGTTTTGCCATACCTATTTAATGCCACAGCATTTGACGAAACAACAATGAAGTGGGTTATTATTGCACGAATGCGCTGTAATAAGGAAAATGCCACTATGTATGAGATCGCATTCAAGCAAATGTTTGCAACCTGCACCCAAGATGTTCCGGAATACAATGTCGACAAACAGCTTCAGGGCGTTGTAGTTGACTGGAGTGATACAGAACCAGCTGGCCTTATTAAGGCTTTGGGACCTGAGCTGGCTGGTAGACTGCTACGTGGGTGTGCTGTGCATTGGGCACGATCGTATCAGCGAGTAGCTAAAAGAATCCCATCAACTGTTACAAGCGGTAAAAAAATACTGGCTCGTCAAGCTTTTGAACTTATAGCGCAGGAAATACCAAGCTTGAAAAGCACAAACGAAGTTCAAAATTGCTTTGAAGTATTAAAAGGGGAGAAACCAATATCAACAATTACGTCAATGGTCCCAAGACTAACTAGTGAGCACACATCTATAGTGAACAATGAATGCAAATGGTCTGGTGCAAAGGCTTGGGTGAATTGGTGGACAAGGCCATACCATTTAAAGATGCTGTGTAAGTGCCAGTCAGATATGACCAGCTCAACATGGAAGGCATGCCCGTCAACCACCAATGCAGTAGAGTGACACAATTTGTCATCAAAGTCACCACATGCTGTGTCCATTATGCATGCCATGGTGGATGTCTACCGGATGGATAAAGCCGTCATCATGGAACACCTGGCAGCATCAGAAGGAAGCAGCATATGCTACAGAGACAGGTAGGTGAACAACACTTTTACAGTGGAATTCACAAAAAATCGATACACTATTGTGCTGGGTCACACTGACCTTTTAAACCAGGCATGTACCCACAGCTACCTTAAGGCCGACCGTGGGCACATGCCTGAAAGAGTGTGTGTGTGTGTGTGTGTGTGTGTGTGTGTTTGTGTGTGTGTGAGTTTGTTTGTTTGTTAATGCTCATCCTTTCACACCCTCGTTCATTGTTTGTAAATGCAGGTCAGAGGAAGCCATCAGAGAACAGGCTAAAAAGAAAAGGTTGCAGAGAAAGAGACCCCAACTTCCTACTGATCAAACAGCAATTTACGGCCCTCCTGAAAAACAGCAACATTTTGATGATGATTTTCAAACAGGCAAGAAGAAAACAAAAGTTGACAAGCCAAAAATTGGTTCAAAGGTCAAGGCTAAATATGACCAACATTGGTACAGTGGAGTGCTTACTGCCTACAACAAGGACATTGACCAATGGACAATATACTTTGAAGAAGACAACTACACAGACTACGTTATATTTCCAGACAAGGATGTAAAGCTACAATAATTATTCTAGCATGACAGCACTAATTCTAGAATGTGTGACATTTAGTTATTTTGTTCAATACTGGCCAGACTGAACTGAATACATGCATGCATCTGAAGATATCGTCTGGTTTTACCAACAGCACATGTACGTATACTGTATACACACAAATTGTTAGTGATTAATTCATCTGTAAAAAATTTATGATTGGGCCACTTTTTAAAACCAGGTAGATACCCTAGTCTTGCATGGCCAGACCACAATTTTCTCGGCACAGCACTTATTGAATTATCTGCACCTGCTCGAAAAGGGTCTTTCTCATTTGCATAGTCTAACTGGATTTCACATCCCAGACAAAGAGCCGGGTGGTAATGAAACTTTCATCATCATACGTATGTTTACAGATAAAGAATCGATTAACTATCGATTAACTATCGATAGTTAATCGATAGTTAATCGATTTTAGTATTTCGTGAGATGCAAAAATTATTTTTAAAATTTCGTGCTCCACACAAAGAACAGGATAGAACTTGCTGCTTAGCTAGGTATTATCTAGAGTTAATGTAGTTCAAAAGTACGCACAGTAATAAGCAAATGATTCACTGGGTTCCCGGCACAGGGTTGCTTTCTCTCAAAAAGCAGAAAACAAAACACGAATTTTCAAATTCAAACTTCCCTACCAGCCAAGATAAGAAAAGCCAACTCTCCCTCATAGTGATGTGATAAGGTTGGATGCATAGTCTGTCTATGCTGTTAGTCTGGAAAGGATCTGAGACTTCTCACCATCTGGGTGAAGAACGTCAAAATTTTCGTGCGTCATTTCAAGGGATTCTCTCAATGGTACCAAAGTGCTTTCCAGTACTTCTGATGCCACACTAGCCACTTAATTTTGTTTAGAATGATGATAAAAGATGGTTCAAAACGTTTGGTAGTAGTAGTAGTTGGTATTCTGTGATTTCATATGATGCAGTATACCAGCAGCTCACCAGGAGCTCCACCCAGCTCGAATCAAAAATGAAAGATTTTGTGCATTTTTCGGTTTGTTTTGGGATGTTTTGAAGCATAATGGTGATGTAGGGTGATCTAGTGAAGATTTGAAGCTGTTGTGGAGCGTGAGAGGTGAAGTCAAATTTGGACGATTTTGCTACCTACCTTGATGCATAGCTTAGAGCGAGGCGTGGAAGCTGTGGATGAAACAATAATTGACAACCGCTATTACCAAACGTTCAGGGACATCTTTTGCCATAGTTTTAGTCTATAATTGATGATTTTTGTGGCTGCAAAAGCGCTGGAAATGGCTAGAAAGCGCGACACAATTCTTTGATGCTGCAGAAAATTTTGACGCTCGTCACCCAGATGGTGAGAAGTCTCAGATCTTTTCCAAACTAACAGCATAGACAGACCATGCACCCAACCGTATCGAAACACTATGAGGAATAGTTGGCTTCTCTTGCCCTGGGTGGTAGGGCAGTTTGAATTCGAAACTTCGTATTTCTTTGTCTGTTTTTTCAAAGGAAGCAACCCTGTGCCGGGCACCCAGCAAATCATTTACTTATTTCTGTGCGTAGTTTTCAACTACAACAACTCTGGATACGATTTGGCTAAGTAGCAAGTTTCATGCGGTCCTTTGTGTGGAGCACGAAATTTAAAAAATAAATCTTGCATCTTGTGAGATACTGAAAATGATATTTCCGTGAAGACAACAATCGTGCCTCCGGTTTCATGGTGGATCAAGCAATGGGATACTACAATGAACATCCCACAATGGTAGGGGGATTGATTTGTAGAAGTTGATTTTTCGGATTGCGGACTCTATATATGGTGCACTTTACGTAAAGTTTCCCCGTATATGATAAGGAATTTAACATGTTTTTATGTACTTATATGTAGGACCGTCTCCAATGGCGCACGCGGTGTGCAGGTCCAGCAGTATTATAGCAATGGATGGATCACTGTAGAGTTTCTGAGCTATCGCCTGTGACTGGTCCAACATATCATGATCCGTGGCCATCTCCAGCTACCGTTTGATTGTCTATTAAGTAATTATCTATAAAAATATATCTTGACACGCCTATATAAGGTTGTTGAGTTCGATTGTGGCATAGTTATTATGTACGATTGTGGGTAGCAGTGTGACGTTTACATGGTTACCGGGGATCGCAGCTGAGGAAGACTAGACTAGAGTGCGGTGTAATGCAATTTACTTCCACCAAAGCAAGTTGCATTACACCGCACTCTCTATAATTATAAAAAGACTGATTTTGACTCATATCGGAGAGCTCTGGACTCAGTACCCTGGGATCTTGCTGAAGCTGAGGATATTGATCTGTGGTGGACTCAATGGAAAGATCTCTTCTTTGCTACTGTACAGGATACTGTTTGTACTGTCCAGTGGCGTAGGAGGAAAATGAAGAGCTGGTTATCATCTGGTACCTTACAGTTGATTAGACTAAAACGTTTGTGTTATAAAAAACTTAAAAAGATTTTTACACCTACCATTCAAGCTAAGTATAATCATTTACGAAACAAAGTTAGATCTGCTACCAGACTTGATTTTAAAACTTATGCTGATTCTATCACTAATAATCTTTATCATGGACAAAAGGCTTTCTGGAACTGGATTAACAAGTTTAGGTGTTGTCGATTTCCAATTCCTTCACTTCATCATGATGGTGAGGTTATTACGGATGACTACACTAAAGCTGATTTGTTCAATAAGTATTTTGTTTCAGTTTTTACTAAGGAGAATCTTTCAAATTTACCAAGTACTTCCTACTGTTCAGATTTTTACTTGGATAATATGCAGGTCACCGCATCTGAAGTGTTTTCTGAACTATCTGCTTTGAATACCAACAAGGCTTGTGGACCTGATGGGATCTGTCCTCGTCTCCTGAAGGAAGGTGCTGAACAACTGGCCAATCCTTTGGCTGCTCTTTTCAATAAATCGCTGGCTGATGGCTTACTTCCAAATGATTGGGTTAGTGCTAATATAACACCTGTTTTCAAGAAGGGTAACAAGCACCATGTCTGTAATTATCGTCCCATTAGCTTAACCTGTATTTTGGTTAAAGTTTTGGAGAGAATCATTTTTAACAAACTTTATTCTTTGCTGGAGTCTCACCAGGTTCTATGTAATGCTCAATTCGGCTTCAGGAAAAAACGTTCTACTACATCCTTGCTTTTGTCAGCCGTAAATGACTGGGCTTTTAATCTTAACGCCAAGCTCAGCATTCATTGTGTTTTCTTGGATTTTGCGAAAGCCTTCGATTCAGTACCCCACCAACGTTTACTATTGAAGTTAAAGGCTTATGGTATTAATGGTTCCATGCTTAAATGGTTTTCTTCATTTCTCACTACCAGGAGGTAGCGAGTTGTCATAAATGGTTGTGCTTCTGATTGGTCTCCAGTCTCATCTGGGGTCCCTCAAAGCTCCATCCTGGGACCATTACTTTTTACTTTGTACATTAATGATTTACCATCTGCTGTTAGCTCCACAATGAAAATATTTGCTGATGATGTAGCTATGTATTGCTCAGTTGATTCTCCATCTGATTGTATTGCCTTTCAACGTGACCTAGATCTGATAAATGATTGGTGTTCCAAATGGCAGATGCGATTGAATCCTTCCAAGTGTGAACTTTTGTGCATTTCAAATAAACGTATACCAACGAAGCCGCTCTATTGTATAAATAATCATCATCTCCATTGGGCCAAGTCTGTTAGGTATTTGGGAGTTATTGTGGACACCAAACTTTCATGGAATAACAATGTTTCACATGTTTCCAAAAAAAGCTACTAGAGTACTAAATCTCCTACGCCGTCATATGTTTACCTGCAAAGCTTCTTCAAAACAAAAGGCCTTTAGGGCACTTGTGATTCCTATTCTGGATTATGCAAGTACTGTGTGGAATCCACACACTCATAAGAACTCCAGTGCCCTTGAACGAGTACAAAACCGTGGTGCTCGCTGGATTTGTGGCAGCAGATTTTGTCCTAGGACCTATAAATGGTCTAAATCATCTGAGGAATGCTGTGCAGAGCTATCATGGCCATCTCTTTCCACCCAACGAAAATTGTCATTGACTATTATCTATGATATTCTTCACCATCATATATCTCTAAAGTTTAATGATTACTTCACTTTTTCTTCTGCTGCCTCTACCAGATCACACTCACTGTCTATTCTATGTAAGCAGTCATCCATAAACTCTTACCATTACTCCTTTTTTGTGAACAGTGTTTTCTGGTGGAACTCCATCCCATTTGACATTCTGTCTACTACACGCCGCACTACTTTTAGGCGAATGCTTTACAATTTTGTTTCTGGTTAAGTCATGTATGTTTTTAATGTAAACTTTTTATTTCACTGTACTGTAATTGTCTTTGTAATGTATCCTTAGTTCTTTGGTTTTGTATTGTATCGTTTTTGTAGGTGGTACTCATATAGGCATATTTGCCTTTTGTATTCACCTTACCTTTTGGTTAAACAAATAAAAATTAAATTAAATACCAAGACGTTTTACTATGATTACCGGTATGTTATTAACATTGAGAGCTTTTGTCAGATTTTCCTTTCTATCCTCAACATATTAAACCATAGATTAAACTCTCTGTATATTCCCTAGTGACATAGCACATATGATTAGCTCAAATATCAACGTCACCTTAGACCACACGGTCATGATGGGACATCTACCAGCCCAAGGATCTTTTGGTGATCAAGACCAGTTGTGTTGTCAGTGATCAGGTTGATCACATTTGGACCGGATAGTCGAAACATAACATCTACCACCACACGGAACATTTGTACCCACTCATACAGAGGACCAATTGCCCACTACAACACAGAACACAAAGTTGAAAGGTACAGTATTGTGGTAAAACCATCTGTATGTTGTTGTCATGGAGATATCAATACATGTTATTGGAATTAGTGGGGTCAAGTTAACACAACACTGAGTTTCATTATTAGTTCTTAGGAATTTTCTATTAAGCAACCTTCTATGTGTTTTTTCTTGTTGATTGAAAAATTTGTTGACAGTCACCATTCCCCTATGCAGTGGCGGATCTAGAAATTTTCAGAGGAGTTTCAGGTACAGGAAGGTTTCAATAACTGTGATCCCAGACTGTCCAGCTGGGGTGAATGTTAACTTGATAGCTCAGTGGCCAATAGCTACAGTGTAAACTAGCTAGCAATGAATCAGTAAAGATCACTCCACAACATTGTTTCACAGTTAATCTTACCAATCTAAACCTTATCAGAAGGTTTAGAAGCAAAACAGCACTTGTACTCATTAAAACAATAATTATTTTTAGAGGTGCTAACATGCATAAAAGCAGTAATGGCATTTTCAGTGATTACAAAGGTGAAAGTATGAACTTTGGCCAGTAGAAAATGTCCCAATATAATACACTAGTATAACTCTTGGTGGTTTTATCATTCACATGAGCCATAAATATATTGGGGGCACGCACACTATTTTCAGAGGGGGTATCAGCTGAAACCATTGCAACCACCTGTATCCGCCACTGTCATACATGTATTATACACTATATACAAAATAATTTATAAAAAAGGCACTGATATAATCTCTCTATATAGCACATTATACAAAACATTACCATATATAGTACAAGATGTGACAAATGACTCACACCTAAAAGAGGCTGTCGTGTCATTAATTCCAGAGATAGAAGTAGTGAAACAAGAGATGATGGTAGCTATGAGGGAAAATCCCTAGCTACTTGGCATTGTAGCAATGTGGGAGAATCCCTAGTTTAGCATTACTCCTACAATGCCAAATAGGGACTTTCCCACATTGCTACAATGCCAAGTAGGGATTTACCGATCATGTAGAGCTTGTTTCACTACTTTTTAACCTCCATGTGGAGTATATAGTACAACAATTATATTGACTAGTACAATAAAAGTTGTTAATTTAAAAATGAAGTAGGGGTCCAGTGATTCTGTATAGTAAAAATAATCGTATAGTCTGTATATTAGGGATCATGAAGAACTGGGCTTTTCCAGCCAAAAATATCATCCTAAAACCAGCTACAATTTCCATTCATGACAGCTTGGCAGCATTGGTTAGGCACAACCAAACCTAAAATCTCCCCAAACCCTTCCTATAAGAATATTTTGTATTTACGTACCGTATAGTAAAAAACTTTGGCGATTATAACAATATTTGCCAAAAGTTTTACTGCCATAGTTTTTACTGTACAGTAGCTATACGTAAGGATTTGCGCCCCTTATTTTCTCTGATATAACAACAAGGTGTGAAGTCAGTTATAAGTAGTGTAGTAAGTATAGTGTTGTTGTTGTAGCAGTACTCTGTAATTTTTATGGTTTTTGTATTTTGTGTTAGTATAGCTACTGATCTAATGATGTGCTAGCAAAGGTATGCTTTGCTAGCTATCTCCTGCGATGCCGAGAGTGGCATTTACTACCAGAACTCCAGTAGTAGAGGTTATCACGTAGTCAAAGTACTATTTGGCCAAATCCATCGTGAGACAATGAACTGACGTGTGAACAGGAAGTTGGAAATGATCACGATAGCTACATATGCTGTTGCTATCAAGAAGGTTATGGAGTGCTTGTTCACTGGCTGCTTCGATTGCTCCTGGTGGTATTTTGCTGCTTAATGGCCCATGTGGAGTGGTGTCTTCTTTCTTCTCTTTGGTGGGTACTGGCTTAAAATATTGAAGGATCAACTTCATCTCAAGTTCAACTCAACCAGGTAACTCAATGTGCTCATGTGATTATCTAAAACAATTGGCGAAAAAAACTTTGGCAAGTTGAATGCTATTTGCCAAAGTTTTTACTGCCAAAGTTTTTTACTATACGGTAACAAAATTTTACGCTGACTGGCTAACTGATTCCTCCAGTCAAACTTAACTCAACAAATGGATGGATGAGGCTACGGGCACCACCAACTGCAGTACATACAATGCATGATTCTGTACAGTAAAAACATAATTATACAGTATTGTAGTACTGTATATTAGGGAACTGGGCTTTCTAGCCAAAAATATCACCCTAAAACCAGCCTCAATTTCCATTCATGACAGCTTGGCAGTATTCGTTAACCCAAAATGTCTTCAGACCAACCCAGAGTGTTTGGTTGAGTTTTTGGCACACACAATGGACATTTCAGTTAATAATTGGCTTGAAGATTGTCCTATTATGCTGGTATAAGGTTTAATGTCTAATTATACTCGAAATAATGCCCACCATATATTGGTGAACCTATTCAAAAGTTATTACTCCAAGTAGAAATTAGGAATTTTAAGTTGGGATAGGGATCGAAGAAAGAAGTTGTGAAACAAGAAAGATCACTTATACCAGCAGATATACTAGTGGATCTTTAATCCTTAGTTTAGTCATGGGTGTAGACTGAAGTGTAGGGATCTGATGTCCATTAGTATATCTGCAGGTGTAGGCAACCGTCCTTTTTTTAGCTATTCTCTTGTTTTATTACTTTATTCTTTGATCCCTATTCCAACTTAAAATTCCTAATTTTTCCTTACACTAGTTTGTTTGTTTACATTTTACAACATAATTATGACAAATGATGAAGCACATTAAAAGAAAAAATGGTACCAGAAATGCCATTAAAGTAATTCTGTACCAAAACACGCACCCCAACAATCAGTTACAGAATGGAAGGTGGTGGCCATTTTGTTTTGTTTTCAGCTATGCTCCACCTGTTATGTATATGTTAAAGCATTGCCGCGAGTGATATATGAAAAATAAAGTA
Source organism: Dysidea avara (assembly GCF_963678975.1). Taxonomy (NCBI): domain Eukaryota; kingdom Metazoa; phylum Porifera; class Demospongiae; order Dictyoceratida; family Dysideidae; genus Dysidea; species Dysidea avara. The sequence continues at coordinate 717,272 of NC_089280.1, forward strand.
TGAGGTGCACGGCTGAGATGCTAATAAAGTACGAGGCGAAGCCGAGTGCTTCATTTTTCATATAGCACAAGCAAGGCTATGCTTTAAATGATTTATGGAACTTTCTAGTTGTGTAGCTTTACCATACACTAGGACTCATATAATTAACACGTGTTGCATGAATTATTAGCAGCCTGAATGCACACAAACTAGTTTAACAAAGTAACTCATGTGTAGTTCACCATAGTTTGGCATGGTAGACGTTCATTGTGTATTTTGGCAGGTTTTGGTCACAACCCACAATCGATTCTATTGTGACACATGGTGAAGGATATCTCCAGGACTTGTCTGTTTACATTAACAGCAACGTTACCTTCTCCCACCCATCATCAAAGCATTTAGGCATGTCTATCCAGTGGTAGAACTTGTATTGGCTGGGGCGATTGAACACTCAGCATGATGAGGGCTATCAGCCTTCAATGGCTTGGGTGATAAGTTGTACTGGCATGAGCACTGTGGGATATTAGCCTGCACTAGAGCACGTGGGCAACTGTGCTTTATTACAAAGAGTGCTTTATGTATATGTTAAAGCATAGCCGCGAGTGCTATATGAAAAATAAAATACGAGGCACGCTGCCGAGTACTTTATTTTTCATATAACACGAGCAAGGCTATGCTTTAAATGATTTATGGAACTTTCTAGTCGTGTAGCTTCACCATATACTAGGACTCGTAATTAACAAGCGTTGCATGAACTATTAGCAGCCTGAATGCACACAAACTAGTTTAACAAAGTAACTCATGTGTATTTCACCATAGTTTGGCATGGTAGACGTTCATCGCATCTTTTGGCAGGTTTTGCTCGCAACCCACAATCGATTCTATTGTGAGTCACATGGTGAAGTATTTCCGTGATATCTCCAGGACTTGTCCGTTTACATTAACAAACGTAACAGCACGTTACCTTCTCCCACCCATCATCGAAGCATTTAGGTATGTCTATAAAAGCAATCCAGTGGTGGAACTCGTATTGGCTGGGGTGATTGATTACTCAGCGCGGCGAGGCTATCAGTCTTCACCGGCTTGGGTGATTAGTTGTACCAGCGCGAGCCCCGTAGGCTATTAGCCTACACTAAGGCACGTGGGCAACTGTGCTTTATTGCCCGCAAAGAGTGCTTTATTGCACCGCAAAGAGTGCTTTATTGAACGAATAAAGCACTGTTTGCGGTGCAATAAAGCACTCTTTGTGGTCAATGAAGCAGTTGGCCGGCTGAGAGTGTACTTTGTGAAATTTAAAGTACACTTTTTCCTTTGATTTCGCCCACGCAAAGTTCTATAAGTATGATTAAAGCACTCTTTGTGAGCAATAAAGCACTGTTTGCAGGTGTAAAGTGTACTTTATGAAATTTAAAGTACACCTTTTTCATTGATCTCGCCTACGCAAAGTTCTACAAACAGCAGTATATATGAACAGCAGTACAGAGAAGCATCTCTGCAGTCAATTCAGTTGCTATGGACAATATGGGTGATAAGCATAATAGCCAACACAGCCACATGGAAACCACATCATGCTATTACAAATCAACACTTTGTGTTGTCAGTGAAAAGAACTGGAACACAAAGGAGGACAAAGGTAAGTCCATGATGTGTGTATTGTACGTACTGCGGTTGGTGAAAAGCACATCTGCAACATCAAGAAATCAAGCCCATAGCCTCATCTGTTGTTGAGTTATGTTTGGCTGTTAGCCAGTCAGTGTAAAATTCTGAAATATTTTTAAAATTTCATAGAAACTTTTTGGAAGTGTATTTTTGGCTAATGGAGATGTGTACACATTATCTCTTCTTGTTGTGGCATGTCCATTGTACATTGTAATGAAGTATCTTGAAAACAGTTCTATTATGTTGACATGTTTTGTTAGCCTAATATGGTCAAAATTATGGTGGAATAGTTTAGTGTGAAAATGGCAAAATGTGATAATATTGAGAAGGATAATTACATATGTTAATTATGTTGCAAACTCTTGATAAGGTGATATTGGTGATTTATTGAAATATTAGTGATTTATTGAAATATTGGTGATTTATTGAAATATTGCCCAACCTTACATGTTGAGATGGTAACAGTCCTGTTGTGTGTATAAATTGTAATAGTGACCCAGTACATGAGATTTGTGTTATAGCAATTGTAATGTTAAATTGTGTTAAATTATAGTTATTCATTAGAAAGTACAAATACACATTACCAGTTAGTACAATTACTATTTTACTAACAACTTGTTATTAATAAGATGGTACAATAATAACATGTACAATGTATACAGTCACTGTGGCTTATATATATGAGCCATTCCATACAGTATTAGTATACTGTCCCTCATCATCCATCCCTCCTACTACAACTATTTCGTTATCAGCTACACTAACTACAGCTGGTCCAGTTCTTGCTGATGGAATATGTCCTATGGCTTGCCAGCTGTGACTGACCTTGTTGAACATGGTAATGTCACTAGTGGGCACATAATCACTTCCTGTCTTCTTCAGTCCACCTACTGTTAGTAGGTGTCTACCTTGTATGCTGACAGGAGCTGAACGGCACCATGGAGTATCTTGTTGTGAACTCCACTTCAACTGGTGACTGGACAGAGTGTCCAGTGGAGCAGTAAATATTGCTGGGGACATGCCATCTTGATTGGATCCTCCTAACAGGTAGAGGGTGTTGTTAACTATTACTGATTGTAGCCAGTAGTGTGGTAGTGGTAGATCACTGGTAGTGTACCACTGTCTGGTGGTACTGTCAAACAGTTCAGTAGTGGCTAATTTCCTGTGCTTGTCATCTATACCTCCAGTTATTACAAGTGTTCCCTGGTGACTAGCAGCTGTGGCAAGCCATCTTGGTGTAATCATCCTGGTGTACTCCTTTAGGTGATCACCATCTAGTGAGAATATCTTGTTGGTCACCTCATAACTTCTATCCCATCCTCCAGCAGTGATCAACTGGCCGTTGAGGGTGGTCATGGCAAAGAAACCATAAGTAGTGATGATAGGAGAAGGGCTCCATGAGTTGTTAACAGGATTGTACACATTTATCCTGTATGATGGGACCAGTAATGAAGTATTATCCCTTCCTCCTCCAATGTAGACCTTCCCATCACATAACACACCAGTGTGGCCTCCACCCTTCACTGGTGTAGGGGCTCTACGTTGCCAATTGATGTCAACTGGTCCACTGAACAGGTATGGTGTGGGGGACTGGACCAGTTGTTCCTAAACAACAACAATAAATTAGTAATAACAATGTTAACATGTTGTTTACACAACAAACACATTAGATGAATGGTTACTATAGTAACTGGTGATCACCAAACACATTTAGGGATTCACACATGTTATATACATACACTAATAACAAGAACTATTACTAATAGTGTTATTATAATATTGTGTGTATGTTACCATAAACAGTTCATGTAGTCATATACCCTGTAGACATAAGGGACATGGTAGGGTATTCCATCACTCACCTTCACCCCACCATCAAGACACTGTTTATAGTTAATGTATTGTATATGTACACATTGTACATGTGTAGGAAATGATCAGTTTATTTTGTTACTGTTGTCTAGGAGTTTGTTGGATTAGCTCAAAATGGCTAAGGAGCAGATAAGGAATGAAAAGAACAATAGTAAGTTGAGTATACTGTTTTGTGGTATAAGACTATATGATAGTTCACTTGTAATGATGTCACTAAACCACCTAACATATCATGAGGTTTATAGTATACAATACTCCATGATAACTTGTTAGTGATAATTTCCAACTACTTTGGTACCAAAAAAGTGTCTATCTAACAGAGAGCTGTCTAATTCATAATGTATAATGTTTTGAGGATAAAATTTCATTTAATAGTTGTAACATGTTCATGAGTGGTCTGTCTGATATGTCTACACAGGGCCCGAGGGTTGAGGGTACACATATCAGGTAGACCACTAGTACACATCTTACAACTATTATTTATCTTTGCTGACAGTACCAAGGTGTAGATTAATGGTAGTGCTATACTATGGCTTCCTTCTGTAATATTTGTAACAAGAATCATCAGAGTGTTCCGTTGTAACTGGACTGATTGTAGAGGTCCTTCTCATGGTGACTTCCCTTTTTATTTCTGTGATCCCTTAAAATTCCTAGGTTTTCCTTAAACTTGTAGAGAACAGAATTTTGTAATAGGTTTAAGGCACCAGTCAGAGGGTACTAGATGTTTTAAGCTGAGGCAATGTTTGTCCACACAAATATGTTATATGAACACCCTCATTGCTTGTTGTACAAGTTACAGGTTTTTGCAATTGAATTCGGCGACTTTGCAATTGAATTCGTCCCGTTTGCAATTGAGTTCGTCGCTTTTGCAATTGAATTCGTCTCATTTTGCATTTTGCGGTTAAATTTATCTGTGATCTGTGACAAGAATGGCAGCTGGAGCAAACACGAAAACATGATGTAGCAGCTGCTACAAGAACTTGTTCAAGTACAACAGTAGTAAACAACTCTTTATAAGGCAATAATTCTTCCTCTACAGCCTCTCCAACAACATTCCAAACTCTACTACGCCATTCGATCAGCTTCACGTACTACCAGCTTCAATTACCTTCTAGTGTCTCAAGTGTAACTCTCCAAGGCATAAATAGTTCATCTCTTAATGAACGGGTTGGTTTCTTGGAGCCGTTTTGTTTATGACGAATTTTAATGCAAATGCGACGAATTCAATTGCAAAACCGACGAATTCAATTGCAAACGGGACGAATTCAATTGCAAATGGGATGAATTCAATTGCAAAGGCAACGAATTCAATTGCAAAAACCTGTAATGTGCTGACTGTTCTATTAGATTGTTTTGTCATTGTTGAATGATAATGTCCTTACTGACAGGATATGTGTAGTAGTTGTTTTGTTATTATGTGTGGTCAGTGTGTATGGATAATATAGTTTAGTGTACTGACTGTTCTATTAGAGTGTTTTGTCATTGTTAAATGTTAACGTCCTTACTGACAGGATATGTGTAGTAGTTGTTTTGTTATTATGTGTGGTCAGTGTGTATGGATAATATAGTTTAGTGTACTGACTGTTCTATTAGAGTGTTTTGTCATTGTTAAATGTTAACGTCCTTACTGACAGGATATGTGTAGTAGTTGTTTTGTTAATATGTGTGGTCAGTGTGTATGGATAATATAGTTTAGTGTACTGACTGTTCTATTAGAGTGTTTTGTCATTGTTAAATAATAATGTCCTTACTGACAGGATATGTGTAATAGTTGTTTTGTTATTATGTGTGGTCAGTGTGTATGGATAATATAGTTTAGTGTACTGTGACTGTTCTATTAGAGTGTTTTGTTATTGTACTTACAGGATATGTGTAGTATTTAATATCACGATATTCATGATGTCATGGGACTTATATCACAGGCAACCATAGCTACAGTGTAGTTTGAGGCAGGTGGAACACTACAATTTTGTTGTAGTAACACAAGTAAGTCAGCCTGTACATCGCTCAGCTCCAGCTGTCACTACCATGTTTTTCTGCTGCCAAATACAGCAAAAGCTGTAGGCTCTATGGGCATTTCTGGAGCATAGTGATACTGTATATTAAATTTATTAGGTCCTGTGGAAGCGTTTTTAGTGTGTTTCTTCCCAGTGACTTAGATACAAGTCTTCAAAGAGCTTGTTTCACTCGAAAAAACTACTAAAAATTCAATAAAAGATCTATACAACCAGTAACTTTAAAAATCACTTCCACAGTACCTAGATATTTTAGCTGTTTAGTCACTTGTGGTGAAATTATAAGGATTCAGTAATCTGTTAGTCTGGTTTTTGGTGGCACATTTTTATAAAACATTGCTCTATAGTGGACCACACACCCAAGAACAGTCATTGTTCTGCAGTATAAACAAACAAGCACAATTAGTTGTATTGCTAACACAACAGGTTGTGATACATTATTTATCCCTGTGTGGTTTAAAGCAGGTTTGTAATTTGTTCCGCCCACACATTTCAAACTATTCCATAACCTTAAAATGAAGTGAATGTTTTCACATGACAAATTTTATTCAATCAATTTATAACAATGATTTGACAAAGTTGACATTTATTTCTGTTATACATCACCACATGTTGCCAGAGACATATCCTCATATTTGCAAATAATTTGATTAATGGCAGCCATTAGGACTTTTGGTAATGAGCTGAAGTAAGTGTAACTCATGTGGTATGCATACTTGATCATTTGTGTAGTCCATACCATCTTTGCGTTGTATCTTTTGTCAAGCACATCCTGTGTATGTGTGCGTGCGTGCATGTGTGAGTGTGTGTGTGTGTACTATGTGAGGTAGCATAGCCAAGTGGCTGGAGCAGTGGCCTGGTGATCGAAAGGTTCCAACCAATTTGGTGTTGTTGTTGTTTCCTAAACTTTTTCACATTGCTCTAGTCTACCCAGCTGTATATTGGGGACCTGGTGGCTTGGTGTCATCTGTGGAAGCAGTCCACCCAGCTGTAGCATCAATGGGTATCTGGTGCTTACTGGGGAAGCAAATGCCCAATTGTCCTAGCTTGTCTCACTTTGTGGTGTTGGGGTTGTTGTGGAACTTCAGGTTCCATGACCTCTCTTACAATAAATATGATACTATTTGTTTATATGTTTATGATACTAAATACATCCAATGGGTAGCTATAGTGCTGGACATCATTAGTTTCCAAAAGTTGCTTTCTGTGTATGTGATGTCATGACTTTATGTTTGGTCAATGTTAATGAAATTTGGACAGGTGGTGCATACAACCATTGTGGTTATACAAAGGAAGTTGAAGCCATACCAATGTGAACTTTCCCGCAATGATGTAATACCTCATTACATCAGTGTTTTACATTCTTTACTTTTCCTACACACAGGTGCAAGCTACAAACCTGAATTTTGGTGGGAAAGGAGTACTGTGATAGCTCTAACTTCTACAGAAGCAGATTTTTGAAATCATAATTTATTTCAATGTTATTATAAATTAAAGGATGACAAAAATTTATTTTTTCTCAGCCAACGGTTCAACAATGACAGTGACACTTGCTTGGTATACAAATATAATGAACCATGTACAGAAACAGATTTTCAATATGAGATTTAGTCAAGTTGCAGTTTTTTTTAAAAAAAAGAGGAACCAGCCTTAACCTTTAAAGCCACACAAAATTATTGAGGAATACGTGTTTATACCAAAATGGGCTTAGCTGTATTGCCAGGTTACTTGGTATTCCTAACTCTATTAGCCTAAAACCATCAAAAGAAAGTTTATTCATTGGGTTACTAAGGGAAGCCATTGTAACAACAGAGGCTGACTTGTTATAAAGTGATGAAGAATAACAACTGGTTTGATCGCAACGCCACATTCCCTGTTTTGTCTACCATGTTAATCAGCATTTGAATCACATGAACTGTATTATAGCCTTACTTGCCTATGGTTGGTGAGTCAGCCAATTGTTATTTGGAGTGAATAGGACCAACTAGCAATGAGTTACGGATCATTTTCTAAAGGTATGTAAAGGATATGTGTGCTTATAAACTAGAATTTATTTTCTCAGTGTGTTTTGGTCCTCATGTTTTCACTGTAGGGTAAATGCTTAGGTATCGTTTAATCCTTATTAAGTCAGGAGTAAAATGACGTTTATTGCATAGTCGTAGGATAAACACTTTGAAAACTGCAGCTTTTTGTTTACAACCATGCACAACGGCCTATCAAGTTTTTTTCTAATGTAGCATTTTGCATTTTTGAAAAGTTCTGATGTCCAGCACTGTACCACGCTATGTAATAACCCTAGCTTACTAGCTTGTAAATTTTAATTTTCCTTACACTTATAAAACAGTAGAAGCACTCACCCTTGTTTGTTTATTCTGAGATACCGGGACCACACGTTGTTTAGACCGAGGATGAACAGGAGATGGTAGACTGCTCCTCTGATCAGCCATCAATGTAGTATGCTACATGATTGTAGAATTACAATATGTGATATCATGGTAGAAGAAAATTAACAGTTTGGATTGATGTAATTATGTCAGGTGTAGGTGACCTCCTTTGTTTCCCTATTGTTTACTGTGATCCATAATTGAACTTACACTGTACACACTGTTCTAAGCTTACCATTCCAATGGTGGTGTTCTACAATGACTCAAATCATACAGTATGATAGTACTGTATAGTAGGAACCACAAAGGAGTAGGTGTGGCCCACGAAATAACATCTTCCAAAAACCATTCCTTGACGATGATGAGGCAGTGTTGGTTAGGTAAAACTAAGCCCAAACAAGCTTTCAGATTGACCTGAAATGCTTGCTATGGAATTTAGAAATAACTAACAGAATTTTCTACTGACTAACTGACTGACTGACTGATTCCTTCAGACAAGTGTAGCTAGATAACTGCTAAGGCTACGGACTTGATTTTTTTCACTGTTCGATGCTGCTTTGGCCTGAGAGGTGCCTTTTTGGCATACCGCAGTACGTACAATGTATTTTTCATGGACTTAGCAGTGTCCTCCTTTGTGGCTCATTCATCTTTGCTGACAGGGAAAATGTCAATTTGATGGTAGCATGTGATGGCAACATGTGATGGCTTCCCTTCATACCGGAAATCGTCTGTATTTTTCATAGTGGCTATTTTGATTGCAGAGGTGCTTTTCGAACAGTTCTTGATTCGTACTGCTTTGTAAAAGGTTGAACATAGCCGTCACTTTTCAGACGATAATTGATGTAACTGGGGCACGTGGCACCATTTGTATCTTTCAGTATGCGTGGACTACAGAGGTGCTTTTCAAACAGTTCTTGATCCGAAGTGTTGTGTAATGGGGTGAACACAGCTGTCAGCGAAGCATAATGGATACTTTACTTTTCAGACATAGCTGTGGCGTGTGGTGCCATTCCAGATGCAGTATGTGTGGGTTCACCAGTCATAATAATTGTTTGCAAGAAAAGTTAATAAACAAGTATATACACAAAAACTTGGAATTTTCAACCCATAACACATCGATAAAGGTACTGAAACAAGTTGGAGTAGTCCAAGATATTAAATCACAGTAAAACAATAAGAAGTGTTATATCCCTACTGTTCATTTCCGTTATGGTATCTTTAGCACAATAGGGATATAACACTTCTTATTGTTTTACTGTGTTTTAATGTATGAACTACTCCAACTTGTTTCAGTACTTTTATCGATATGATATGGTCCCTACTCTAGTTGAAAATCTTAATTTTTTGTGTACTTGTTTATTGCCTTTTTATTATGAATGGTGAACCCACACATACCGCATCTGAAATGACACCACATGCCCAAGCTATATCAATTATCATCTGAAAAGTGAGGTATTCGTTGTCAGCTAAGTTCAACCCATTACACACAGCAGTACGAATCAAGAACTGTTCGAAAAGAACCTCTACAATCCACACACACCGAAAGAATTGGTGCTGCGCACCCCAGTTATATCAATTATTGTCTGAAAAGTGAAGCATCCATTACGCTTTGTTGTCGGTTATGTTTAACCCATTACACAGCAGTACGGATGAAGAACTGTTCAAAAAGCACCTCTGCAATCAAAACAGCCACTATGAAAATAAGGATGATTTCCGTTATGAAGAGAAGCCATCACATGCTACTGCCAAATCAACACTTCACTGTCAGCAAAGATGAATGGGACACAAAGGAGGACACTAGTAAGTCCATGAAAAATGCATTGTACGTACTGTGGTTTGCCAAAAGTTATCTCTCGGGTTGAAGCAATGTCAAACAGTGAAAAATCTAGCTCGTAGCCTTAGCAGTTATCGAGTTACGCTTGTCGACAGTCAGTCAGACAGTTAGTCAGTAGAAAATTCCGTTAAATAAATTATTTTTAAAATTCCGTAGCTACTTGTTGAAAGCATTTTGAGTCGATCTGAAAGCTTGTTTGGGCTTATTTTTACCTAACCAATACTGCCTCATCATTGTCAGGAAAAATTGAGACTGGTTTTTGAGTGATGCTATTTTGTTGGCCATGCCTACTCCTTTGTGATCCCTACTATACACTACTATCATACTGTATGATACAATGTAGTGATGTGCGATATATCGAAAAAATATCAATTTCGCGATAATTTTGTCGATATCGTTATCGTATCGATTTTCGATACTGCTTTAGCAGATTTCGATATTTATCGAAAAGGTAATATTTTGCGATAATTATCGAAATATCGAAGAATATTTCGATAAATCTACAGCATTTAGTGTGTGATTGCACAATCACGCTAGAAATGAAGGTTGTTTCTGTACTATCTAGCCACTTTAAAAACTTGTCTACCAGTTTCCTAGGGTTTTATGCAGTAGTTTGTGTGTAAAGTATACCCATCCAAAAACAGCTTATAGCTGTAAAAAAAGTGCGCGTCCAAGTAAAGCAGAGTTAACTGCGACAAAAAGTAATGATATCATAATGCGGCCATGTGCGAGGTGTGCAAGTTGTAAAATTAATATTAGCTAATCAGATAATACAATGTTATTGTTAAAGTGTTAATGAGAACTATGTGATGCTGCTAGTTTTTAAGTGTGTGAGCATCTTCATAAATGCCACATAAATTTAATTCTCAATAAAGCAATGTGTATAGATTCTCTGATAGTAATAAATAGTTTGAGTTTGGCCGCCTTTCCTTTGTTCGTAGCATTGCTGTATACAGGAAAGGCGGCCAAACTCAAACTATTTATTACTATCAGAGAATCTATACACATTGCTTTATTGAGAATTAAATTTATGTGGCATTTATGAAGATGCTCACACACTTAAAAACTAGCAGCATCACATAGTTCTCATTAACACTTTAACAATAACATTGTATTATCTGATTAGCTAATATTAATTTTACAACTTGCACACCTCGCACATGGCCGCATTATGATATCATTACTTTTTGTCGCAGTTAACTCTGCTTTACTTGGACGCGCACTTTTTTTACAGCTATAAGCTGTTTTTGGATGGGATTTCAATACTTTTTGTTAGAATAAGCAATGTACTGTTGATAACAGTAGGTGAGTTTCCATGGTTTTGACAGAAACCCCAGATTACAGTGACAGAATATTAAAATATAACTGTAATTTTAGTGGCCAGGGCCGCCCACATTGGGGGTAACTGGGATATTTTGCCCCCTACCACAGCCCGAAAGGGGCCACTTGAATACCTATTTAAAGAATGATCGATATACTCTAATAGAGCAGTCAGGATCTAGACCCTTCCTTGCCCCTGGGCCCCTCTTTAACTCTTTTCCCTGGGCCCTCTAATTCTCAGGACGGCCCTGTTAGTGGCATGCAACTGCAGTCAACTAACACCCATTTTAACTATTAAACCCTTAACAACGCTTTGCCTTTCATCTTGTACTGCATTGAAACGATCAAAATACTCTATTAGAGCAGTCACAAAACAGCTGTAACACAGCAATCAATATTTAGCATAGTTACAACTTTTGCTTAGCATCGGATTGTATAGTTTAAATTACTAGCTACTTACAGACTTTACAATATAAAAATATGTCACTTGTAGAAATGTGACTGTTCTATTAGAGTATCTCGATCTACTTCAAGTATTGACTAATTCAAGTGAAGAAGCTACGCCCCTGCCAAGAGATCTTGTGAAATGAAATGAGAATAGTAAAGAAAAGACAAGTATGTACAGAGACAATAGAGGTGCGCGTAATTATGTCCTGTTGTAAATAAACGCCTTTAAAATTTATATTACTACTAAATAAATGCACCAGAATAGGTTTGTGTGGCTGTTGTCTCCAAGGTTGTCTCATTACTTGTCTTTTCATGTTGAAGGGATTTAGTCGCAATTGGTGAGTTTAACTATACATGTATTTGTGTTGTAAAACTTAATTGTAGAAAGGCGATTAGCACATATCATGATAAACATGTATTTGTCACAGTAGAGTCTCTCACGAAGTCACGATTATTACGAGACATTGGACCAGGGTAAAAATTTACTGCTATATTTAGAGGTTGTAGCGTTTGTATATCTTAGTATGTTAATAAATAATCCCCCATGATCACTAATCACTAATAGTACAGTGAAAACTGGTCATTATTCAGGCCGTAGGGACAAAATTTTCTGACCTTGCCTTTTAAAGAGGTGGCTGCATTATGCGGCCTTAAAAAAAGGTAAGAAGCATGCTGTTCTAACTGGCTATGGAGATGGATTTAGTGTATGACAGCATATGAGACAGTGAGTGTTGGTAGCAAGGGGGCAGCCAATCTGTTAGAGCACCAAAAGCACTGCTTCAGACATAGGCAGTTGACTGTCAGCCCCAAGTGTAAAAAGTTTCACTATTGGTCCTTATAAGTTCCTGATGAAGTCATTATCCATAAGATATATTTTTCAGAGTATCCATTTCAGTTCTACAATATAGTAGCCAAGCATAAGATGAACATAACACAGCATTCCAGTAGTTTAGTGGTGACCACAACACTGCCTGAGTTAAACTGTGGTGAGATTTGAGACTACCAGAAGCCCTGGAATGTCTTCAACACATGAAATACCAAATATCTAATGCCTGGCTTTCATCCACAGTGGACCTGTCTTGGTGGCCACTTGTACAGAAGGGAAACAGCTGCCACACAGTCTTGCGAGCGAAACAGCTAGTTGCCACACCCCTTAATTATCAATTTGTAAAATCTTTAGCAAAATTGTGTGTGCGAGCAAGTGCGATGTGGCAGTGCCGTGTATATGGTTGCTGCCTAGCAGTGACACATCATGAGTATTGAAGTCACAATGCATTACTGTATCATCCATCTAAATACAATCTCTGAATGTGTCATTTTGTGTAGAGAGCAATCTTCCTGACCTGCAGGTTTCAGTGTATATTGGTAACCATTAATATTGTTCGCAATATTGTGAACTATATGTACAATGAAACCTCACTTAGTGGCCACCTCTTTAATAAGACCACCTCATTATATTGGCCACCTCTAGTAGGTCCCAAATATAGCTAAGCATTACTTATGACCTCATTAATAAGGCCACCTTGTTATTCAGGCCAAATTTTTTGGTCCCACAGCCTGCCATATTAATGAGGTTTCATTGTACTTATGTGAATTATTATTTTTCGTAACTTTTCTTCAGGTTTACTGATGGGCACTATGAAGCATTGTTGACTGGTACGTGTATAATGTGGTGACTTGAAATTCTAAAACAGTACGTAGCATGTCTTGTATGTACATGTAATGTGTTGTAATGTGTCCACACATCCACACATCTTAGAAATAAATATAATTGTATTCTCTATAAATAGTCAGTTCCATTGTGCCACTGGGTCATAAGTTGGTTGAGTATGGATCATCCAGGGCACTTGAGTCACATTTTGTCCTGGCCAAGTGGATCTCATCCACTGACAGAAGATACAGGATCAGATCACGTGTATAAATTACGGTGGAACTTGTTTATTGCCACCTTCACTCATTCAGCAGGTAACAGTGTATAAATTCTCAATTGGAATTGGCTTTTCAAGAGTGGTTGTCTTTCTATACTAGTGGCCATTAAGACAGGTTGTACTGATAGAGTGTACATACTAGAGATGCAACAATATCCTCTACTTAGTGTCGTTTGATAGTGATGCAATGGAGACTATGTATTATTGCATTTAAATACTATACTATTATATTGCAACTCTAGCACGTATTTATAACAGGAATGTTTGTTAACCGTTTAGACATGCTGGAGCCACACCCACTCATCTGGATTCTACAAATGAAGTCATACCAACTTGTTGTCATCATACTTACTCGTTACTCCCTTGGATGAATATACATGCCGTCATGTGAGACTTGCTACCATGGCGGGCCACTGGAAAACATTTGCATAGCAGTTATATTACAGTCATTATTGTACAATTCTTACATTATTGTTGTGAAAAGTGTTTGGTATTCATGTGTCTCCTCTGTATGTTGTAATGGCATGTGTAATTTTGTGTGGGGGTGCTATAAAATGCAATAATGCATGGTGACAATTGTATTAGGCGATTTTGCACACTTCCTTTTAAGCTAGCTACGTGTGCTAATTACTCACAGCTTGTGTCAACAACTGGTAACCGCAGTTGTACTCTTGTGTCATTCTTTAAGCCGCGCCCTTAGAGGACAAATTATGTGGGGGCGACTAATTTCAAAACGAAGGATGGTATGCAGCACCATAGATTATATCTATGGACTATAATCGGCTATGGCAGCACACTTCTTGGTGGCTATATGTACTGATTAACTACATAGAGCGCCAGTTCATCAATACCCAGTGACCGCCATTATGCTCTGCGTCATTATTTAAATTCCGAGTAAAATTCTTAGAGAGCAAATGACGTGGGGGCAACTAAATTCAAATTTCAAACTAGCCATTCTCGAAAACAAATGTTTCAATCTGAACGAAACTTTTAGAACAGTTTAAAGACACATTGCCCTACATGCCAAGCGAGTATTGCGGAAAACAACAATCTGAGATTGTATTTGGCCTCTAGGTCGACTGAGGACGACTGAAACTTCGTTTGGTACTGAAATCACGACTGTAGGGTAATCATGTATGGTGAAATCGATGATATGAATCTTGAGGTGATTGAGTGAATACTGAAGCGATAACAGGGCGATCAATGTTCGGAATGCACAAAGGAACGCAAGGCATACACCTGCGGTTGCGTCTAACCGCATGCGATAAAAAAAAAAATGAAACTTCACCTTTGATGTCGGCAACCTCGATCACGAAACAATCGGCATGGATTTGCTTTACTGCTTGTGTGGTAGTTACTAGTGACACGATGAGTTCAACTCCAGAGTTTCAGAGGGATAGCGTAAGTGACGGGTGGATTACAGGAAGGCCGAATTTGACAAACGTTCGTTCTTGTAAAATCCTCACGTAGTGGTCGCGTCATTTATTGTCTGCGGCGCGTTTCTGCTTTACTGGCCGCGCGACTCACTACCGTGAGTCTTGATTTCAAGCATATTTATAAGTATCGGCCGCCCACGCAATTACACCACCCACACAATTAAAAATTATCGAAAATCGTATCGAAATTTCGATATTTACCCCAATATCGTATCGATAACATATCGAAATAAAAATCCTGATATCGCACACCACTACTGACCACACAAGGTTGGGGGTGATAAGCTGCTTAATTGGTACAAACTGGGAATGCAACAATATGAGTAAACACCATATTGTGTGATGTGTTTTATAATATTTCTGTATTGTAATATTTGAATTATATACCAGTGTAATATACCCATATCTATATGCTGAGATACAGCTCAAAACGACAGATACCAAATCTATTTAGAAGTATTCTACAACATTATTTGTTCAGCATATAGCATCTGGTTACCAATACGTGACTTTGAAATCTTTTTTGATCCCACCCACCAATAGGGTGACAGCTGAATGCATTGTCCACAAGCCACAGCCCCACAATACAGCAATAGCCATATCGTATTGTATTGTGGTAGAAAATATTGCAATATATCGATATGTTGAAGCTAGTATTGCCCTATCACAGACCCTGGATGAATTGGAGTTGGAGCTAGATGAGGATCATGATGGCACAGTCTCTTGGCCAGAGTTTCAAAAGGTTTGTGTTGATATTTTACATATGAATTTTCTTTACAGTGTATGTCTATCTATGCATAGTACACTACGCACATAACACATACTTTGTCCATGCACACACAAAGAAATTCTGCTGCAAGGCCATATCTACCCAATAAAAACACTGGGCCACTGTGCACCACTCGGGTAGTGAGAGTCAGTGCAGGTAAAACCACTGGGGCAGGAGTAGTACGTACCTGTAGGAGGCTGTAAAACCTTTTGAATCTACATGCAGCCATGTTCATACATATCTACGTATGTTGCATACAGTATGTACAGCTCACGTACATTGTACATATATCCTCCATGATTTATTATTATTTTCTTATTCCAGCTGTTTTCTGATCCCAAAGAAGAACAGAACATTACTGACACTACAGCAGAACTAACAACTAATCATATGATATTCTACACAGCAGTGGTTGTCATGACAACGCTCATAAGCAGCTGGTACTTCTATTACTCAACCAGGGATTGTCGTGGAAACAGCATGTAATGAGTAGCTTACGTTGTGAGTGTGTAACGACGAAATATTTGCCTAGCTGAGTGCTATGTATATACTTGTAGGAAGACACTTTGCACTAGTCATTGACCAATGGTCCCATTTGAGAAATTGTACTACACTACACCCTACATCTAATGCAGGCACTACCTAGTATTTTTTAAAATTACCTTGCAGTTTATACATACAGTAGGTTGTTTTAGTTTGTAGATAATTGCTTGCAAAGCAAGGGAAGTTGTTGACAATAGCTCAATCTCTGCTTGTTTCACTTCTAGGTGACTCCCTCAGGGATGACCCAGAACGCTTGAGGCAAATCAGGACAGCATTATTATCAAAGAAGAAGGGGGAATCCCATGGGGATGATGATGATGATGATAGTCACCATGGTAACAATTCTCCTGAAGACAAAGTCACTGCACCGGGGAATAATCCTAGCACTCAAGAGGGCGGCCAACAATCAGGAGGTGGTCAACAATCAGGCAGTGGCCAACAATCAGGTGGTGGCCAGAGTTCCAGCAGAGGCCAAACCAGTGGAGGTGGAGGTGGACAAGGCTCCTCGGCTGGTGGTGATGGAAATGATGAAGAAGATAGAGAAAAGAAGAGTAAGCAACCATGAATTGGTTACAATCAAGATCAGGTGCATGGGTAGCTAACAGAGTAAATGTCGTCATATTCTGTACATGTACAGTCTTGCACAGTCGGCCATCTACGTAGGGGGCCCACTGTGCAAGAAGCACAGTGCCACTTTTGTCCAATTTACATGTAAAAGTACGTGTTCACTGGTACTAAATTATGAACAAAACATTGAGCATCCTGCAGAGTTCTCCTCTGTCTCTTGTAGCACTTACTTAGTACTACTAATAACTCCATTCTGAACTTCTCCACTGAAATAAAAATCTCAACACATTCTCCTAGATCCCTCTCTAAGAATATTGTCAGAACATCAGTAGGGCCAATGCTGCTAGCCACTCTAATAATATCAGTGTTTGTTGCTAAGCTTTTACTTTAATCCACTCCAGGGACTAAGCAAATTTTGCTTGGGCTGAATCCTTTTGTCCAACTTCTGGTCTCCATATACACAATTCACAGTTTGTTCCACTATAAAGTAATATTGTTGGTGTATGGAATATACATTCATTGCTGTGGCACGTTTCAGGAAAAGGAAGGAGAGGAGGATGAACAGGAAGTGGGAGGTGCTACTAGCAAGACACTATCCTCAACACAACCAGCTGTGAAGAAGTTGAGAGATAACAAATTAACAATAAAACTACTATATTTGTATACGGATATATAAAGTTTATAGATCAAAAATTAACATGCGTACATTTTCAAACATCCAGTAGAAAAATTTTCATTTTACGATAATAACATTTTGTCCCAGAAAAGTTCTGTGTAGTTTGTATGTAGATTATGTATATACGTACGTATATGCGTGTATACATGTTATTCACATGTACATTTAGTTGTGGTGTAATATTCTTTGCTGTGTTTATTGCAGTAATGGAGGATGCAGGCAGTGATGTCAGATCAAAGAGATTAGCAAGACTGCAACAACAGTCACAGCCGGTGCAGGTGACGACACCCACTCCACGTGCCATACCTGTCAGTAGCAAGGAGCCTGAAGTGAGGCAACCAGTAGCTGCTGCCTCTACTGCTGCTGCTACCACTGTTGTTAAGCCAACTGCAACCACTCCAACAAAGAAAGTTACTGACAAAATGGCTTCTCCAGTGAAGGCAAGAATTATACTTGCTTGTTTTGTGTGTCTGTCCTATACATGTCTGTCTGTCTGTGTGTCTGTCTGCATATCTACAGTCATGAACACAACACATGCAGCTGCAAACCTTATAAGCTGAAACAAAATAATATTATGTAGTGTTACAATGGTTATGAATTTAGCAAAGGTAACGGGTAGTGTTTTTATTGCAGTTGTCAAATGAACATTAACCAAATGGAAACATATGTACACTGTAGCAAGTCACATTATGTGATATTTTATTGTTGTATTTAGGAGTTGACTATGGTGGAATCCCAGTCAGCAGTTCTATCACACTTGTTCTGCACTAAAGTGGTATGTACACAAGCCATCACTGCTAAGCCGTGCTCACTGTTAGCTCCTTAGGTCATCTCTTCAGGAGGGTCAGGTGGTGAAATTCTCCGGTACTCTCATAAGGTGATGAAGCTAGATCCAAGTAAGGTGCCCGCTGACCCAGGAATGAGCGAGGTGAGGTGCTTTCATGTTGTGGTCTCATGTTCCAGTTTGTCTTGACCAGAAATTCAAATTGCTCCTATTGAGATGATTGTCCAGGGAATTGGTAAGTCCATGAGATACAGTATTGTGGACACTTAAGGACACCTACATAATCCAGACAATTAGTTAAGATCCCAAAGTATCCCTTAGTGGATAAACTGTCCTGGAAAATCAGGACACCTTGATAATCAGGACACCTTGATAATCAGGACACCTTGATAATCAGGACACCTTGATAATCAGGACACTATTGGTTGGTGCCAAGGTGTCCATTATATGTATCTCCAATGTACTGTACAACATGCAGCATTGTACAAAACTGTTGCATGCTACAGTTTGCATGACTGTACTTGCATGCATTGTTCAACCACTGTGTGTTAAGTCTTATCGTGTTCCCTTCTGTAGGATGTTGTTAAGGTTTTAGTGGTGTCGTACAATCGTGCTTGCTTGTCGCCTCCACCTGGGGTACAGCCCACGGTGTGGTCACAGCTAACAAACTGTTCCAAAGATGTTGTTGCTGTGGTGCTGCTAGAACAACTGAAGGAAGGTATGTTGTACTTGTGATTATGAGAGTGGAGTAGTGTATGTGTGGCACTACATTTGATAAGGAATAGCATAATATACATAGTTATACCATGTCTGCAAGGGATTCGTTGATATACATACACCCAAGCCTGAGACCCCAAACAGTGTCTTAATTGCTCATACTAAAGGTGTATATCTACTATTCTGTAGGTGCTGCACGTAAATACGTACAAACGGGTACTGTACGTAAGCAGCGGCTGCAGTAGGTGCTATGGATCGTAGTTTACTTCTAACATTGTTGTCATAAATATAATTTTTGAGTATAGGTACTCAGCATAAAGCAGTGTTTGGCTGCGTGGGTGACAAGTTGTCGAGTAGGCCAATCTCATCTCAAGTCAACTTGGCCATGTACCTATCTGTAGTTGTTTCGATTTGTTATATGTTCTTATGGTGTTTGTTCCTGTGCTCAGTTGTTCTTACATCCATGTTTAGTTTTTGAGCGGGAAATTTATGGAGGACAAGAAACTGTGGAGGACATTATAGGCATACAATACAACAAACACCCACAATACTGTAACATTCCCTCTGCCTTGGTGTCCATACAATAAAACAGAAAGTCATTTGTGGGCTCGTGATCTAATTTTGACAGTGGATCAGACATGGTGAATTCAATTATCATAGGGTGGCAACAGACCTGTGTTCCAGGATAATTTTACAGTGTACGGTCACACAAGTCAATTTACACTTGTCAAAAGTGCTTTCCTAGACTCTGTTGTACAATGTGTATGCACTGTGTGACTTAGTTGTCTTACATTCGTATTAATAAGCAGTGGAAGAATTAAAATTCTGTTGTTGGTACAGAAGGGTGTGATATTGAGCCCTTCCCTGGTGTGTCATAATGTGAAGCTGTCTTGTAAAATATTGTAACATTACCTATTGGATTACCATGGTGATGTGTGATTAATGGTGTATACTCGTAGGGGTGCAGACAGTTGATGTGGACGATATCTGGTCAGTATATTCTTCATCATCGAAGAGTCAGGTTTGTGTTGTATCTGATGTCCCTTGGGAGACTGATTGAAACTATATTGTTACCGTTGATGTACCTTAACTACATTTGTTTGGGTCCTGCTTGACATGGTCACTATAATGAGGTGGTCTTATTAATGAGGTCATGAAGTACACCTTAGCTGTGTTTGGGACTTACTTGACATGGTCACTATAATGAGGTGGTCTTACTAATGAGGTAACCACTGAGTGAGGCTTCACTGCATTGTTACACTGTAAGTTATGTAATTGTAGGCAAAGCCTTTTGAACTCTAAAAAGTGATAATTTGTTTTTGTTAAAAAGTTATCTTTAATATGTGGCCACACCTTGTCTATAGGAGACCTGTCTGGATTCTATTTTGTAACAATCAATACTTTGATCTTGTAGGGTTCTCTGGCGACGTTCATCACCCTTCTTAGCAGTTGGTCTCCAGATGGTGTCACCGTGCCTCCTGAATTACTCACTAAACTGCTTACGTTAGCTAAAACTGAGTCGTCATTTGCTCAAGAAGCATTTACTCAGTTGGTAAAGACAGCTGGTCTTGATGCAAAGAATGCTAGCTTGTATGAAGAAATTGCTCTTGACATCAGCAAATCTCAGAGCGCCCTAAGTGTTCTTTTTGGCCAATCTCTTTTCTCTGAGTTTGTTGGTGAACAGTTATTGAAAGAAGTATCCACAGCAATCCACCGCTTGGGAATCTATTTTGAAAAGGACTCCATGTTTTCTGGCTTCTTGTCACCATCGACGATACCTGGAAAACTGGATGCAAATTTATTAAAAGATAAACGATTCCAATCTTTTGTACAGATTCGTGGTTTTCCTGATCACATGCGGATCGATGACATCAAGCATTGTTGTCAGCCAATACAAGATGGACTACACAAATGTCAGGAGTGTGTCACCACAGGATTCCTGAAGGTGCTAAGGACATCGCAGAAGTCAAATGCCATTGGCTGGCTGGCTAGTGTTGTAGGACTGAATGAATTACGTTGTGGACCTCAATTTCGACAGAAGACAACAATAGAACCTGTGGCTTCTGATGGTAAGAAATGAACTCTTATTATAAGCACATTATAGGTTAACCCTAATTGTAGGCATGGAGAAATTACATATATGGTTTATTTTGTCTTCAGGTTATATGTTGAATTTCTCAGCTGTACTAGTGCAACTGTGTCAACCGTTCTTTGGGACTGCTCCAAATAGCAAGCTAGCTAAGATAGATCCCAGTTATTGCACATCACTGCAGTGCAGGCTAGATCTTTACAATGAGCCGTGTCTTGCTCATGGAAATATATGTAGGTAGAGTTGATTGGCATTAATTAAAATGTAATTATGTTGTATATTTGCAGCTGCTGAAGAGAGTTTGGCTAAAGGACATGAAAGATATTTTCCAACCAGCAGTAAGTTGTGCGTGTACATGCATGTGTGGTGCGTGTATGTGTGTGCATGTGTGTGCATGTGTGTGCATGTGTGATGTGACGGACAGTCTGCCCCTACTCTGCCGCTATTACTGTGGTAGTCTTAAAGTATTATTTGATGTCTTTTATCTCATACATATCTCTCTACCCACTAGCGGACTACAACTTCATGACAGAGATATTCCACATCACTCAGAGAGGACTACATGTTGGATTAATGGCAGCCATTAGGACTTTTGGTAATGAGCTGAAGTAAGTGTAACTCATGTGGTATACATACTTGATCATTTGTGTAGTCCATACCATCTTTGTGTTGTATCTTTTGTCAAGCACATCCTGTGTATGTGTGCGTGCGTGCATGTGTGAGTGTGTGTGTGTGTACTATGTGAGGTAGCATAGCCAAGTGGCTGGAGCAGTGGCCTGGTGATCGAAAGGTTCCAACCAATTTGGTGTTGTTGTTGTTTCCTAAACTTTTTTCACATTGCTCTAGTCTACCCAGCTGTATATTGGGGACCTGGTGGCTTGGTGTCATCTGTGGAAGCAGCCCACCCAGCTGTAGCATCAATGGGTACCTGGTGCTTACTGGGGAAGCAAATGCCCAATTGTCCTAGCTTGTCTCACTTTGTGGTGTTGGGGTTGTTGTGGAACTTCAGGTTCCATGACCTCTCTTACAATAAATATGATACTATTTGTTTATATGTTTATGATACTAAATACATCCAATGGGTAGCTATAGTGCTGGACATCATTAGTTTCCAAAAGTTGCTTTCTGTGTATGTGATGTCATGACTTTATGTTTGGTCAATGTTAATGAAATTTGGACAGGTGGTGCATACTACCATTGTGGTTATACAAAGGAAGTTGAAGCCATACCAATGTGAACTTTCCCGCAATGATGTAATACCTCATTACATCAGTGTTTTACATTCTTCACTTTTCCTACACACAGGTGCAAGCTACAAACCTGAATTTTGGTGGGAAAGGAGTACTGTGATAGCTCTAACTTCTACAGAAGCAGATTTTTGAAATCATAATTTATTTCAATGTTATTATAAATTAAAGGATGACAAAAATTTATTTTCTCTCAGCCAACGGTTCAACAATGACAGTGACACTTGCTTGGTATACAAATATAATGAACCATGTACAGAAACAGATTTTCAATATGAGATTTAGTCAAGTTGCAGTTTTTTTAAAAAAAAAAAGAGGAACCAGCCTTAACCTTTAAAGCCACACAAAAGTATTGAGGAATACGTGTTTATACCAAAATGGGCTTAGCTGTATTGCCAGGTTACTTGGTATTCCTAACTCTATTAGCCTAAAACCATCAAAAGAAAGTTTATTCATTGGGTTACTAAGGGAAGCCATTGTAACAACAGAGGCTGACTTGTTATAAAGTGATGAAGAATAACAACTGGTTTGATCGCAACGCCACATTCCCTGTTTTGTCTACCATGTTAATCAGCATTTGAATCACATGAACTGTATTATAGCCTTACTTGCCTATGGTTGGCGAGTCAGCCAATTGTTATTTGGAGTGAATAGGACCAACTAGCAATGAGTTACGGATCATTTTCTAAAGGTATGTAAAGGATATGTGTGCTTATAAACTCGAATTTATTTTCTCAGTGTGTTTTGGTCCTCATGTTTTCATTGTAGGGTAAATGCTTAGGTATCGTTTAATCCTTATTAAGTCAGGAGTAAAATGACGTTTATTGCATAGTTGTAGGATAAACACTTTGAAAACTGCAGCTTTTTGTTTACAACCATGCACAACGGCCTATCAAGTTTTTTTCTAATGTAGCATTTTGCATTTTTGAAAAGTTATGATGTCCAGCACTGTACCACGCTATGTAATAACCCTAGCTTACTAGCTTGTAAATTTTAATTTTCCTTACACTTATAAAATAGTAGAAGCACTCACCCTTGTTTGTTTATTCTGAGATACCGGGACCACACGTTGTTTAGACCGAGGATGAACAGGAGATGGTAGACTGCTCCTCTGATCAGCCATCAATGTAGTATGCTACATGATTGTAGAATTACAATATGTGATATCATGGTAGAAGAAAATTAACAGTTTGGATTGATGTAATTATGTCAGGTGTAGGTGACCTCCTTTGTTTCCCTATTGTTTACTGTGATCCATAATTGAACTTACACTGTACACACTGTTCTAAGCTTACCATTCCAATGGTGGTGTTCTACAATGACTCAAATCATACAGTATGATAGTACTGTATAGTAGGAACCACAAAGGAGTAGGTGTGGCCCACGAAATAACATCTTCCAAAAACCATTCCTTGACGATGATGAGGCAGTGTTGGCTAGGTAAAACTAAGCCCAAACAAGCTTTCAGATTGACCTGAAATGCTTGCTATGGAATTTAGAAATAATTAACAGAATTTTCTACTGACTAACTGACTGACTGACTGATTCCTTCAGACAAGTGTAGCTAGATAACTGCTAAGGCTACGGACTTGATTTTTTCACTGTTCGATGCTGCTTTGGCCTGAGAGGTGCCTTTTTGGCATACCGCAGTACGTACAATGTATTTTTCATGGACTTAGCAGTGTCCTCCTTTGTGGCTCATTCATCTTTGCTGACAGGGAAAATGTCAATTTGATGGTAGCATGTGATGGCAGCATGTGATGGCTTCCCTTCATACCGGAAATCGTCTGTATTTTTCATAGTGGCTATTTTGATTGCAGAGGTGCTTTTCGAACAGTTCTTGATTCGTACTGCTTTGTAAAAGGTTGAACATAGCCGTCACTTTTCAGACGATAATTGATGTAACTGGGGCACGTGGCACCATTTGTATCTTTCAGTATGCGTGGACTACAGAGGTGCTTTTCAAACAGTTCTTGATCCGAAGTGTTGTGTAATGGGGTGAACACAGCTGTCAGCGAAGCATAATGGATACTTTACTTTTCAGACATAGCTGTGGCGTGTGGTGCCATTCCAGATGCAGTATGTGTGGGTTCACCAGTCATAATAATTGTTTGCAAGAAAAGTTAATAAACAAGTATATACACAAAAACTTGGAATTTTCAACCCATAACACATCGATAAAGGTACTGAAACAAGTTGGAGTAGTCCATGATATTAAATCACAGTAAAACAATAAGAAGTGTTATATCCCTACTGTTCATTTCCGTTATGGTATCTTTAGCACAATAGGGATATAACACTTCTTATTGTTTTACTGTGTTTTAATGTATGGACTACTCCAACTTGTTTCAGTACTTTTTATCGATATGCTATGGTCCCTACTCCAGTTGAAAATCTTAATTTTTTGTGTACTTGTTTATTGCCTTTTTATTATGAATGGTGAACCCACACATACCGCATCTGAAATGACACCACATGCCCAAGCTATATCAATTATCATCTGAAAAGTGAGGTATTCGTTGTCAGCTAAGTTCAACCCATCACACACAGCAGTACGAATCAAGAACTGTTCGAAAAGAACTTCTACAATCCACACACACCGAAAGAATTGGTGCTGCGCACCCCAGTTATATCAATTATTGTCTGAAAAGTGAAGCATCCATTACGCTTTGTTGTCGGTTATGTTTAACCCATTACACAGCAGTACGAATGAAGAACTGTTCAAAAAGCACCTCTGCAATCAAAACAGCCACTATGAAAATAAGGATGATTTCCGTTATGAAGAGAAGCCATCACATGCTACTGCCAAATCGACACTTCACTGTCAGCAAAGATAAATGGGACACAAAGGAGGACACTGGTAAGTCCATGAAAAATGCATTGTACGTACTGTGGTATGCCAAAAGTTACCTCTCGGGTTGAAGCAATGTAAAACAGTGAAAAAATCTAGCTCGTAGCCTTAGCAGTTATTGAGTTACGCTTGTCGACAGTCAGTCAGGCAGTTAGTCAGTAGAAAATTCCGTTAAATAAATTATTTTTAAAATTCCGTAGCTACTTGTTGAAAGCATTTTGAGTCGATCTGAAAGCTTGTTTGGGCTTATTTTTACCTAACCAATACTGCCTCATGATTGTCAGGAAAAATTAAGACTGGTTTTTGAGTGATGCTATTTCGTTGGCCATGCCTACTCCTTTGTGATCCCTACTATACACTACTATCATACTGTATGATACAAAGTAGTGATGTGCGATATATCGAAAAATATCGATTTCGCGATAATTTTGTCGATATCGTTATCGTATCGATTTTCGATACTGCTTTAGCAGATTTCGATATTTATCGAAAAGGTAATATTTTGCGATAATTATCGAAATATCAAAAAATATTTCGATAAATCTACAGCATTTAGTGTGTGATTGCACAATCACGCTAGAAATGAAGGTTGTTTCTGTACTATCTAGCCACTTTAAAAACTTGTCTACCAGTTTCCTAGGCTTATTATTAGTTTTATGCAATAGTTTGTGTGTAAAGTATATTTCAAGCATATTTATAAGTATCGACCGCCAACGCAATTACACCACCCACACAATTAAAAATTATCGAAAATCGTATCGAAATTTCGATATTTACCCCAATATCGTATCGATAACATATCGAAATAACAATCCTGATATCGTACACCACTACTGACCACACAAGGTTGGGGGTGATAAGTTGCTTAATTGGTACAAACTGGGAATGCAACAATATGAGCAAACACCATATTGTGTGATGTGTTTTATAATATTTCTGTATTGCAATATTTGAATTATATACCAGTGTAATATACCCATATCTATATGCTGAGATACACCTCTAAACGACAGATACCAAATCTATTTAGAAGTATTCTACAACATTATTTGTTCAGCATATAGCATCTGGCTACCAATACGTGACTTTGAAATCTTTTTTGATCCCACCCACCAATAGGGTGACAGCTGAATGCATTGTCCACAAGCCACAGCCCCACAATACAGCAATAGCCATATCGTATTGTATTGTGGTAGAAAATATTGCAATATATTGATATGTTGAAGCTAGTATTGCCCTATCACAGACCCTGGATGAATTGGAGTTGGAGCTAGATGAGGATCATGATGGCACCGTCTCTTGGCCAGAGTTTCAAAAGGTTTGTGTTGATATTTTACATATGAATTTTCTTTACAGTGTATGTCTATCTATGCATAGTACACTACGCACATAACACATACTTTGTCCATGCACACACAAAGAAATTCTGCTGCAAGGCCATATCTACCCAATAAAAACACTGGGCTACTGTGCACCACTCGGGTAGTGAGAGTCAGTGCAGGTAAAACCACTGGGGCAGGAGTAGTACGTACCTGTAGGAGGCTGTAAAACCTTTTGAATCTACATGCAGCCATGTTCATACATATCTACGTATGTTGCATACAGTATGTACAGCTCACGTACATTGTACATATATCCTCCATGATTTATTATTATTTTCTTATTCCAGCTGTTTTCTGATCCCAAAGAAGAACAGAACATTACTGACACTACAGCAGAACTAACAACTAATCATATGATATTCTACACAGCAGTGGTTGTCATGACAACGCTCATAAGCAGCTGGTACTTCTATTACTCAACCAGGGATTGTCGTGGAAACAGTATGTAATGAGTAGCTTACGTTGTGAGTGTGTAACGACGAAATATTTGCCTAGCTGAGTGCTATGTATATACTTGTAGGAAGACACTTTGCACTAGTCATTGACCAATGGTCCCATTTGAGAAATTGTACTACACTACACCCTGCATCTAATGCAGGAACTACCTAGTATTTTTTAAAATTACCTTGCAGTTTATACATACAGTAGGTTGTTTTAGTTTGTAGATAATTGCTTGCAAAGCAAGGGAAGTTGTTGACAATAGCTCAATCTCTACTTGTTTCACTTCTAGGTGACTCCCTCAGGGATGACCCAGAACGCTTGAGGCAAATCAGGACAGCATTATTATCAAAGAAGAAGGGGGAATCCCATGGGGATGATGATGATGATGATAGTCACCATGGTAACAATTCTCCTGAAGACAAAGTCACTGCACCGGGGAATAATCCTAGCACTCAAGAGGGCGGCCAACAATCAGGAGGTGGTCAACAATCAGGCAGTGGCCAACAATCAGGTGGTGGCCAGAGTTCCAGCAGAGGCCAAACCAGTGGAGGTGGAGGTGGACAAGGCTCCTCGGCTGGTGGTGATGGAAATGATGAAGAAGATAGAGAAAAGAAGAGTAAGCAACCATGAATTGGTTACAATCAAGACCAGGTGCATGGGTAGCTAACAGAGTAAATGTCGTCATATTCTGTACATGTACAGTCTTGCACAGTCGGCCATCTACGTAGGGGGCCCACTGTGCAAGAAGCACAGTGCCACTTTTGTCCAATTTACATGTAAAAGTACGTGTTCACTGGTACTAAATTATGAACAAAACATTGAGCATCCTGCAGAGTTCTCCTCTGTCTCTTGTAGCACTTACTTAGTACTACTAATAACTCCATTCTGAACTTCTCCACTGAAATAAAAATCTCAACACATTCTCCTAGATCCCTCTCTAAGAATATTGTCAGAACATCAGTAGGGCCAATGCTGCTAGCCACTCTAATAATATCAGTGTTTGTTGCTAAGCTTTTACTTTAATCCACTCCAGGGACTAAGCAAATTTTGCTTGGGCTGAATCCTTTTGTCCAACTTCTGGTCTCCATATACACAATTCACAGTTTGTTCCACTATAAAGTAATATTGTTGGTGTATGGAATATACATTCATTGCTGTGGCACGTTTCAGGAAAAGGAAGGAGAGGAGGATGAACAGGAAGTGGGAGGTGCTACTAGCAAGACACTATCCTCAACACAACCAGCTGTGAAGAAGTTGAGAGATACCAAATTAACAATAAAACTACTATATTTGTATACGGATATATAAAGTTTATAGATCAAAAATTAACATGCGTACATTTTCAAACATCCAGTAGAAAAATTTTCATTTTACGATAATAACATTTTGTCCCAGAAAAGTTCTGTGTAGTTTGTATGTAGATTATGTATATACGTACGTATATGCGTGTATACATGTTATTCACATGTACATTTAGTTGTGGTGTAATATTCTTTGCTGTGTTTATTGCAGTAATGGAGGATGCAGGCAGTGATGTCAGATCAAAGAGATTAGCAAGACTGCAACAACAGTCACAGCCGGTGCAGGTGACGACACCCACTCCACGTGCCATACCTGTCAGTAGCAAGGAGCCTGAAGTGAGGCAACCAGTAGCTGCTGCCTCTACTGCTGCTGCTACCACTGTTGTTAAGCCAACTGCAACCACTCCAACAAAGAAAGTTACTGACAAAATGGCTTCTCCAGTGAAGGCAAGAATTATACTTGCTTGTTTTGTGTGTCTGTCCTATACATGTCTGTCTGTCTGTGTGTCTGTCTGCATATCTACAGTCATGAACACAACACATGCAGCTGCAAACCTTATAAGCTGAAACAAAATAATATTATGTAGTGTTACAATGGTTATGAATTTAGCAAAGGTAACGGGTAGTGTTTTTATTGCAGTTGTCAAATGAACATTAACCAAATGGAAACATATGTACACTGTAGCAAGTCACATTATGTGATATTTTATTGTTGTATTTAGGAGTTGACTATGGTGGAATCCCAGTCAGCAGTTCTATCACACTTGTTCTGCACTAAAGTGGTATGTACACAAGCCATCACTGCTAAGCCGTGCTCACTGTTAGCTCCTTAGGTCATCTCTTCAGGAGGGTCAGGTGGTGAAATTCTCCGGTACTCTCATAAGGTGATGAAGCTAGATCCAAGTAAGGTGCCCGCTGACCCAGGAATGAGCGAGGTGAGGTGCTTTCATGTTGTGGTCTCATGTTCCAGTTTGTCTTGACCAGAAATTCAAATTGCTCCTATTGAGATGATTGTCCAGGGAATTGGTAAGTCCATGAGATACAGTATTGTGGACACTTAAGGACACCTACATAATCCAGACAATTAGTTAAGATCCCAAAGTATCCCTTAGTGGATAAACTGACCTGGAAAATCAGGACACCTTGATAATCAGGACACCTTGATAATCAGGACACTATTGGTTGGTGCCAAGGTGTCCATTATATGTATCTCCAATGTACTGTACAACATGCAGCATTGTACAAAACTGTTGCATGCTACAGTTTGCATGACTGTACGTGCATGCGTTGTTCAACCACTGTGTGTTAAGTCTTATCGTGTTCCCTTCTGTAGGATGTTGTTAAGGTTTTAGTGGTGTCGTACAATCGTGCTTGCTCGTCGCATCCACCTGGGGTACAGCCCACGGTGTGGTCACAGCTAACAAACTGTTCCAAAGATGTTGTTGCTGTGGTGCTGCTAGAACAACTGAAGGAAGGTATGTTGTACTTGTGATTATGAGAGTGGAGTAGTGTATGTGTGGCACTACATTTGATAAGGAATAGCATAATATACATAGTTATACCATGTCTGCAAGGGATTCGTTGATATACATACACCCAAGCCTGAGACCCCAAACAGTGTCTTAATTGCTCATACTAAAGGTGTATATCTACTATTCTGTAGGTGCTGCACGTAAATACGTACAAACGGGTACTGTACATAAGCAGCGGCTGCAGTAGGTGCTATGGATCGTAGTTTACTTCTAACATTGTTGTCATAAATATAATTTTTGAGTATAGGTACTTAGCATAAAGCAGTGTTTGGCTGCGTGGGTGACAAGTTGTTGAGTAGGCCAATCTCATCTCAAGTCAACTTGGCCATGTACCTATCTGTAGTTGTTTCGATTTGTTATATGTTCTTATGGTGTTTGTTCCTGTGCTCAGTTGTTCTTACATCCATGTTTAGTTTTTGAGCGGGAAATTTATGGAGGACAAGAAATTGTGGAGGACATTATAGGCATACAATACAACAAACACCCACAATACTGTAACATTCCCTCTGCCTTGGTGTCCATACAATAAAACAGAAAGTCATTTGTGGGCTCGTGATCTAATTTTGACAGTGGATCAGACATGGTGAATTCAATTATCATAGGGTGGCAACAGACCTGTGTTCCAGGATAATTTTACAGTGTACGGTCACACAAGTCAATTTACACTTGTCAAAAGTGCTTTCCTAGACTCTGTTGTACAATGTGTATGCACTGTGTGACTTAGTTGTCTTACATTCGTATTAATAAGCAGTGGAAGAATTAAAATTCTGTTGTTGGTACAGAAGGGTGTGATATTGAGCCCTTCCCTGGTGTGTCATAATGTGAAGCTGTCTTGTAAAATATTGTAACATTACCTATTGGATTACCATGGTGATGTGTGATTAATGGTGTATACTCGTAGGGGTGCAGACAGTTGATGTGGACGATATCTGGTCAGTATATTCTTCATCATCGAAGAGTCAGGTTTGTGTTGTATCTGATGTCCCTTGGGAGACTGATTGAAACTATATTGTTACCGTTGATGTACCTTAACTACATTTGTTTGGGTCCTGCTTGACATGGTCACTATAATGAGGTGGTCTTATTAATGAGGTCATGAAGTACACCTTAGCTGTGTTTGGGACTTACTTGACATGGTCACTATAATGAGGTGGTCTTACTAATGAGGTAACCACTGAGTGAGGCTTCACTGCATTGTTACACTGTAAGTTATGTAATTGTAGGCAAAGCCTTTTGAACTCTAAAAAGTGATAATTTGTTTTTGTTAAAAAATTATCTTTAATATGTGGCCACACCTTGTCTATAGGAGACCTGTCTGGATTCTATTTTGTAACAATCAATACTTTGATCTTGTAGGGTTCTCTGGCGACGTTCATCACCCTTCTTAGCAGTTGGTCTCCAGATGGTGTCACCGTGCCTCCTGAATTACTCACTAAACTGCTTACGTTAGCTAAAACTGAGTCGTCATTTGCTCAAGAAGCATTTACTCAGTTGGTAAAGACAGCTGGTCTTGATGCAAAGAATGCTAGCTCGTATGAAGAAATTGCTCTTGACATCAGCAAATCTCAGAGCGCCCTAAGTGTTCTTTTTGGCCAATCTCTTTTCTCTGAGTTTGTTGGTGAACAGTTATTGAAAGAAGTATCCACAGCAATCCACCGCTTGGGAATCTATTTTGAAAAGGACTCCATGTTTTCTGGCTTCTTGTCACCATCGACGATACCTGGAAAACTGGATGCAAATTTATTAAAAGATAAACGATTCCAATCTTTTGTACAGATTCGTGGTTTTCCTGATCACATGCGGATCGATGACATCAAGCATTGTTGTCAGCCAATACAAGATGGACTACACAAATGTCAGGAGTGTGTCACCACAGGATTCCTGAAGGTGCTAAGGACATCGCAGAAGTCAAATGCCATTGGCTGGCTGGCTAGTGTTGTAGGACTGAATGAATTACGTTGTGGACCTCAATTTCGACAGAAGACAACAATAGAACCTGTGGCTTCTGATGGTAAGAAATGAACTCTTATTATAAGCACATTATAGGTTAACCCTAATTGTAGGCATGGAGAAATTACATATATGGTTTATTTTGTCTTCAGGTTATATGTTGAATTTCTCAGCTGTACTAGTGCAACTGTGTCAACCGTTCTTTGGGACTGCTCCAAATAGCAAGCTAGCTAAGATAGATCCCAGTTATTGCACATCACTGCAGTGCAGGCTAGATCTTTACAATGAGCCGTGTCTTGCTCATGGAAATATATGTAGGTAGAGTTGATTGGCATTAATTAAAATGTAATTATGTTGTATATTTGCAGCTGCTGAAGAGAGTTTGGCTAAAGGACATGAAAGATATTTTCCAACCAGCAGTAAGTTGTGCGTGTACATGCATGTGTGGTGCGTGTATGTGTGTGCATGTGTGTGCATGTGTGTGCATGTGTGATGTGACGGACAGTCTGCCCCTACTCTGCCGCTATTACTGTGGTAGTCTTAAAGTATTATTTGATGTCTTTTATCTCATACATATCTCTCTACCCACTAGCGGACTACAACTTCATGACAGAGATATTCCACATCACTCAGAGAGGACTACATGTTGGATTAATGGCAGCCATTAGGACTTTTGGTAATGAGCTGAAGTAAGTGTAACTCATGTGGTATACATACTTGATCATTTGTGTAGTCCATACCATCTTTGTGTTGTATCTTTTGTCAAGCACATCCTGTGTATGTGTGCGTGCGTGCATGTGTGAGTGTGTGTGTGTGTACTATGTGAGGTAGCATAGCCAAGTGGCTGGAGCAGTGGCCTGGTGATCGAAAGGTTCCAACCAATTTGGTGTTGTTGTTGTTTCCTAAACTTTTTTCACATTGCTCTAGTCTACCCAGCTGTATATTGGGGACCTGGTGGCTTGGTGTCATCTGTGGAAGCAGCCCACCCAGCTGTAGCATCAATGGGTACCTGGTGCTTACTGGGGAAGCAAATGCCCAATTGTCCTAGCTTGTCTCACTTTGTGGTGTTGGGGTTGTTGTGGAACTTCAGGTTCCATGACCTCTCTTACAATAAATATGATACTATTTGTTTATATGTTTATGATACTAAATACATCCAATGGGTAGCTATAGTGCTGGACATCATTAGTTTCCAAAAGTTGCTTTCTGTGTATGTGATGTCATGACTTTATGTTTGGTCAATGTTAACGAAATTTGGACAGGTGGTGCATACAACCATTGTGGTTATACAAAGGAAGTTGAAGCCATACCAATGTGAACTTTCCCGCAATGATGTAATACCTCATTACATCAGTGTTTTACATTCTTCACTTTTCCTACACACAGGTGCAAGCTACAAACCTGAATTTTGGTGGGAAAGGAGTACTGTGATAGCTCTAACTTCTACAGAAGCAGATTTTTGAAATCATAATTTATTTCAATGTTATTATAAATTAAAGGAGGACAAAAATTTATTTTTTCTCAGCCAACGGTTCAACAATGACAGTGACACTTGCTTGGTATACAAATATAATGAACCATGTACAGAAACAGATTTTCAGTATGAGATTTAATCAAGTTGCAGTTTTTTAAAAAAAAAGAGGAACCAGCCTTAACCTTTAAAGCCACACAAAATTATTGAGGAATACGTGTTTATACCAAAATGGGCTTAGCTGTATTGCCAGGTTACTTGGTATTCCTAACTCTATTAGCCTAAAACCATCAAAAGAAAGTTTATTCATTGGGTTACTAAGGGAAGCCATTGTAACAACAGAGGCTGACTTGTTATAAAGTGATGAAGAATAACAACTGGTTTGATCGCAACGCCACATTCCCTGTTTGTCTACCATGTTAATCAGCATTTGAATCACATGAGCTGTATATAGCCTTACTTGCCTATGGTTGGCGAGTCAGCCAATTGTTATTTGGAGTGAATAGGACCAACTAGCAATGAGTTACGGATCATTTTCTAAAGGTATGTAAAGGATATGTGTGCTTATAAACTCGAATTTATTTTCTCAGTGTGTTTTGGTCCTCATGTTTTCATTGTAGGGTAAATGCTTAGGTATCGTTTAATCCTTATTAAGTCAGGAGTAAAATGACGTTTATTGCATAGTTGTAGGATAAACACTTTGAAAACTGCAGCTTTTTGTTTACAACCATGCACAACGGCCTATCAAGTTTTTTTCTAATGTAGCATTTTGCATTTTTGAAAAGTTATGATGTCCAGCACTGTACCACGCTATGTAATAACCCTAGCTTACTAGCTTGTAAATTTTAATTTTCCTTACACTTATAAAATAGTAGAAGCACTCACCCTTGTTTGTTTATTCTGAGATACCGGGACCACACGTTGTTTAAACCAATGATGAACAGGAGATGGTAGACTGTTCCTCTGATCAGCCATCAATGTAGTATGCTACATGATTGTAGAATTACAATATGTGATATCATGGTAGAAGAAAATTAACAGTTTGTATTGATGTAATTATGTCAGGTGTAGGTGACCTCCTTTGTTTCCCTATTGTTTACTGTGATCCATAATTGAACTTACACTGTACACACTGTTCTAAGCTTACCATTCCAGTAATGGTGTTCTATAATGACTCAAATCATACAGTATGATAGTACTGTATAGTAGGAACCACAAAGGAGTAGGTGTGGCCCACGAAATAACATCTTCCAAAAACCATTCTTTGACGATGATGAGGCAGTGTTGGTTAGGTAAAACTAAGCCCAAACAAGCTTTCAGATTGACCTGAAATGCTTGCTATGGAATTTAGAAAAAATTAACAGAATTTTCTACTGACTAACTGACTGACTGACTGATTCCTTCAGACAAGTGTAGCTAGATAACTGCTAAGGCTACGGACTTGATTTTTTTCACTGTTCGATGCTGCTTTGGCCTGAGAGGTGCTTTTTTGGCATACCGCAGTACGTACAATGTATTTTTCATGGACTTAGCAGTGTCCTCCTTTGTGGCTCATTCATCTTTGCTGACAGGGAAAATGTCAATTTGATGGTAGCATGTGATGGCAGCATGTGATGGCTTCCCTTCATACCGGAAATCGTCTGTATTTTTCATAGTGGCTATTTTGATTGCAGAGGTGCTTTTCGAACAGTTCTTGATTCGTACTGCTTTGTAAAAGGTTGAACATAGCCGTCACTTTTCAGACGATAATTGATGTAACTGGGGCACGTGGCACCATTTGTATCTTTCAGTATGCGTGGATTACAGAGGTGCTTTTCGAACAGTTGTTGATCCAAAATGTTGTGTAATGGGGTGAACACAACTGTCAGCGAAGCGTAATGGATGCTTAACTTTTCAGACATAGCTGTGGCATGTGGTGCCATTCCAGATGCAGTATGTGTGGGTTCACCAGTCATAATAATTGTTTGCAAGAAAAGTTAATAAACAAGTATATACACAAAAAATTTGGAATTTTCAACCCTTAACACATTGCTAAAGGTACTGAAACAAGTTGGAGTAGTCCATGATATTAAATCACAGTAAAACAATAAGAAGTGTTATATCCCTACTGTGCATTTCC
This sequence comes from Dysidea avara, assembly GCF_963678975.1. Taxonomy (NCBI): domain Eukaryota; kingdom Metazoa; phylum Porifera; class Demospongiae; order Dictyoceratida; family Dysideidae; genus Dysidea; species Dysidea avara. The sequence continues at coordinate 752,585 of NC_089280.1, forward strand.
GTTATGGTATCTTGAGCACAATAGGGATATAACACTTCTTATTGTTTTACTGTGTTTTAATATATGAACTACTCCAACTTGTTTCAGTACTTTTTACCGATATGCTATGGTCCCTACTCTAGTTGAAAATCTTAATGTTTTGTGTACTTGTTTGTTGACTTCTTTATTATGACTGGTGAACCCACACATACTGCATCTAAAATGACACCACATGCCCCAGCTATATCAATTATCATCTGAAAAGTGAGGTATTCGTTGTCAGCTAAGTTCAGCCCATTACACAGCAGTACGAATCAAGAACTGTTCGAAAAGAACCTCTACAATCCACACACACCGAAAGAATTGGTGCTGCGCACCCCAGTTATATCAATTATTGTCTGAAAAGTGAAGCATCCATTACGCTTTGTTGTCGGTTATGTTTAACCCATTACACAGCAGTACGAATGAAGAACTGTTCAAAAAGCACCTCTGCAATCAAAACAGCCACTATGAAAATAAGGATGATTTCCGTTATGAAGAGAAGCCATCACATGCTACTGCCAAATCGACACTTCACTGTCAGCAAAGATGAATGGGACACAAAGGAGGACACTGGTAAGTCCATGAAAAATGCATTGTACGTACTGTGGTATGCCAAAAGGTACCTCTCGGGTTGAAGCAATGTCAAACAGTGAAAAAATCTAGCTCGTAGCCTTAGCAGTTATCGAGTTATGCTTGTCGACAATCAGTCAGGCAGTTAGTCAGTAGAAAATTCCATTAAATAAATTATTTTTAAAATTCCGTAGCTACTTGTTGAAAGCATTTTGAGTCGATCTGAAAGCTTGTTTGGGCTTATTTTTACCTAACCAATACTGCCTCATCATTGTCAGGAAAAATTGAGACTGGTTTTTGAGTGATGCTATTTCATTGGCCATGCCTACTCATTTGTGATCCCTACTATACACTACTATCATACTGTATGATACAAAGTAGTGATGTGCGATATATCGAAAAAATATCAATTTCGTGATAATTTTGTCGATATCGTTATCGTATCGATTTTCGATACTGCTTTAGCAGATTTCGATATTTATCGAAAAGGTAATATTTTGTGATAATTATCAAAGAATATTTCGATAAATCATTTAGTGTGTGATTGCGCAATTGTAGTGTAATGTAATGATTGATTGTGATTATGTAATGTACTGCTATATATATGTACGCATGCGTGTACAATGATTCATTCTAATAATGCCTAATAGTACATGGTGTCAGAAGTGTTAGTTCGCTCTACTCACCAGTTACAGTGACATGGCTACGTTCCAAGTGTCGCCGCCAGAGGCATTTGACTTTTCTCAGCCCGACAGTTGGCCGAAGTGGATAAGAAGATTTGAGCGATTTCGCCAAGCATCCGGTCTTCAAGACAAAGCAGAAAAAAGTCAAGTAAATACTCTGATTTACACAATGGGAGATAAAGCAGATGATCTTTTGTCTTCATTTGGACTAAGTGACGAGGAGGAAAAGAAATACTCAACAGTTAAAGCGAAGTTCGATGGCTATTTTGTGAAACGACGAAATGTTATATTCGAACGAGCCAGATTTAACTCGCGCAAACAGTTGAAAGATGAATCAGTGGACAGTTTCATAACAGATCTATTCAGTTTGGTTGAGCACTGTGGTTATGGGCAACTGCGGGATGAGATGGTTAGAGACAGACTGGTAGTAGGTTTGCTTGACGCTTCTTTATCAGAGAAGATGCAGTTAGATTCTGAGTTGACGCTTGATAAAGCCCTTTCGATGGCTCGGCATAGTGAAGCAGTGCGTAAACAGCAACCTGTGGTAAGAGGCACCGCCCAACAGAATGATCTTACTGTTGAACATGAAACAATTGACACCTTGAACTCAAAGAATGTAATCTCTCCCAGACAACGATCCTTCAGCTACCCCACAAGAAATGAATCACTACAGTCAGCACAAAAATGCTCCAGGTGTGGCAAAAGCCCCAGACATGGTAAACAGCAGTGCCCTGCAAGAGCCAGCATTTGTAAGAAGTGCAATAAGACTGGTCACTACACTTCATGTTGTTTCACCAGAGGTGTCTCACATGTAACTGCTAGTACAGAAAACAATGACTCAGATGAAGATACCTTTCTGGGAAGTGTAGAGTTACAAGGGGAGTCACAATGGTTTGCTACCGTTTGTTTAAACAAGAAAGATGTGGAATTTAAGCTGGACACTGGGGCAGAAGTAACAGTTATCTCTGAAACTACATTTTCAAAATTCTCTGATATCAAATTGAAAAGGCCAACCAAAGCTCTCTTTGGCCCTACAAAATCACCCCTCAAAGCTGTTGGGCAGTTCACAGGATGTTTTCAATACCTCAACACTTCCTGCAAGTTACATGTGTTTGTAGTGAAAGATTTAAAGATCAATTTGTTGGGCCTTCCTGCAATTACCGCCTTAAACCTTATTGCAAGAGTTCAGCACATATCTTCTTCCAAAGAATCAGTTTTTAAGTCGTATCCCAAAGTCTTTCAAGGTCTAGGCACACTAGGCAAAGAATACAAGATACCTTTGAAGCCAGATTCTAAACCATATGCCCTACATACAGCCAGGCGTGTTCCAATTTCACTACGTAAAGAAGTGGAGAGAGAAATTAAGCGGATGGAATCTCTCAAAGTGATATCTCCAATTGATGGACCGTCACAATGGTGTGCTGGAATGGTGGTGATCCCTAAGTCATCGGGTAAAGTAAGGATTTGTGTTGATATGAAGCCGCTCAACGAGAACGTGATGAGAGAATTTCACCCACTACCAGCAGTAGATGAAACTCTAGCCCAACTTTCAGGGGCAAGAATATTCACAAAATTAGATGCAAACTCGGGTTTCTGGCAAATTCCACTTGCCCAGGAATCACGTCCACTCACCACATTTATAACCCCCTATGGGAGGTATCAGTTTAATGTGCTTCCTTTCGGAATTACATGTGCACCTGAATTATTCCAGAAACGGATGAATGTTTTACTGAAAGACTTGGATGGGGTGTTGTGCCTTATGGACGATGTGTTAGTCTATGGAAAAAGCCAAAGTGAGCATGATGAAAGACTTGAAGCAGTGCTGAAACATATTGAGGAGTGTGGCATGACACTTAATAGTGAAAAGTGTGAATTTTCCAAAACACAAGTGAAGTTTTTGGGGCACATTATTGACCAGAACGGAGTTAGAGCAGACCCAGCGAAGACTGAAGCCATCATACAGATGGCAGCTCCACAGAACACAACTGAATTGAGGAGATTCACTGGAATGGTTAACCAGCTATCCAAATTTATTCCAAATTGTGCCGACTATTTACATCCACTTAATTCCTTGCTGAGCAAGAAGAATGTCTGGCTGTGGGGACCAAGCCAAGAACAAGCTTTTGTTACAATGAAAGAAAAGTTATCATATTTGACGACTTTAGCTCTTTACAATCCAGCATGGAGCATCAAACTCTCCGCTGATGCTTCGTCCTATGGAGTCGGGTCAGTTCTGCTTCAGGAGAATGATGGTAAATGGCAGCCAATAGCGTACGCCTCCCGCACTATGTCGGATACAGAGAAGCGATATGCACAAATCGAGAAGGAGGCTCTTGCCTTAACTTGGGCAGCTGAGAAGTTTTCAATGTATCTCCTGGGCAGATCATTTTGTATGGAAACAGATCATAAGCCATTGGTACCTTTACTGAGTACAAAGAATTTGGATGACTTGCCCCCACGTGTACTGCGTTTTAGATTAAGACTAATGAGGTACAACTTTTCAATTGTTTACACACCAGGAAAGTTTCTGTACATCTCAGATGCCCTTTCCAGATCTCCACTTCCACAGTCAACTGACTCGCATGACCTACAAGAACCAGTAGAAGCTTACATTGCTAATGTTGTATCAACCCTTCCTGCTACTCCAGGTCGCCTGGATACATTACGAACTGCTCAGAAACAAGACAAAGTTTTATCCCAGGTGGCACACTTTTGCAAAGTGGGGTGGCCAGAGAAAAAGCCAAATGGTCCTACAGCAAAATTCTGGCTTGTAAGAGGTGAGCTGTCTCTTTATGATGACTTGTTACTTCGTGGACAGAGAATTGTGATCCCATCAGATCTTAGAGAAGACACTCTGCAAAGGTTACATGAAGGGCATCAAGGAATGGTCAAATGTCATCTTCGGGCACGTGACTCTGTTTGGTGGCCGGGTATATCTAGTGACATCAATAATTTCATACATCAATGTGATACCTGCTGTGAAAATTTTCAGATTACTACAGAACCAATGATTCCCACAGAATTACCTAAAAGACCATGGGAGAAAGTAGCTTCTGATCTGTTTGAACTGAAAGGTACTCCTTATATTGTGGTTGTTGATTACTTTTCTCGTTACATAGAAATTCTCAAGCTGACTACTACAACTTCAGCTAGTATTATTTCTGCTCTAAAAGCTATCTTTTCAAGGCACGGTATTCCTGACTCATTGACAACTGATAATGGTCCTCAATATGCCTCGAAAGAATTCAATCAGTTCGCCAAATCCTACAATTTCACTCACCAAACCAGTAGCCCATATCACCCTCAAGGAAATGGCGAAGCTGAGCGTGCTGTTAGAACTGTTAAAAGCTTGCTCAAGAACTGTACTGATCCACACTTGGCTCTACTGTCATACAGGACTACACCCCTGCCATTTTGCAGCTACTCACCTGCACAATTGTTAATGGGACGGCATTTGCGTTCACCTGTGCCAATGTCAGAGCAAGTGCTTACCCCAAAATGGCCAGATTTGGGTGAGTTTCATCAAGTTGATGACCGATACAAGCAAAAATTGAAGAAACAATTTGACAGACGACATCGTGTCCGTGAGCTGCCAGTGTTAGATGACAACACTCCAGTCTACATATCTAGTGGAAGCAATACACCTACAACACCAGGTAGTGTAGTTCACACGGCCGGTCAACGAACATACCAAGTGCAAACACCAACTGGAATAACTCGACGCAATCGTAGCTTTTTGCAAGAGAGACCTGTGGGACCAGATGAACAGTTACCAGTAGAGTCAGAAAGTTCTTATTCAGGGGAAGAAACAGAGAGGAGTCAGAGTACAGTAGTTCAAAGAAGCCCAATCCTTACGAGGTCAAAGACAGGAACTGCCATTAACCCTCCTGTAAAACTCAACTTATAAAAGGGAGATGTAGTGTAATGTAATGATTGATTGTGATTATGTAATGTACTGCTATATATATGTACGCATGCGTGTACAATGATTCATTCTAATAATGCCTAATAGTACAGCAATCACGCTAGAAAAGAAGGTTGGTTCTGTACTATCTAGCCACTTTAAAAACTTGTCTACCAGTTTCCTAGGCTTATTATTAGTTTTATGCAATAGTTTGTGTGTAAAGTGTATTTCAAGCATATTTATAAGTATCGGCCGCCCACGCAATTGCACTACCCACACAATTAAAAATTATCGAAAATCGTACCGAAATTTCGATATTTACCCCAATATCGTATCGATGACATATCGAAATAAAAATCCTGATATCGCACACCACTAATACAAAGTAGTGCTGTACACCAGTGTCCAATTAACCAGTTATTAACCAGTTATTAACCAGTGTTGTCTAGGTCAGCCAATAATAGGTGAAATGGTTATTGCCCACCCACTTGGTAAACCATAAATTACCCCTGATGACAAGTGTTAACATCATAACATAACCTCAAAGAATGTGTAAATATTAGTCTGGCGGCGCCCGCCCCTTCGCATAGAGTAAGGGTCTGGTTTGCTTAGTATCACCGAGTTGTTCTGGAGGAATTTAATTTGAATGTAATGACGTAATGAAAATGGCCTTAAAGGAAGTGCCTCACCCAAAACTGTGGCAGAGATATTGAACTTTCTTCGCCTTTACACAGGCGAAAGTGGATTGGTCTACTTTTATAAAAGACACATGTCTCCCTACCTAGGAAATCAGAGCGTACCATGGTTTTTTCACGTATCAAACAAGGCGAAAAGCCCTTCCCGATATAACACTTTCTTCTCTTTGTTCTTTATTAGCTAACTCCTTTTGTTTCTTCAGTACTGTTAGGGTATTTGATTCCTTCTTTTGACGTAACATACACAAAAATGCGCTGATTAAATGTGGAGCGTTCTGATTGGTTGCACCAGTTTTTGGTAATCCGGTACAACTCCACTATACTAAGCATACCAGACCCTTACTCTATGCGAAGGGGCGGGCGCCGCCAGACTATGTAAATATGTGATTATAATAACTGTTATTGCTAGACAAGATGTTGATGGTCACTTTGGTACCACCCTAAACCTTCCAGCAGGCTTGTTGAGTAGCATTATGTCTGCCAATATACAAACAAACCAATTAACTGTTTATTGTCAATTATTGGTAGGCAATTGTATTTCGGAGGTGGAGGATACAAGGTACAGTGTTAACTAGTGGTATTGCCTCTAATTATACTTCCTCACAGCACTTTGAAGTAAATCTATAAATAGAAATCCCACTTCCGATTGGCGCCTTTTGTACTTCGCTCACCTAGCATGTGACGTTTCTCTGCCGAGGCGGATGGAGGATCCAGTTCTAAGATCGTTGTTTGAGAGGATCTCTTCGGATGATTCCTTACGCAGGACGCTCCTGGACTCTATTCAATCTTCAGAAAACGATCAACAGTCTTCTGCGGAGAATGTGGAGTCAGATGACCCAGTGGAAAACAATGTTGATCCCAGTAGAGGAGCCCAAGAGCCCTTAACTGGAGATAGATCCTCGGTGGTAGCCCAAGAGCACCATTCGAGAGGGGTTAACGAGCGGGGCGCCCATGAACTCCCGTCGTCGGTTAATCCTAGGCCTCCACATGATGAAGAGCCGCCTAACCTGGATGTGCCTGGGAATTCCCGAGACAGTCTCGTGAACAACTCTGTGGACTTCGACCCCACATCCATGACATCAAGTGATGAATTTATGTTTGACACATACGAGGTAATAACCAATTACTTGGAAACACATTTTCATGCGTCCCTCTCAAAAGACGTACTAACTGCCATGCATAAGGCACATCCTTTACCACGTACACCTGCGATGTAGGTACCAAAGGTTGATCGTTTCATGTTGGATCACCTTAAACATAAGTTCCCCAGATCACGAGATGCAGAATTGGGTACGATTCGGTCCGCCCTCTTGTATGCAGCTGGGCCGCTCACGTGCCTCTGGTCTGACCTGCTAGATAACAGTCTATTAGCTGGCAAAAGTTGAACAGTGAATGTGCACGATGTATTAAATGTTATCCAACGATCGTTGGTTCTGATGGGCAACGTGAATGAATTGTTATCACAGGCTAGTAGTGGTGTGCGATATCAGGATTTTTATTTCGATATGTTATCGATACGATATTGGGGTAAATATCGAAATTTCGATACGATTTTCGATAATTTTTAATTGTGTGGGTGGTGTAATTGCGTGGGAATCCGATACTTATAAATATGCTTGAAATACACTTTACACACAAACTATTGCATAAAACTAATAATAAGCCTAGGAAACTGGTAGACAAGTTTTTAAAGTGGCTAGATAGTACAGAACCAACCTTCATTTCTAGCGTGATTGCGCAATCACACACTAAATGATTTATCGAAATATTCTTCGATATTTCGATAATTATCGCTAAATATTACCTTTTCGATAAATATCGAAATATGCTAAAGCTGTATCGAAAATCGATACGATATCCACAAAATTATCGCGAAATCGATATTTTTTCGATATATCGCACATCACTACAGGCTAGACGCTGCAACATTTTGCAGTGCGTTGATAAGACTCTGGAGAAATACGGAAAAGAGCCAGCCCCTTCCTATCATGACACGGTGTTTGGTAACGACTTTTGCACAAACTTAATGGGCAAAGTTGATTCGGACACGACACTTGCACAGGTGGTATCGATCTCGAAATGTTACCATCCCTACACAGATGGGCAACGTCAGTTTACTTTGGGGCGTGTTCGTCAGCAGTTTTTTTCGAGACAGCCCTGCCGGGAAGGTTGGATACCGGCAGGGCAGCCAACGTTCCTTCCCGACAAAGCCCTGGCACCAACGGCGCCAGTCACAGAACCCTCACCACTTGCAACCTCCTCCCAACCGCCCGGGAAAATCAGCAAGATGGACTACCACCACCACACACCCCATTCCAAACTCTCCAGTTAGACACATCACTGATAGCACAGAACTCAACCAAGCCAGTTGGGGTGAGAACTGCACTATTCAAACCGAATTGGGCCAAACTAACACAGGACCAGTGGGTTCTAGCCACAGTCCAAGGTTACGAGCTCCCTCTCAACCAATGGCCAACCCAACATGTGGTACCAACTCACAGGGAACAAACCAGGCCTCAGTATTACTGGAGGAGGTGCAAAGGTTAGCCCGTTCACCCAGTACAGGAAGCACAGATCCACCTGGCCAGCCCTATGTTTGTTGTCCCCAAAAGCGGGGGAGGGTGGAGACCGATCATAGATCTCAGATTCCTGAATTCTTACCTAGAACCCTCTCATTTCAAGATGGAGGGCCTCTACATGTTACGCACCATCCTGAAACACCATTGGGAGATGGTCGAGATCGATCTCAAAGATGCCTATCTGACCATCCCAGTGGCCCAGAAACATCACTGTCTGTTGTCATTCAAGGTACCCACAGGGCAGAGGATGCAATTCAGTTGCCTACCCTTCGGACTCTGCACCGCACCCTTTGTGTTTACAAAGGTCACAAAGCCAATAGTGCAGTTTCTGAGACAGCTAGGAGTCCACTTAATAATGTATCTGACGACTTGCTCCTGGCAGCTCCAAACCAGTCACAATTACTAACAAACCTTTCCACAACACTGTGGATGTTCACCGCTTTGGTATTTGTGATCAATCTGCCCAAGAGTATAACCAGTGCTACTTAGCAGATAGAGTTCTTAGGTTTTGTCATAGACACCATAACAATGACAATAGTGTTGCCTGTTCACAAAGTGGAGGCCATACAGAAGGAAGCCTGTTGCCTTCTAGAATTGGAGACAGTACAGACGAGGACTCTAGCCTGTTTCATAGGCACCTTAGTAGCCACCAAGCCAGCAGTTCCTCTGGCTCCTCTTCACTTTCGGGCCCTATGAGACCTGAAAGACCAGGCTCTCCACCAGCAGCAGACATCATATCAGTCATGGGTGCAGCTGTCCTCGGAAGCCAGAATCGATTTACAGTGGTGGAAGACTCAACTTCCCAATCACTGCTCCACACCAATCTTGAGCCCAAAGCCTTCATAATGATAGAAACCAATGCCTCCAAGCAAGGTTGGGGGGAGTGTGCAAAGGAATGAGGACCGGTGGGAAGTGGACTGCAACAGAATCACAGCGTCATGTCAATTACCTCGAACTGAAAGCAGCCTTTTTGGCACTTCAGTCCTTTGTGAGGGACAAGAGCAATGTTTGTGTCCTGATAAGGATGGACAACCGGACAGCCATCACATATGCAAACAAACTGGGAGGCCCCAGACTGTCCTACCTCTGTCGACTAGCCTTGGAACTCTGGGATTGGTGTCAAATACGCAAGATTACACCACATGCAGAATACTTGCCTGGCAAAGAGAACTGTTGTGCCGACTGGGAATCTTGCCACCACCAAGACAACAGCGATTGGCAGCTGTCCCCAGTCATCTTCAGTGTCCTGTACAGCTTACTTGGTCCCTTCAATGTCGACCTGTTTGCCAGCAGAACCAATACCCAGTTACATGTATACTACAGCTGGAAGCCAGATCCAGCAGCCAAGACAGTGGACACCTTTTCAGTTTCTTGGGCTCAAGATCGCCCATACCTTTTCCCACCATTCAGTATGATAGGGAAAGCCTTGACAAAGATACACCTAGAGAGAGTGGAGTGTGCTTGTCTAATAGCACCTGCTTGGCCAGGCCAGGTATGGTATCCACAGCTTTTGAAGATGCTGATGAAAGCACCAATCCTGTTCCCTGTGCAGGAGGACTTGATTCTGAACCCAGTTCAGGCTCCACATCCCCTGATAATGCAGGACCGACTACCCTTAGCCGCATGGCCTATCTCGGGAAGGGATACTCCATGCAGGGATTTTCTCAGAGAGTTACCAACATGCTCCTCCAATCTTGGAGATCACACACGCATTCAGCTTACAACTCAGCTTGGAAAAAGTGGTGTTGCTGGTGTGTTAGAAGACAAGCAGATCCACTTTCAGCTTCTTTAGCAGATATACTTGAGTTTTTGACAGATAATTTTGAGTTGGGTCTCCAGTATCGTACCCTAAATACCCTTCGCTCAGCCATCTCTATGACTCATGCTAGGTTAGATAACTGCACAGTGGGAACCCATCCTATGGTTACTAGACTTCTGAAAGGCATGTTTAATGCCAGGCCACCAGTGCCCCGTTACTCCCATTCTTGGGAGGTAATGCCTATAATAGATTTCCTCAGGGGTTCGTCAGACCAACTCTCTTTACTCCAGCTTAGTAAGAAGGTGGTGACCCTAATGGCTTTGTGTAATGCAGACCGGTGTTCTGACTTGGCTGCCCTGGACAGGCACTACATGAGGTGGACCTCATCAAGTGTACAATTCTCTGTGGTTCAGCTGACCAAAACTAGAAGATCAGGCCCTCCAAGAACAGTCTCTTTTGCTTTATTACAGGATGATAACGATATATGCCCAGTGACTAATTTATGCCGGTACATTGAGATGACATCTCCTCAGGTGGACACAATGAGCTCCCCTAAGCCCGTGTTTGTTACATCCAAGAAACCCTTTAGAAGGGAACGCTCTGCTACTATAGGGCACTGGATAAAGGACACCCTCAAGGCAGCAGAAGTAGACACAGAGAGGTTTACAGTGCACTCCACCAGAGGTGCCAGTACATCATGTGCTATGGCCAAGGGAGTACCAATCGCCGAGATTCTGAAAGTAGCCAATTGGTCGTCCTCCAGTACTTTTGAGAGATTTTACCACTGACAGCCAGATGTGTCAGCATTTGCCAGAGCAGTGCTTCATGATAGTAGGTATGTCATCAATTTGTTGTGTGTGCTTTAAACGTACCACTAGTTAGCACTGTACCTTATATCCAGAACCTCCAAAATGCAATTCACAGATTCCCTGAGGGCACGGTCCGCAAGTGGAGGATGGATTGTATGAGGAGGTGGAGGATACAAGGTACAGTGTGTTCCCTCCCATGTAGACTGTCAGTCACATGCATTCCCTCCTTTTTTTGTAGCTCTTGCAATGAAGAGGAGCAGTTAAATGATACCTAGCTGAGCAACACTTGGACAGATACTAAATCATGAGTTATATTATTGTTACCTTAGGTATGTATGCATTCTTTCTTTTACAAATCATTGATAATTATCATTGTAATTATCATTATCATTGATTTAGTAGCTTCTAAGGTAAGACTTACTCCAGAAGTATAATTTTGAACCCCTCTTAGTAATTCTTGGATATGATTAGCTATTCCCCTTGCTCTTTCCATCTTCTCATATATATAAAATGCAACTGCACCTGTACTACAGCTTCTAGAAGCTTCCTAGCTTGCTCATTGTAAAATTTTGGAGGGGGGTGCTTCAGCCCCCCAAGCACCCCCCTAAATCTGCCCTTGCAATGCCTATACCAAATTTTGATGGTCTGTGGTGCATAATTTTGAAGATACTTACTGAGAAAGGAGATCATGTAGCTAGTCAGGGTGTGCTCCGTATAACAGTAATCATGCTATAGCAGCTGGTGCCGTTCGCCAGGGAATTATCCAGAGCTAATAGTTTAAAGCATGAATAATGTTAATTAGCTAGTTAGATGCATCAACAACATTAGCTGGGTAGTCTGACAACTTGTCCTGTTAGTCCACTGATACACTTTGCTGTAGTCTATAAATTTCCGTGTTTGTTCGCTCATTACTGCATATATGCTGTCTAATTAACTTTGTATGGCTGTCCTTCATTGGTTCAGTGTTACCTTAATTATGTTTGTGACCGGATCTGTAAGAATCCCATATGTTTGTACAAGCCTAAGTTTACAGTAGAAAGCAATAAATGCAATGGGTCAAATATTTACAAAATAGAAAAAAATCTGTAAAATTTGAATGTTTGTTTCACTATCAAAGAAGGTGATAACAGGAAAACTATGGTAGCATTGGGATCACCAAAGCAAGAGGAGTTTGATAATCTTTGTTTTGATTTAGTGCTTCCAAAGGGAAAGAAGATATGAGCATTAGTTTGCCTTACATTGGACAAGCAGTTTATTATTTTTTCTCAGGCCTGGAAGACAAAATTTACCCAGCAATGGATTTGCCTGTTTATGGAGAATCTGATGGTGTAAGTTGCATCTTGGTAGTGGACTGTATTCAAAAGTTATGACCTTTTTTATTTAAGCACCTGTAGTTTATTTTGTATTGCCACCATACAAATCGATTTTTCTGTTGTTACCACTTTGTAGTGCTGTAGCTTCAAAACTTTGTGGCTTCTAGAGCTGAAGCTTGCCATTCCCTTGGCTATCTGGATAAAGAAAATGGAATTCTTGCAGATCCAGTCACATTTATATATCAGCATAACATTGTATTCCATTATGAATGTAGATTTGACTGCTCTATTAGAGTATCCTGATCTTTATAAAGACTTTTCTCCCTTACTCCACTTTTGAGAAATTACTGTTAGCTACATACATGTAAGTTTCTATTACACTGCCTTTCCCTGCTGTTCCCATTTATTCTATATATTTGTGCTGTCAAACTGTACTGTGGGAAAGTCTGGTGTTGCTCACAAGTTACTAAAATTTCTAGAGGGGTTTGTGGAATCCCAGAAATATGTCCCTGACCTGTATTCTAGTCTAACATGCTAAAGATTTGTAAAATAATACACCCTAATTGTGTATCTATACAACTCTTGAAAATATTGTTTCATAGTGAAAACACACACTCCGGTGTACTGTAACATTGGATAACAACTCTATCAAGGGTGACATATTTGAAGTGTGTTATATAATGTTGAGGTGTGCTTGCCAACACCTCTGCTCATTTTGACAGTCTGGCTAGATGGGAACTTTACCCTCTAACTGATTGTAGTTGTATTGACATTGCAGCAGGCCAGTCTGTGGCCTTCATCATCATCAAGTTACACTTGTCTGAAGGCAAGTCAGGCCATAGATATTTGAGTACAGGGATTAGAAACGAGCACGCACCCTGAAACACTCCGCCTGTGGTGAGTTCATGAGGCCAAAATAGTGTCTTCTGCTCTGGACTACTTTCTATGAGTGTGGAGTATTTCATGACAATCTCTTTATGTTTTATAAGTACTAGGCAAACTTGTGTTGTGGGTTTTGCCGCCATCAATCATTTTAATCTCAGTTGACATGATTTTTTGTGTACCTGTTGTGTTCATGGTAAGTTCACTTTTGACTAGCAAACAATGCCATAGTAACCCTGAAGTAACATAGTTTTGCATGGTGTACTTCATTTTATTATTCCGCTTGGTTAATGCCCTTTGGCAGTCTCATCTCGATTCTTTAAAATACTACTACATGATTTATCAACTTCAACACAAGTGCTGTTGTGCGAGAAGAATCTTTCAATGGTACTGCGCAAAACTTCATAGTATTGCGAAGACTTCAGCACTATTTCCCCAGTGGAACTAGACTTCTGTTCTTCATAACAGGTAGACAAAAAATGGAGGTACCCGTTTGTGATTGAAATCGTAAATGGCGGTAAAAACCACCCAAGACAATTAAATAACAGAAGTCGTCTTACAGTTGATTTCAACCTCCTTGTGGTATTGTAGACTCGTATATCAACTACAATACCACAAGGAGGTTGAAATCAACTGTAAGACGACTAAACCACAAACTGCCATCGTGTCTGCATGGATTTAATCAATACCGAGGAGTGCTTCAACCGCAATCAATGGTAGATATACACGGCGTGTGCTCGGTTGCCTATCCCTTCTCTCGCAAATCTATGGTCAGGCAAGTCAGTCAGGTAGGCAGAAAATTTCACAAAATTAAAATTTTGTAGCAACATTTTTGGAAGTATTTTGGGTCACGTTAAAAATAAGGTATGTTGGGCTTAGTTATACCTAACCAGTACTGCCAAGGTGCCATGAAGATATTGTGAGGCTGGTGATATTTTTGGCAAGAAGTACCCAAAGCTTGATGATCCCTAATATACAGTACTATCACACTGTATGATAGCTACCTGTTTATTTGATACACTAGTGGGATACCTAAAATGTAGCTCTTGGCAAAACAGGTTACATCCTGGATCTGACTTGGATAGCTGTCTTGGTCAGTGGGTCATCCAGCTCATCAATATACTGACCCAGTTTCAACCCTGTTATAGTAGTAGACTGGAAATGCATGTCATATACTATGATGTATTTTATGATTTGTGTATTACAGTACATGTAGTAAAGGGGGCCAGGTGGGGCCAGGTACCAGTTCTAGTGTTATTGTTATAAGAACAATGGTATAGCAGTAGCTTCATGTAATGGTTTATACTGTGTTTAAAAAACAAACATTATATTAACCTGTGTCTACTGACCTTCAAACGTTGATTCTCTGCCCTCAATTGTGCATTCTCCTCTTTGTAGCCATTATTCTCCACCTTGAGGCCATCAACCTCTACCTTGAGACCATCAATCTCCACCTTGAAGCCACTATTCTCCACCTTGAGGCCACTATTCTCCACCTTGAGGCCATCAACCTCTACCGTGAGGCCATCAACCTCCACCTTGAGGCCACTATTCTCCACCTTGAGGCCACTATTCTCCACCTTGAGGCCATCAACCTCTACCGTGAGGCCATCAACCTCCACCTTGAGGCCACTATTCTCCACCTTGAGGCCACTATTCTCCACCTTGAGGCCATCAACCTCTACCGTGAGGCCATCAACCTCCACCTTGAGGCCACTATTTTCCACCTTGAGGCCATCAACCTCTACCTTGAGGCCATTATTCTCCACCTTGAGGCCATCAATCTCAGTCATAAGTACACCATTCTCTCCCCTCAGCTCCTCATTACTTATTGGCATCTCCTCCAGTTGAGTGGTCAGTGAAGTCACCTGTAGAGTAACAATGTACAAATGTTGATAGTACACATCAGATAAGATGTAATGTCTTAAAATTTCATAGTTGTGCTTAATACAATAAGTATTTCAAAAAATTGGAATTTTCAACTAGAGTAGGGACCATAGCACATCGATAAAAAGTGCTGCAGCAAGTTCGAGTAGTGCACGATGTTAAATCACAGTAAAACAATAAGAAGTGTTGTATCCCTACTGTGCTCCAAGATACCATAATGAAAATGTACAGTAGGGATATAACACTTCTTATTGTTTTACTGTGATTTAATATCGTGCACTACTCCAGCTTGTTTCAGTACTTTTTATCATTGTGTTATGGTCCCTACTCTAGTTATAAATTCCAAATTTTTTGAAATACTTGTTTGTTAACTTTTTTTGTAAATAATATTATTAAGATTGGTGATGCATACTGCATTTGAAATGGCACCGCGTGCCCCAGCTATATCGTCTGAAAAGTGAAGGATCCATTACACTTCGTTGTCAGCTATGTTCAACCCGTTACACAGCAGTACAAATCAAGAGCTGTTTTAAAAACACCTCTGCAATGGAAGTAGCCACTATGAAAAATACGGACGATTTTTGCAACAAAGGGAAGCCAGCCATCACGTGCTACCACCAAATCGACACTTTTCGCTGTCAGCAAAGATGAATGGGACACAAAGGAGGACACTGGTAAGTCCATTAGTGATGCACCGATATCACTTTTTCACTACCGATCCGATACCGATACATTTGAGGCCAGAAATGGCTGATACCGATCCGATACCGATACTTTGCCCCACAGGCATTTCTCACAAGAAACAGCTAGTGATTTAGCTTACTAAACTCATTTACTAATCCCATCAACTGCAGTTTGCTGGTTTTGTGGCTATCAGTTACGCGAAGATAAGTTTATGACGTCAATGAATCTTTCGTGGCTTACTTAAGTTTCCACTGTACTAATAGAGGGTTTGCACGTGAAGAGTATTGTGGCGCGAATTATAAAAATGCTTAACAACCGTTGCTAGTCTGACATTTATGAGTTTACTTTTCAATGGCACGCAATGGGGCGGATACACATATTTCGTCACCACGCTTTTTAAATACTAGCACTAAGTTGGACAAGCGCATTATCAATTTTTCGTCGATTAGTCGTGAACCCTAACACTTTGTACAATTTCAACGACGGCTATTCTAGTTTATACAAGTGACTAACCTAGCGAACGTGTTCCATTCTACACTGAACCATTAAGATCGGCTGTAGCCTTCACTCACTTACCTGACAAATGTCTGACAAGCAGCGGTTGTTAAGCATTTTACGAAAATACGTCATAACGCATCACGCGTGCAATCCCTCTATAATGCTAGTAGCTGGGGAATTCATGGCTTATATCAACTTTTGCTCAACTTCGTTCAATGCTCTATGTACGCCGCCATTTTGATAAGTAATTAAATGGCATCATTTAAAGTATTGGTTGGTATTGGGCATTTTTAACTTTACCGATACAAGTCCGATACTGCCAAAATATGGCCGATACCGATACTAGTATTGGTATCGGTGCATCACTAAAGTCCATGAAGAATGTATTGTATGCACTGCAGTATGCTAAAAGGCACCTCTTGGGCTGAAGCGACGTAGAACAGTGAAAAAATCAAGTCCGTAGCCTTAGCCATTAGCAAGTTACGCTTGTCTGAAGGCATCAAGCAGTCAGTCAGCCAGGCAGTCCGTAGAAAATTCTGTTGAATAAAAAATTCTTAAAATTCCATAGCAATCTGTTGAAAGCGTTTTGGGTTGATCTGAAAGCTTGTTTAGGGTTAGTTTTACCTCACCAATACTGCCTTATCATCGTCTGGGAAAATCGAGGCTGTTTTTTGGGTGATGTTATTTTGTGGGCCATGTCTACTCCTTTGTGGTCCCTACTATACACTACTATCGTAGGGTATAATATAGACATGGTGGACCCAGAATGGGTTTGATTTGGAATTTCTTCGGGTAGAGCACCTCGTCTGATTTCAAATTTGAGTCATATCAGCTTAGCCATCATTAAGATACATGCCTTCAAAGTTTGTATTATTTTCTTCTTAATCTTCTTCATTCACACACTCTGAATAACTCACACGTACTAATTTTGTTGCTGTACTTCATTTTGGAGGTAGTAAAATCACATTTACAATCTTACTAGTATTTTTAAAAACACAAAAGTGATTTGTTGTGCCTACAGGGCAAACAGCTTGATGAAACTACTTGAAAATCAGCCGGTACATGAAGTGACTAATGTAGTGTAAAACTTTTGTAGTTAGGAATAATGGTCATGAGGTTATGTAATAGCCAACCAGTAGTAACAGACACAATGTAGTTTCATAAATAAATCAATACTATTTTTGTTACTCCTATCAGACACACTGCTAAGCTGAAAATTGTAATGTAAGTAGTGTTGCACCGATATGCATATTTTCACTTTTACCGATACCGATGTTTCACTCATTCCTGTAGCCGATATGCCGATATTTACCGATATTCTTCTATTCTGTAGGTCAGGGGAGAAGGAGCAAAAATCATCTAAAGTTTATGTGTGTGTATAATATTAGTTGAAATAATTTAATTACTTGCGTGGGCGGCCAATTCTACAATGTTTGCTACCAGTGTGCCACTAACCCCTTACATGGAAATGAAAGCCAAGTAGTTATAAAACACCTAAGTCAGCTTCTCAAACGGAGTTTTGGTGGGATTCCAGACCCTTTCCAAATAGTGATTGGTTGATTGCGTGGGCGGCCGATAAATATACACAGCCTATTATAGCCTTGCAGCCACACTATTCACACATAAACAAGCCTAAATAGTTATAAACAGGTACAGCAAATAAATGTTTACCACTTACCACTGCATTCACTGCTTTCTTTTAATACTGTCACATGTTTATTACTGTCGTTAATGATTGATTGTGGGTTTAGGTTATCGGCAAATAACTTCCTCTTTGTAGCCGATACCGATACTTGCAAAATCACCTTATATCGGCTGTTACCGATTATTCAACCGATTATCGGTGCAACTCTAAATGTAAGTAGATTAATCATCCAGTAGAGAGTGCAGCTATGTGACAAGTCTCCCTGTAAAGATTTCAGCTGATACGAGTTACCCTGTAGGAGATTTCATCTTACATTACTAGTCACTCAGGGAGTGTAGCTACATCAAGTCACCCTGTAGAGTGTTTATCTGTATTACAAGTCATTTAATAGAGACTTCAGCTCGAGAGTTTAGCTGTGTAACAAGTCACCCTTCATTACAAGTCATCCTTCATTACAAGTCACCCTGTAGACTGTTGAGCTACATTAGAAGTCACCCTATAGAGAGTTGAGCTACATCACAAGTCACTCTATAGAGAGTTCAGCTACGTTAAAAGTTACCCTGTAGAGAGTAGAGCTGAATGAATATTCTAACTATCCGGATATCCTAGCTATCCGGATATCTGGATAGTATTTGGCATCTGGATAGACTGAAAAAATAAAATGAATATTATGTAATGAGCAATAATTTGTCACAGAATTGTCACAGAAACGTACAATGGCCAATACTCACAAGTGAAGAACTGGTGTTTGGGAAAACTTTGATGAGACTATAGACTGTGAGGAGGGAGGCAGTGATGAAAGGGCTTCGAAGAAAAAGATACCCTACAAGTTATGTGATATACAACTTTCTGACGGAGGAGGCACGAGTAATTTAAAGAGTAATCTACAGGCAAAGCATCCACTAGAATACGAGTGATTAGTGAACAGTGAGGGTGATAAGAAGAAACAACAACCAAAACAAAGTGTTCTGGATCATGGCACTTTACGAATTTGTAGTATGCAGTGGGCAGCTGCTATAACTGAGAGAGTTGCCACTTTTGTTGTGCTTGATTTGCGGCCTTTAAGAGTGGTCAAAGGTGCTGGGTTCAAGCAACTAATGAACTACATTGAGCCTGTATATGTAGTGCCATCACGCACACACGTTACATCTATTTGTCATAAAAAGTTTCATGCCATTAAGGAAGAGCTATCCAGTGATCTTGAAAGTACTCCTAGTGTAACATTGACAACTGATATCTGGACAAGTAGAACAGTTCAAGTTTACAACACAGTTACTGTCCACTTTCTTACTGAAAACTGGATGCTAGACAGTAAAGTGCTGATAACTTGTGAAATGACAGAACAACACACTGGTGTTCACATTGCTTAAAGTTTGAGAGAAATAGCAAAGGATTGGAATATCGACAATAAGGCGGTTGCTGTGGTGCATGACAGTGTTGTGGCAACGACACCACTACATGAACAACAGGGAGCACTGAACCTTCCTCAGTACAGTCTCCTACAAGAAGTCTCTACCTACTTTATGTATGAGTGACTAGCTGAACAACGATGGGCTGTGTATGGAGTAATTCATGATGATAAAGTAACACCACCTGATAAAAGATACTTGGATCTAACATCTGACCAATGGGACCTGCATGCCTTCACAATTACTGGTAGTACTTAAGGCTCTACAGGTAGCTACAAAAGCTTTGTCTTTAGAGCAAAATGTATCATCATTATTGATCTATCCAGTTATTCATGGACTGATAAACTGTCACCTGAAGGCTGATACCACTGATCTGCCAACCATTAAAAGGTTTAAAGAAACTGTGATATCACAACTAGAAAATCGCTTTTCTTTTGATCCTGAAAACATAGCAATTCTTGCAGTTGCAGTTGATCCAAGATACAAAGATTTGGACTTTATGAAGAGTGAAGAGAGGGAAGAAGTTAAGAAAGTTTTATTGGAAAAGATAGCAATGATTGAAGAGAGTTGTGAAGCTGAGATGACTACAAGGTCTATTAGAGAAGAAACAGAAGAGCCAAATGTAAAAAAGAAGAAAAACAAGAAGGAAACAGCTATGTCATTTTTATTGGGAACTGCTACTAACTCTACATGCTCTGCAGATGAAGACAAGTCAGGAAAGGCTGAACTTGAATGATTTAAAAGAGAACCACAGCTACACCATGATGAATGTGCACATTATCGATCTATTGTTTGAGACACACTCCTTTAACGCTAGCTGTATTTCAGTGACCACACACCTTCAGTTGGAAGGCTGATTTGAGATACTTAAACAATCGATTGAAACCACGATGACCACACCCCTTTTGGGCAAGTGCACATCTTTGCAGGCCGACTCGAGATACTCTAATATAGCAGTCACCCTAATAGAACAGTCACATATTTATAGCTAGCTGTATGCCTTAACAAAATACTGAACAAACTAGTACATTAAAATTATAAATTTAAAAATGAAGTAGGGATCCAAGTGATAAAAAGTAGTAAAACAAGAGATGAACGATGGTAGCTATTACAGCATAGCTCGGTGGGAAATCCCTACTTTGGCATTGAACACAAAAATTGCTATACCATGCCAAAGTAGGGATTTCCCACCGAGCTATGCTGTAATAGCTACCATTGTTCATCTCTTGTTTCATTACTTTTTATCACTTGGATCCCTACTTCATTTTTAAATTTATAATTTTAATGTATAGCAGTAGCTTCATGTAATGGTTTATACTGTGTTTAAAAAACAAACATTATATTAACCTGTGTCTACTGACCTTCAAATGTTGATTCTCTGCCCTCAGTTGTGCATTCTCCTCTTTGTAGCCATTATTCTCCACCTTGAGGCCATCAACCTCTACCTTGAGACCATCAATCTCCACCTTGAAGCCACTATTCTCCACCTTGAGGCCACTATTCTCCACCTTGAGGCCATCAACCTCTACCGTGAGGCCATCAACCTCCACCTTGAGGCCACTATTCTCCACCTTGAGGCCACTATTCTCCACCTTGAGGCCATCAACCTCTACCGTGAGGCCATCAACCTCCACCTTGAGGCCACTATTCTCCACCTTGAGGCCACTATTCTCCACCTTGAGGCCATCAACCTCTACCGTGAAGCCATCAACCTCCACCTTGAGGCCACTATTCTCCACCTTGAGGCCATCAACCTCTACCGTGAGGCCATCAACCTCCACCTTGAGGCCACTATTCTCCACCTTGAGGCCACTATTCTCCACCTTGAGGCCATCAACCTCTACCATGAGGCCATCAACCTCCACCTTGAGGCCATCATTTTCAGTCTTGAGAACACCAACCTCTCCCCTCAGCTCCTCATTACTTATTGTCATCTCCAGTTGGGTGGTTAGTGAAGTCACCTGTACAGTAACAATATACAAATAATTCTCCTGTTGATAGTACGCATCACAAAAGATGTAATGTCTTAAAATTTCATAGTTGTGCTTAATACAAGTAGCTAAAGTCTTTGAGCAGGCTGTACGACCAGGTGTCCTACAGACCTTCAGCACTTGTGCTGTAAAGCATTAATAAATAAATAAATAATAATAATAATAAACAAGTATTTCAAAAAAAATTGGAATTTTCAACTAGAGTAGGGACCATAGCACATTGATAAAAAGTGCTGCAGCAAGTTCGAGTAGTGCACGATGTTAAATCACAGTAAAACAATAAGAAGTGTTGTATCCCTACTGTGCTCCAAGATACCATAATAGAAATGCACAGTAGGGATATAACACTTCTTATTGTTTTACTGTGATTTAATATCGTGCACTACTCCAGCTTGTTTCAGTACTTTTTATTGTTGTGTTATGGTCCCTACTGTAGTTATAAATTCCAAATTTTTTGAAATACTTGTTTGTTAACTTTTTGTAAATAATATTATTAAGATTGGTGACGCATACTGCATTTGAATGGCACCACGTGCCCCAGCTATATCGTCTGAAAAGTGAAGGATCCATTACGCTTTGTTGTCAGCTATGTTCAACCCGTTACACAGCAGTACAAATCAAGAGCTGCTCGAAAAGCATCTCTGCAACCCATGCATACCGAAAGGGTTGGTGCCACGTGCCCAGTTATATAAATTATTGTCTGAAAAGTGAAATATCCATTATGCTTCGTTGTTGGCTATGTTCAACCCGTTACACAACAGTACGAATCAAAAACTGTTTTAAAAACACCTCTGCAATCGAAGTAGCCACTATGAAAAATATGCACGATTTTCACAACAAAGGGAAGCCGGCCATCACATGCTACCACCATATCAACACTTTTCACTGTCAGCAAAGATGAATGGGACACAAAGGAGGACACTAGTAAGTCCATGAATAATGTACTGTTGTATTGCGGTATGCTAAAAGGCACCTCTTGGGCTGAAGCAACGTTGAACAGTGAAAAAAATCAAGCCCATAGCCTTAGCCATTAGCAAGTTACGCTTGTCTGAAGGCATCAGGCAGTCAGTCAGCCAGGCAGTTAGTAGAAAATTCCATTGAATAAAATTTCTTAATATTCCGTAGCAACTTGTTGAAAGCATTTCGGGTTGATCTGAAAGCTTGTTTGGGCTTAGTTTTATCTAACCAATACTGCCTCATCGTCGTCTGGGAAATTTGAGGCTATTTTTTGGGTGATGTTATTTTGTGGGCCACGCCTACTCCTTTGTGGTCCCTACTATGGATAGAAATGGTGGACGCAGAATGGGACTAATTTTTGATTTGGAATTTCTTCGGGTAGAGCACCTCACCTGATTTCAAATTTGAGTCATATCAGCTTAGCCATCATTAAGATATATGCCTTCAAAGTTTGTATTATTTTCTTCTTAATCTTCTTCATTCACACACTCTAGATTATCTGAATAACTCGCATGTACTAATTTTGTTGCTGTACTACACATTTACAATCTTACTAGTATTTTTAAAAACACAAAAGTGATTTGTTGTGCCTACAGGGTAAACAGCTTGATGAAATTACTTGAAAATCAGCCGGTACATGAAGTGACTAATGTAGTGTAAAACTTTTGTAGTTAGGAAGAATGGTCATGAGGTTATGTAATAGCCAACCAGTAGTAACAGACACAATGTAGTTTCATAAATAAATCAATACTATTTTTGTTACTCCTATCAGACACTGCTAAGCTGAAAATTGTAATGTAAGTAGATTAATCATCCAGTAGAGAGTGCAGCTATGTGACAAGTCTCCCTGTAAAGATTTCAGCTGATACGACTTGCCCTGTAGGGGATTTCATCTACATTACTAGTCACTCGGTAGGGAGTGTAGCTGCATCAAGTCACCCTGTAGAGAGTTTATCTGTATTACAAGTCATTTAATAGAGACTTCAGCTCGAGATTTTAGCTGTGTAACAAGTCACCCTTCATTACAAGTCACCCTGTAGACTGTTGAGCTACATTAGAAGTCACCCTGTAGAGAGTTGAGCTACATCACAAGTCACCCTGTAGAGAGTTTGGCTACATTTCAAGTCACCCTGTAGAGATTTGAGCTACATTACAAGTCATCCTGTAGAGAGTTGAGCTACATTACAAGTCACCCTGTAGAGAGTTGAGCTACATTACAAGTCACCCTGTAGAGAGTTGAGCTACATTACAAGTCACCCTGTAGAGAGTTCGGCTACATTACAAGTCACCCTGTAAAGAGGTCAGTTACATTACAAGTCACCCTGTAGAGAGTTCGGCTACATTACAAGTCACCCTGTAGAGAGGTCAGCTACATTACAAGTAATTTAGTAGAGGGTTCAACTAAAGAGTTCAGCTACATTACAAGTCACCCTGTAGAGAGTTCAGCTACATTACACGTTACCCTGTAGAGAGTTGAGCTGCATTAGAAGTCACCCTGTAGAGAGTTGAGCTACATTAGAAGTCACCCTGTAGAGAGTTCAGCTACATTACACGTTACCCTGTAGAGAGTTGAGCTGCATTAGAAGTCACCCTATAGAGACAGTACAAGTTACCCTGTAGAGAGTTGAGCTACATCACAAGTCGCCCTGTAGAGAGTTCAGCTACATTACAAGTCATCCTGTAGAGAGTTCAGCTATGTTAAAAGTTACCCTGTAGAGGGTAGAGCTGAATGGATATCCTAGCTATCCGGATATCTGGATAGTATTTGGCATCCGGATAGACTGAAAAAATAAAATGGATATTACGTAATGTGCAATAAATTGTCACAGAATTGTCACAGAAACATACACTGGCCAATACTCACAAGTGAAGAAGTGGTGTTTGGGAATACTTTGATGAGACTATAGACTGTGAGGAGGGAGACAGTGACAAAAGGGCTTCGAAGAAAAAGATACCCTACAAGTTATGTGATATACAACTTTTTGACGGAGGAAGAACGAGTAATTTAAAGAGTAATCTACAGGCTAAGCATCTACTAGAATACGAGTGATTAGTGAACAGTGAGGGTGATAAGAAGAAACAACAACCAAAACAAAGTGTTCTGGATCATGGCACCTTACGAACTTGTAGTACGTAACTGGCAGCTGCTATAACTGAGAGAGTTGCTACTTTTGTTGTGCTTGATTTGCGGCCTTTAAGAGTGGTCGAAGGTGCTGGGTTCAAGCAACTAATGAACTACATTGAGCCTGTATATGTAGTGCCATCACGCACACACGTTACATCTATTTGTCATAAAAAGTTTCATGCCATTAAGGAAGAGCTATCCAGTGATCTTGAAAGTACTCCTAGTGTAACATTGACAACTGATATCTGGACAAGTAGAACAGTTCAAGTTTACAACACAGTTACTGTCCACTTTCTTACTGAAAACTGGATGCTAGACAGTAAATTGCTGATAACTTGTGAAATGACAGAACTACATACTGGTGTTCACTTTGCTCAAAGTTTGAGAGAAATAGCAAAGGATTGGAATATTGACAATAAGGTGGTTGCTGCGGTCCAACATGGTGCTCGATTTGGTTGAAGATTGGGGCAGTTTACCTTGTTTTGGACACACGCTTCAGCTTGCAGTCAATGCTGAGTTAGAGATACACAGTATTAGTAGGTTAACTGGAGTTTGTAAAAAATTGTTGCACACTTCAAGCACAGTGTTGTGGCAATGACACCACTACATGAACAACAGGGAGCACTGAACCTTCCTCAGTACAGTCTCCTACAAGAAGTCTCTACCTACTTTATGTATGAGCGACTAGTTGAACAATGATGGGCTGTGTATGGAGTAATTCATGATGATAAAGTAACACCACCTGATAAAAGATACTTGGATCTAACATCTGACCAATGGGACCTGCATGCCTTCACAATTACTGGTAGTACTTAAGGCTCTACAGGTAGCTACAAAAGCTTTGTCTTTAGAGCAAAATGTATCATCATTATTGATCTATCCAGTTATTCATGGACTGATAAACTGTCACCTGAAGGCTGATACCACTGATCTGCCAACCATTAAACGGTTTAAAGAAACTGTGATATCACAACTAGAAAATTGCTTTTCTTTTGATCCTGAAAACATAGCAATTCTTGCAGCTGCAGTTGATCCAAGATACAAAGATTTGGACTTTATGAAGAGTGAAGAGAGGGAAGAAGTTAAGAAAGTTTTATTGGAAAAGATAGCAATGATTGAAGAGAGTTGTGAAGCTGAGATGACTACAAGGTCTATTAGAGAAGAAACAGAACAGCCAAATGCAAAAAAAGAAGAAAAACAAGAAGGAAACAGCTATGTCATTTTTATTGGGAACTGCTACTAACTCTACATGCTCTACAGACGAAGACAAGTCAGGAAAGGCTGACCTTGAATGATTTAAAAGAGAACCACAGATACACCATGATGAATGTGCATTATTATGGTGGAGATCGAACCAAGAGCAGTTTCCTGTAATAGCAGAAGTAGCCCGTAAACTGCTGTGTGTACCTGCAACTTCGATTCCATCAGAAAGAATCTTTTCCACTGCTGGTTTGATTGTTAGTAAGCTTAGGAGCTGTTAGTAACCTTAGGAGCAGCCTGAAACCAGAAAACAATGACATGTTAATTTTTTAAAACAAAACTTAAAGTCATGTTCATTATAAACTGTAACAAGTGTGTGGTATAAGTTGATTGACAAGTTTATTTTGAAATAAAAGACAAGTTTCTTTAATAAAGATTTTTAATTATGCAATCAACTATCTGTAGGATATCTGGATAAAATCTGTTCAGGATATCTGGATATCTGAAATTACTATCCGTTTCAGCTCTAGTAGAGAGTTCAGCTATGATCACCCTGTGGAGGCTATCATCCTGGGAAGTGTTACCTATTAGCTGTAACACATGGTATTGGGGTTTTGCCTGATCGATATGTACGACATGCATGGAGGACATACATATCAGGCAAAGCTCTCATACCCATATTACAGATAATATTATAAAGCCAGTGAACAGTTTATGCTAGTAAAAGCACTGCAACAAGAAATCTGGAAAAAAATAGCACGAGGGCGTGGGCGAGAGACTAATACAGCACGAGGCGAAGCCAAGTGCTGTGTTAGGTTCGAGACCATATCCGAGTGCTATTTTTTCCATATTGCATGAGCAATGGCGGTGCTTTAACTGGTTTATTGTACTAAAGTAGTGGCTGTGAAGAGTGGGGGTGATGCCAAGTAGCAGGAGGTAAGTGTCTATTCGCGTAAGTTCGAGACCGTGTGTATTGCAGTGATTAAATATTCAAAATATTATTTATACTCGTTCATACTGCACCAGACTAGCTAGCTACGTAGCTTTAATTAATTTGAGCTGCCGAGAGCGACAGTAAGTGGCCAACTGCTTCTTTCTTAATTGACACCTGGCTTAATGCCCATGAGTAAGTTTGTGACTTTGTTATAGAGAGGCTTGCTATCGTGTTTAGTGGGTGAGAGTGCATTCATGATGTGGTGCTGGGAATGATACACCTGCAATACCACGAAGGCAACTGGAAGAGAATTAACTTATCGTGTTCCACCTGGCTTTACAACTGGAAGGGAGTCATTTTGTAGTGTTGATAATTCCATGTGCTCTGTTCCTTCGCTAACTGCATTTACTAAGAATGGCTTTCAGGGTAATTCGCCCACTTGTGTTTAGGTCATGGCATTGTTCTATGTGTTTATGATACGTCATAATTGTTGAATGGCTTCATAACATTGCAGAGGTTTGGTGAAAATAATGCGATAATGTGTCTGGCATTGGTCATACTTTGGTCAACTTGTTTACTGTTTCAACAGTGCTGTATTGGGATCAAAGGGAGACTACAGCACACTTGAGCAAATACAGCACCCTGCTAGCTTTGAGGTGTGCAGCCAGGTGTACAATATGGAAATAAAAGTACACTTTTCACTTTGATTTTTTCACCCAAAGTACAATAAACTATAATAAAATTATCATGGATGTGATAGTGCAGTAAAAGTTTGGAACTACAGCCAGACCAATGTACTGAAGATCAGCACTTCAACATTCGTAAACCCAGTCTGGGTGCTTTAAGCTCCACCAGTTGTACACCAAACAGCTGTTATCGTGGCTTTTATTTTAACTACATTTTGACACAAGTGTATGTGTTGGTGTAGTATACAATAAACTGGTACTATACAAATACCACACAAAGTAGTGTTGTGTTTTGTGTGTAATTATTAATGAACACATTGTATTTAGTGGATAATTATTGTATATTATATTTGATGTTGTGTAGGTTGTGGTTGTGTCAACAAGTAGAAGAGTGTGAGTAGGAGATGGTGTAACGTTAAGTCATCATCATCTTGATTCAGGTGTATCTGTGGTGTGCACTTAATGGAGATGGACTAAGATGTTCAATCATGACTTGGATAGTGACTGTAGTTTTCAGAAGAAAATGTTCTCTCCATAATTGTATTGTTATGACTGTCATTGTGGAAATTGAATTACAAAGTGTACACCTCAGTGATCAACTTGTAAAATGACAAGAAGGTAGCTATAATAATTTCTCAGTGTGAAGATGGGAGTGGGAGTTAGTTAACACTTCAAGGGGTGTAATTTTGATCATCAAAGTTTAAAGTCATCAGTTTGCAATATTTAGTACATGTGTATGATGCTTGTCTCAACATCTTACAAGCTCAAAGCAAAGTTTAGTTTCCTATGCCCAAAGTCAGTATTTGGTCACAACTAGCAGTATCACTTCTAGCTCTTGGAACTATCTTGAAAATTATTATACTGTTCTATAACAGTAGAGTATATATACAAGTATTTTACTTGACTTCTATATTAGAATGTATGTAGATTGTTCTATTAGAGTAAATCAATCTGGGACTAGGTCCTGTATTCTTACATTATAGGTAGTTCTCACTTTTTCACCTGTGATATTAACAGCAGAAAAATCTGTTTCATGAGTTTTGTATACTGCTACACCTTGCCAAGCAGCTAACAAGGTATACTATAGGTATGCTTCATATACCCTCAATTGTGTAGTGTGTGTTTGTGTCCGTGTGCGCGCGTGTGTGTGTGTGTGTGTCCCCGTGTATAGTATGTGTGCGTGTGTCCATGTGTGTGTGTGTGCCCATGTGTGTGTGTAGTATGTGTGTGTGTCCATGTGTGTGTGTGTGTTTTCATGTGTGTGTAGTGTGTGTGTGTGTGTATGTTTTGCGAGTGTGTCCATCTGTGTGTAGTATGTGTGTGTGTGTGTGTTAGTGCATCCGTGTGTGTGCTTGCGTGTGTGTGTAACTGTGTATGTGTGTAGTGTCCATGTGTGTGTGTTTGCGTTTGTGTCCATCTGTGTGTGTAGTGTGTCCTTGTGTGTGTAGTGTATGTCTCTGTGTGTAGTGTGTGTCTGTCTGTGTCCGTGTTTGTGTGTAGTGTGTGTGTATCCGTGTTTGTGTGTGTATGTTAGTGTGTGTGTGTGTTAGTGTTGCACCGATATGGGATTATTCCGATAACCGATATTGGATTATTCCGATAACCGATATTGGATAATATTTTCAAGCCGATAAAGGTAGCCGATCCGATATAGTACAGCATGTCTACCTTGTGGCAATTTTTACTAGAAGTTTGACTATAAAGGGTCAATTTAACTTGTTTATAGCAGCAGTATTGCTATAACAACAGCTGACAGTACAATGAAGCAGTAATAACAATGTTTTAATGCAGGAATACGCGACTCGATGCATTTGTAAACATAACGAGCATGTATTTCTAAATACATACATGATATCTGTATCTGCTGCTTTTTTCATCATGGCGCTGATCCGATACCGATATACAAAAAACACAGCCGATACATGGTTTTTCCGATAACCGATCTGATTATCGGTGCAACACTGTGTGTGTGTGTTTGTGTGTGTGTATGTAGTGTAGTATGTGTGTCTGTCCGTGTGTGTGTTAAATAAAGCTTTAACAATAATAATAACACTAGCTAATTTAATAATAACTAATGTGTACCATATTTACTCAATTTGTGCCCCAGGGGTACTATCCTATTTTGTCCAAAAATAAGGATAAAACCCTTCGAATAGTGGTGCACTGCAGTATTATTCGAGGCTGTGCTACTAATATTTTCAACTAGCCACTACTATAGCTATTCTACATTATGGTTTTATAGAACAATCACAACACGTTGCTACTTACTTCTTCTATACAAGACCTTTCTTTCATTCAACACAACCATGTCACGCCTCATGCTACGTGGTCAATTTACTAATCCAGAATTTTTATTATGTGACAGCCGTTTAACAGGAAAATTCCTTCCTTAAATTGAGATGGAGATTAATACTATAGGTATGAGAGTACTAGTAAAGAGTAATTACTAAAGTATAGTATGGTACTATTTGAGGGTGTGGTACAATTAAAATAATTTACAGAGCAAGGACAACGACATTCAAATAGTACCACACTGTGGTATGTGGTACTATTTGAGGGTGTAGCACAAATTGAGTAAATACGATATGCAGCATAGCCAAGTGGCTATAGCATCGGCCTAATAATTGCAAAGTTCTAGGTTCAATACCCGGTTATGCCAATTTGGTGTTGTTCCTTGAGCAAGAAACTTTACTCAAATTGCTCCAGTCTACCCAGCTGTACATTGTGGACGTGGTCCATCAACCGGGGAAGCAACCCATCCAGCTATGTACCTGGGGAAGCTAATGCCCAACTCCTCATCTGATTTAGCAGGATTGGAGTTATTGCGTAACTTTGAGTTGTGTGACCTCTCTTTGTGAGACCTGGACAGTCCTGCTGGTTACTAGTCCTGCCCATGGTAGATTTGCCTGAGTAAAGTACAGGCATCCCAGTGCTGGCAGTAATAGCTGTGTTTGGTATGCCTGATGTAGGTTCTTTGTTTTGCTTTGCTTTGTGTGGTAAAAATTATCTACTACCACTATAGTTCATGAATTAAAATACCATGACCAATTTTTCTGAAACAGTTGTTGAACATTCAGAGATGTAATTGAGTGATAATTAAACAGATTACTTCAACATTACAGTTTTAGTATTGGCTTCATCAAATTAGGATTTTTTGGCCTCATGGTCACACCCTTATTCTGATGCTTTTGTACTATCTGGGAATACAATGGGAGGGAAATTCCTACATTGATGCAGCTTTCTTGTTGACATATGATGAAACCTAGACTAAAAAGTTCAAGACAAATAACCTAACAAAACAAAGAAGATGCATATGGTTTGAACAGGACCTCCCAAGCACTGCTAACCTCTGTATTGTGGTGCTGCTGGCTACCCATCTCTACATCTATTAGTTTCTACCTTATGAAATGCATGTACTTGAAAATGAGTGTGATCTGCACACCTGTAAAATGCACTACCAGATAACCACACCATGAAATACGGTACCTATATTTATCCATGAATAGTAAATGATCTCCATAAAAATGTTTAAGCGCCTAACTGTATGCTCTTCAAAATCAAGCCTTTTATATAGCCCTGCCATTATTGAGTTATGTTTGTCTGAAGGCAGCAGTTAGCCATCAGTAGAAAATTTCATTGAATAAATTCTGTAAAAAAATTGTAGCAATCTATTGGAAGCATTTGAAGTCATACCAAAGGTACTTTTGGGCTTGGTTATACCTAACCAATACTGCCAAGGTACCAGGATGGTATTGTGAAGCTGGTTTTTACGTGATTTTGGCCAGAAAAACCTAAACCTCCATGATCCCTAATATACAGTATTATATATTGTACTGTATGATATGTAGAAACCTTACTAGCTCTCATTCTACTAACACATAACAACTTTCACAAACCTGTTGTTGTTGAGATGATGACTGACCAGATACCTCAGCCCACCATACTATGGGACTCATCCCATCACGACTAGTCTGATGGCTGCATACATTTTTTATCCTCTTTATTTCCATAGAGACCTCCATCACTAAAGGGCGTTTGTTGGGGTTGTCACTCAAGCATGATGTCACTAGTGGCACTAAGCTTGCAGCCCCTCCAGTAAACATGTCAAGGTATGTCTGACGCCTTGTTCCCTCTGAAGCCACTTCCCATTTATCAGTGTCACTATTGAGCAGTAGTTTATCAGTTGGTTTAGGCCACTGTTGGGTAATGACATTAAGAGCCACTCCTCCGTAGGAAAATACATCCAATGAAGGACCATAAACTGGCTTCTGAGCAAGTGCCTCGGGTGGCATAAAATCTGGTGTTCCTGGGATTTTAGTCATTGTCATTTTACTGTCAGTCTGCATCACTTTAGCAACACCCAGGTCAGTGATCTTGGCTTCAAGATGGCCTCCCAGTAATATGTTATTTGGGGTGAGGTCACGGTGTACGATTGGAGGATTCCTGCTATGGAGGTACCTTAGACCGAGGCACACTTCATCCAATATGGATAGTTTGACATTCAGTGGTATATTGCTGTAGTTCTCCACCAGACCCTTCAGGCTATGTTGCATCTTCTCCATTACCATAGCAGGTAATCTGTACTGGTCACGTGCCGGATAGTACATCCCTATGGTGAACAGTTATAGCGAGGTCATGTGACAAGTACAATATCATACCTAGAAACTGAACGATACACGGATGACGAATGGTACTCCAAATTCGACACTCGTTAAGAAAATCAGTTGTAATCTTACGGCGCCCTTCAGCTTGAGACAATTCCAACAACACCGAGTGTACCTCCTTGGCGGCGCACAGTGTTCCTTGATAGTCGACCTCAAACACTCTCCCATAAGCACCGCGACCAATTTCCTTTCCCGTAGGATTCACGCCATGGAGGATAAGGTCAGTGGTATCTCTAGCAGCCATCAATTATCTTTAACTCTTACAAAACAAAGAAGGGCGTGGCTGGCGTTGCACAAACATAAGCAAATTACGCGCAGCACACGTGATATAGTCTCGCGTAGCCAGACCCTATTTCTCCGCACGGCGCTTATCGATTGGAAATTATAAGCGCATTTCGGAGCAGGCGCTTATAATTTCCAATCGATAAGCGCCGTGCGGAGAAATAGGGTCTGGCTACGCGAGACTACACGTGATATTGGATAGCGCTACGCTAGAGTACTTTACTTTTTTTGTTGCTAGCTAACTCGGTTGCTAATATCCTAAGTGCTCCAAACATTGATCTGATGATTTGATCCAAGAAAACACAGAAGGCATCGATTGCTGTGCAGGTCGCAAAGGCCCATATTTAAGTTCATTTGTAATTGCTTATTATGTACTGTTTTACCGACCAACGATGTGTCTAGAGCTCCCGCTGCCGGAGGTGGTTTGCCAATGCTACAGCTCCGTCAGTTCATCACGTACCATAGATATTAAGCGGGGCGCAGTATCAGTAGCCTTAGCACCAATAGTGCTGCGTACTTTCAGTTAAAGACCACCAATACTTCGCGATCGGCTGACTGCCCAGTACCTAATCTTAAATCTGACTGCCCAGCTGACTGCCCAGCTGACTGCCCAGTACCTAATCTTAAATCTACTTCGTACTTGAGGCCAGCTTGATCCACTGAAGTGGAAGAAAGTACCGGAATAAAGCGGAGGACTGAAAAGTGACTGGTTTTCTACAGGGGAGAAAGTGCCCACTGGATTTTTTAAGTCAGTGTTTTAAGTACTCCTCATGAACAATGAAGTGTGGTGATCCACTTCAAATTAGCTACTGATCATCATCATTAGTAACTACTCATGCAGTGCAAGTTGAAAAGTCTGGTTAACAAATCTTTTATTATTTTATTTATTATTAACACTTTACAGTGACCAGCACTGAAGGTCTACAGCAACATGTTCCTCTGAATGTAGAGGGAGCTTGCATGGTTAAATAGCTGCCAGACTAATTATCAAGCTAGGCTGAGTCGTGATCATTAGGTGAAGCCAGCTAGATTATAGTATACTACTATAGAGTTTGATGTATCAGTGTCGCTGCTATAAGACCATTCTCAAAACAAGGAGAATTTTAAGCCTTTCAAGATTAAATTTGAGGGTACTTTTGCTGGTTGAGTGTGCTATTTTAAAGGTCAACTTGCCTTTATAGGGACTTTTAAAGCTTGAAATTGAATTTAAGGACAAGTGAAAGTTAATGTGTTACTTTAAAAACAGGCTTAATTTTAAGACACTTGGGCTCTTGGATATCAAACTTAATAGTCAGTTCAGTACTACAAGTGTGAAAGTTAATGTGTTGTGTGTACACAGTTTTAACCTGGGAAATATTTACATATTAGCTAGATTGTCTCAAGATCGAACTGATCTACATACAGTGTAATTGTCACTCACAATTTAAGGGGTGTATCTGAGATTTTGGGAAGGGTATTACATCTACATATTATAACATCAAGTTGCAGCTCTCCAACATGGAACAATTTCAAGTACTGTTCAAGTTCCCCTGTAGTCAAAAGATCAACATTTGAAATAGTGAAACCAACTTTTTTAACAAATTCTCCACATCAAGAAAAATGGAGTCAACAGATCCGACTCCAAAGTTTTACATCCCAATTCTGTAAAGTATCCACAAGTTCCATTGTATACACACATATCTACTGTATGCATACACCATGTCATTCTGTATACTGTCTATATACCAGGAAACTGATTATTATTTTTAGTTGTCATTTACTGGCTGCACCTTTTATGGTACACAATAATTGATCATTTGAACTATAACAGTACAGCACAAAGAAGAAATTTCTTAAAGTAATTAATGTTTGACTACTTCGTGAAATAATCTTGGGCTACCTATTGGTCAGCATATTCTTCAAAGCATGAGCGGCATATCCATACTCTCCTCTTCGGTGATCTTTTGAGACCAACACTGGTACCATACTAAGCAGCTTTCACAAACAATTGAATTCTGTTCATCGTCAATTATCTCCCTTGTGCATTTTCCACAATACCACGTCGGATTGGCTTGAATTATAGATACTACACTGTTAATAGCTGCCCATGCTTCCTAGGTGCAATACTTCCTGCACATATCTAAGCAGACATTTTCATCAGTGCATGATGATGAAACCATCTCAGGTCTCATTTCTACATCATCCTCTTCTATAATTCGGCTCCCATCTATGGCGTCCTTTGCAATTTGTAGATCAACAAACCAGGTTAACATCACTAAAAATGAAAACATCTTCCAAGATCCACACAGGTTATTTAACATACATACCAAGTTCCTTTTGCTTAGCACCTTTGCATAGGAATGACACAGGCCTGCTTCCTCTGGACTTCTTTCTAGGGAGACCAATAACAGTCTTGTCAGCTCCTTTAGGTCTTCCACTCTTTCACATTTTACTAGGTAACCTAATACTTTGTAACTCTGTGGATGCAATCAGATTGTGATAAATGTTTTGCAAGTTTGTACCACAGTTCTAATACCACCCCTGGTAATTTACTGATTGCACTGTTTCACACACACAATACACACACACACTCACACACGCACACACACAATACACATACTATACACAACACACACACACTACACATGTACATACATACTGTATTACTGTAAAACAGGAAAAGTGTCGTCAAAAAATTTTCATCGCTGGCTGTATAGATGAAAATTAAAACGACGAATTATTGTTAACTATTATATGGATAATTCGTGTATAGAAATATTAACGTATAGCTAGCTATTCCGTCAAAAGTGACAAAAATATGTAACATCGAAATTTTAATAGATGAAAATTTTCTGCATTGAAATTTTCCTGATTTACGGTATATGTACACTTGCACAAAGCAAATAGCTACCATCAAACCCTTCAACTACCATAATACGTACATCAAAATTACCTAGTGGACACTGGGTGTTGTAACATCAAATGGCTACCATCAAACCCTTCAACTACCATAATACGTACATCAAAATTACCTAGTGGACACTGGGAGTTGTAACATCAAATGGCTACCATCAAACCCTTCAACTACCATAATACGTACATCAACATTACCTAGTGGACACTGGGAGTTGTAACATCAAATGGCTACCATCAAACCCTTCAACTACCATACTACATACATCAAAGATTACCTAGTGGACACTGGGAGTTGTATCATCAAATGGCTACCATCAAACCCTTCAACTACCATACTACGTACATCAAAATTACCTAGTGGACACTGGGAGTTGTAACATCAAATGGCTACCATCAAACCCTTCAACTACCATACTACGTACATCAAAGATTACCTAGTGGACACTGGGAGTTGTAACATCAAATGGCTACCATCAAACCCTTCAACTACCATACTACGTACATCAAAGATTACCTAGTGGACACTGGGAGTTGTAACATCAAATGGCTACCAGGTGTTAACTCAGGAAGCAAATGCCAACTATACATGTCGGGTGAAGGTTGGCTAACAATACCTTCAAGTGTGAGACATGATACAACCTCTTGTATTTTATTAGTCTTGCCCCAATAGGATTCAACTTTTAGCACCTGAGTAGCGCAAAGTCATCAGGTCCCCATGAGCAGCTAAGTAATTAAAATTTCTTGCTCAAGGAAACAACAGTAACTGCATAACCAGGTACTGAACCTAGAATGTTTTGACTATCAGGCAGGTGCTCTAGCCACTTGGCTCACGCACGCATGCATGCACGCACACACCATTTACATCATTGCTTCTAGTTTGCACTGTGTCTACCAATGGTACAGGCGGCTGATATCCTATGCAAAATTTGAGTAAGTAGTCATCATTAAACTACAAAGTACCTTGATCATGATGATCATTCTTTTCAAGTAGGTGATATTCTGTAGTGTTTAATTCACTATTTCTTGTACCATCACTTTCATTATCACCATGGCTGGTACTTGATCCACTACTATTACTACAAACAGCATTAGATTGTGTCGTACATGTACTTATCAAAAGAGTTCATTGCATAAGTGCTGAAAACGTTTGTCAGTCCACACTCACCAGCATTCTCAACAGCTTGACTGCCTTCATTCCTAGCATTCTGATTAGCACTGTGACCTTCACTGACACAACCAACAAGGGATTGACTTGCAGTAACAGCAACAGTTCCTCTTTGGTCACTGCAGTGCTGAGCTTGAGCTGCATAAATGTCATAAAAATATTAACAAATACGGATGATTATATACCTGCACAAAGAATTGCATCCCTTCCAGATGCCCATATATCTCTCAAGGTCTGTAGCAAAGTGTACCTTCTTGTGAATTCAGTCATGCCAACCTCGGAAGAAAGAGAAGCTAACTCCACAGCAACAATATGGCTTTTATGGTATTTCTGGTGCTGTGTTAAACATGACCGTTGTGGTCCATGCCCAATACTTGAAATCTGTACATACAATTATAGTGAATTTTATAGCTGTATAATCATATACTACTCACACTGCTTGAAGCCTCAACTGTTAATTCTGATTTTTTACAGTAAGCATCTTTCATATAATCCTTTGTCCAACGTTCCGCAAGAAGTGAGGGAGTAAATAAAGGGTGTTTCTTTCTTTCTCGCACAACAAAAATATGACGACAAGGGAGGTTAGTGGTGTTCCAAAATGCACAGTGGCATCCGTTGATTGTCACCTTCAAAATCCCTTCTGATGATGTAATATGGCATTCTCGATCATGTTCTGAGACTATGGTGACCTTCCTCCATAATGAAAGCTGCTTGGATACATAATTTAATGCATAAGGTGTGAGAACTGAGGAGTATTCAATTTCTACAGGATCTTTCATATCAATCCTTTTCTTCACCATAGCCATCAATGTGCAGTGATCCCTCTCATTCCGTGAAGTTGACAGCAGGGCACAAAAGTGTTCAAAAAAATGCATGAGTGTGTTGTACCTGTACAATGATTTATAATTTAAATTAGGATATTACATAAAATATACATATATAATTTTGTATTCATCTATCCATGAGCAAGAACACAAGAGGTATATATTAAGGATGTGCTGGTTGAGGCATGCAAACTGAGTAATTAAACAGTATAAGAATAGGTATAAGTGATCATGGTACATACATTGATGAGAAATGTTGAAATCATTGCAATCATACTACCGTGCAATGATTTGCACTAGTACAGTATGCAGTACATGGTAATAAGCAAGTACACTTATATAATATTTCTTAGTTACAGTGGAACCTGTCTATAACGGTCACCTTGGGACCAGATATATCTGGCCTTTATATACAGGTGGCTGTTATATATAGAGAAAACCTGCATAAGGTGGTCAGCAGCATTTTAGTGGCTATGACCGTTATAAATGAGTAATTATTATCCACCCCAAAAACACCTTCGCTGTAAAAAAGGCGCGCCCAAGAAACTACAAGTACCTGGAACCCAATGTAAAAAACAAAAACAAAAATCAGCTTAGCTGAAGTGAAAAGTAACTGGTAACTTAAAGAGCTGATATCTGAAGCGGCCAAGAATACAATTACTAAAGTTTAATCCATGCAAGAACACCTTGGCTATAAAACAGGTGTGTACATGAAAGTAACTGGCAACTGAAATGGCTGATATCTGAAGCGGCCAAGAATGAATGGTCATATACAACTAATTCAAAAATTTAACACTGAACCTTTATAATTCAGCTGTGTTCTATATTCACTCTTGCTGCATCGTAAAGTAATTTCTTTTAACTCTAATTGGCTGGTAATTTGGCCGCCTTTTTTTGCTCTATTATACTGACTATTAAAAAAGGCGGCCAAATTACCAGCCAATTAGAGTTAAAAGAAATTACTTTACGATGCAGCAAGAGTGAATATAGAACACAGCTGAATTATAAAGGTTCAGTGTTAAATTTTTGAATTAGTTGTATATGACCATTCATTCTTGGCCGCTTCAGATATCAGCCATTTCAGTTGCCAGTTACTTTCATGTACACACCTGTTTTATAGCCAAGGTGTTCTTGCATGGATTAAACTTTAGTAATTGTATTCTTGGCCGCTTCAGATATCAGCTCTTTAAGTTACCAGTTACTTTTCACTTCAGCTGAGCTGTTTTCTTTTTGTTTTTTTACATTGGGTTCCAGGTACTTGTAGTTTCTTGGGCGCGCCTTTTTTACAGCAAAGGTGTTTTTGGGGTGGATATCACTCATTTTTGTCAGTGATAGACTCTACATTTGGTTTAAAAGGTAATTTTTTTGGAAATGAGCAATTAACATTAATGCAGAATATTATCTTGGAGAGTCAGTAAAATCCATACATAATAATGAACACCGTAAATTCGGAAGTATGAATTTACGGTGTAGTATGACTGTTCTATTAGAGTAAATCTATCTTTACTGCCTGCATGTGACGAATATATCTCATATCTGTGCATGTTAAATGCTTCAGACACTTGCAAGTGACTATATAATTAGTTTACAGTTGCTACACAGCTATAAATACATTTGTAATTGTTATCACCATAATCATTTATCATGTTATAACCATTTTTTATTATTTTGGTCACAACTTCAGGATTAGAGCAGCAGAGAAAGGAATAGAGGACTCAACCATCAAGACTTGTATATGGGAGATGGAACAGTATTGCGATGGACAATGCCGGTACTAACCCCTCAAGGGTGTTGCAGTACAGTATGGATGCAAGACCAGAGCCTCGATCGTCACCTTTTGACTGTGGTCACAACTTCAGGATTGGAGCAGCAGAGAAAGGAATGGAGGACTCAATCATCAAGACTCGGGGAGATGGAATAGTATTGCCAAGGATAATGCCAGCACTAGCCCCTCAAGGTTGCCACAGTGCAGTATCGATACAACCACTCCAACCAGTGCATAAGACCAGAGCCTCGATCATCACCTTTTGACTGAAATTTTTATACTTGATGAAGCAATTAAAACAAAAAAAGTTGTAGTACTTATACTTTCCTGAGGGAGCATGCCCCCAGAGTCCCAGACTCCCTTACCTGTTCAGCAGAATAATAGGATTGAGCCTTACTACCACTTTTACCTTTATTCTTGGCCCGGATGTACATATCGGCAACATAATACAGTAGCTGTAGATAATGCCCCTAGGCAGAGCTATAGGGGTGGGAAGTTTTCCCTACTATCACACTATCACAGTAGTTCTTCTCGCAGTTCTTTGCCTGGCCATCATCAACTGCTGTCAAAACATTAGTGTCGTCCCCCAGACCCTTCCTCAAGCATGCTTATCACACAAAAATAACTTAGTTTAGCAGTGCACAAACAATTATTGACAGCATATGTACACTTACCGCATTGTTGAACCATGTATACCACCAGAATCCACCGGATTGACAGATACGTGGTTTTAAATTGAATGGTTTAAGAATGTAACTAGATGGTGAGGCGTACTTTAATCGGCTCGACTTTAATGAGAAACTCGAGCCCCTCGTGAGAAACTACATCGCTTGAGCAACGCTTGAAGAAGTAAGAGTCAAGAATACTGATCGAGGTACTCTATGATATATACCGGTCTTGAATGCTAACGAAACGAGGAGTGAAGTTTGTGTAACGTGTCACATCGCCACACACTGATTCACCGTGTTTGTGCGATAGGGTTTACGGACCTGTCCACCAGATGCTGAAAGGAAATTCATTCCACCACATGTTGAAAGGAAATTCATTCCAACTTGTGAAGTTATTGATATACTCATTGTTGGGGTCCACGGGGACATCGATGATCATTTACCAGTCAGCTGTAAGTAATGTCACAACAGAAGGAAAGGAACCATTTCCATACCCCGGCTATGGCATACTGATTTTCGTGGTCAGTTTATGTACACTCAATCACAGATCGAAATGTAGAACTTTTTGCAGGTGGAAAATAAACACCTTTTTACTCAGTTACAAGAGATTCACCCAGTTGAGATAAAATGTTGAAGTGAATGTCATTAGTACTAACTTGTTCATCAGGTATTGGACAATTCCAAGTGTCCAGATTATGCAGTTGTCCTCATGTTCAAGTTTACACGTTTAGGCAAGTTCCACAACGTCCTATAATCTATTACTATATCAGTGTGGAATAATGCTTATATAATATTTTTCATATTCCAGGCTTTAGGTGTATTGTATTTAACACCTGCTTGTTGGTTTTTGCAGGCCATCTGGTCATATTGGTTTATCCACTAGCAGTTGAATGTGATCATGGTACATATGTAAGTTGAGACCATGCAAGAACAAAGATACAGGTGTCATGAATTCAGGTCAGTTAACGTTCAGAGGAATTGTATTATTGCAATTGTTGTTTTTGTAGTTATCAACTATCAGTGACCAGTTTGTGATAGCGTACTTTTGTTTGACCAATGACCTAATGTTCTGGTTTACATGCTTACCCAATAGTTATGTTACTCACTTAACCTGCATATGGGATATATATTTTTTTAGTTCATTTTGATTATCCATCCTTTATTGGTACAGCCTGGCATATTGATTTTTTGCACATTCTCTTTTTAATTCAGTGCCTGCTGGATTGTTTCGTCAGATATCGAAACAGGTGCCTTTGGTGTTGCGACCGATGTTCCAGGTCAGTTTGCATGTGTGTTTAATTTAAGGTTGACTTCAGTGCCTGCTTATTCTTTTACAGATCTCGGTATTGAATTTCAGGTCAGTTGACGTACAAAAGAATTGTATTATTGCAATTGTTATTTTTGTGGTTATCAATTATCACTGTATACTAGTGATGTGAATTTGCAGGTCAGTCTACTCAGATGTATCGGGTATAGTGTTGATGGGTTCAAACAAATATCCAGTGTACACTGTAGTGGCATCAAGGGTGTTAATTTCTAGGTCAGTTTACATGTTGTGATGTTAGTGATTTTTTCCTAGTACCCAGATGTTAAGTGTATTGTATTTAATGCCTACCTGTTATGTTTTTAAATTATGGTATATCAGTGTAGACAGTGCAACAGTAAGCCTTCTGTGTTGTAGTAACTATTTGTTTCATAATTATGCTGTTGTCCTGGAATGGCACAATTTTTGGGCAACCAGTGTGAAGTCCAGTGGTACAAACATTGTATTATGACCAAGTTGTGATAGCGTACTTTTGTTTGACTAATGTCCTAATGTTCAGGTTTGACATGCTTACCCAACAGTTATGTTATTCATTCACTTAGCCTGGGATATAATTTTTGTTCATTTTGATTATCCATGCTATTATTGATACAGCCCGGCATATTGATTTTTTGTACATTCTCTTTTAATTCAGTGCCTGCTGGATTGTGTCATCAGATATCGAAACAAGTGTTTTTGGTGTTGCGACCAATGTTCCAGGTCAGTTGCATGAGTGTTTAATTTAAGGTTAACTTCAGTGCCTGCTTATTCTTTTACAGGTCTCAGTATCGTCATGCTGACATACAAGAAATCATCACTATTGTTGGAACTATTTGTAGTCAAGTCTTGATGTGATGTTGATTAACATTGTTACACATTGTTGTATGTTTACCATATGGCAAGAAATTTTCATGGCCATCATGAAATTTGAATATTGTGTAAGTTGTGTGGAACAACCCCAACTCATACATGGTCACTGGCAAACCACGAACCACATTCGAGCCACAACACCACCAACCACATTCGAGCAATCCATTACAAAATTTTGTTGCACCATTTGTGTGTGTATAATACTTAATGAAAGCCACAACACAAGCTACATGGTAAACACTACATAGAGGTGGTAACCCCTAAAGGCTTGTTACCTTTTGTATTCACCTTATCGGCCTTTGTGGTTAATCTATTAAAAATTACATGTAAATAGAGAATTGAAGAGTATGCTTAAAGCACCTTCGCTAGTGATTTTGTTCTTCACACCATAAGACAACTGGCGATTTATAAACGCTCGCATGGGGTGTGGCACTAAATGGAATTTAAAAGATTTCTGCTTAAAACGCCATCCCTAGGGAACTTACGGTTCAGCACGTTGTCACAACTTGTTTATCAGGCATTAGAGTTTGCGTCCACATCGTGCCTTTAAAAGTTATTGTAGGGATTAGAGGTTTGATTGAAGAAAATACGCGTATAGGCAAACCAGGATTGGATAATGTCAGTGCTAGATGGACTATACAAACACGACTATGTTGACTGGTATAACGTGACAGTAGTTGTAACATAAGGTAGAGAAATAAAGTGAAATATGCCTATTTTTTATTTTGCGATGGTTACTTTTTATTTTAGCGAGGTCGCAAGAAAACTATGATGATGACGACTCCTAAAGATTTTTTTATCACGTAACGCAATACAAATCTATTGAGAGATGTTGCGTAATCTAGGACTAATATTGCGAAACCGGCCCTACACGTAAATAACTCACAGTAGTGGCCGTGCGTCTTTTAATTGGGCGTGCGCTTTGTAGTTTCTTGGCCGCGCGACTCACTACCGTGAGTCTTGATTAAGAGGCTCGCATCAACTGCAATACAGTCTGAATATTTAGTACAGAAAGGGTAAGGTGAGTCTATGAATGTTGGTTATAGCTATTGAATATGCTTAAGCAATAAAGCCTGATTGATTGTATAGTATTCATTGAAAGGCAGGAAGTGTGATAATTGCGCATTAATTGAAACGGTGCAGTGGTACCAGGAAATTGGCTTAACTAACCACCATAAAAAGTAGCGACCGCTATACGAAGGAGAAAGTTATTTATACAGTAATTCATAGGCAAATTATTGGTTGGCCGTTATACGCATTAGACAGGTGACCGCTTAATGCAGACCACAATGCATACATTTGTATGGGAAAATATTTGGGACCTCGCGACCATGGCCATTATGCAGAGGTGACCGTAACACAGGTTCCACTGTATCATTCTTTCCCTAACTTGGATAATAATTACAACAGAGTGAAACCGTCTAGAAAAGTCCCTATAACATGGTGAGCCATGGTAGTTACTCATACAGTAAGTGATCCACACGTCGCCTTCACAATACCATCCTGTCGCCTTCGCAGTATTGGTTAGGTATAACCAAGCCCAAAAGTGCCTACGGAATGTTTCCAATAGATTTTTAAATTTTTTTATTTAATGCAATTTTCTACTGCCTGCCTGCCTGCCTGCCTGCCTGCCTGCCTGCCTGCCTGCCTGCCTGCCTGCCTGCCTGCCTGCCTGCCTGCCTGCCTGCCTGCCTGCCTGCCTGCCTGCCTGCCTGCCTGCCTGCCTGCCTGCCTGCCTGCCTGCCTGCCTGCCTGCCTGCCTGCCTGCCTGATGCCTTCAGACAAGTGCAACTCGATAATAGCTAGCTATTTTATTCAATGTTGTTATAGCTTGACAGATGCACCACAGTATGTACAATGTACACATCATGGACTTACCTTTGTCCTCCTTTGTGTCCCATTTCTTTATGTTACCAGCCGAAGGTATCAATTTGTGATAACAAGGTGTTGATTGCGGTAGTGCAATGGCTTCCATACAATTGTAAACAGGAATCATCCGTATTTTCCATGGTTACTGGATTGATTGCAGAGGCACTTCTACTGTTGTTTGTTTGTAGCAAAGTGTAATGGTTTTGAGACAATAATTTATAGTTGGGGCACATTTTCAGTCATAAACATTACCTCTGGCGAAAATGTAAACAAACAAGTACATATATAAAAGTTTTAAATTTGACTAGGGATCATACAGTAGTAAAACTGTAGGGAACAAGGGAGGTTACCTACACCTGCAAATATGTTAGTGAACATTTATCCTTGTATCCATGACTGAATTATGGATTAAATGTCCACTAGTTTATCTGCAAGTGTAGGTGACCTCCTACTTTTTTCTATGATCCCTAATTGAATTTACAATTCTTAATTTTTCCTTATACTTGTTTAGGTATGCATTCAAGCATGCAGACACCTTGCACAAACACTCTTCACTTTAGCATTGATACTCTCTAATCTGTTGTTTGTCCTCTCACCCAGGGTGAAGGCTGTGTTCTTAAAACATTCTACCCATTCCTCTTGAATGGGATGTCAATTATCATTGCAGTAAGTAAAAACTGTGGTGAGATCAGCAAGTCATAAATCCTATAATAACAATACCTTGAAGTCACATAACATACCTACATGCATAATACATGCATAATACATGATACAATAGTGTTATGAACCTCTTCGAAATTTGACTGATTTAAAATTGGTCAACCCATTTTGAAATGCACCACCCAGATTTAATACTACAAATTTAGATAGGCCCATTTTGAAATAAGTTAGCCTAACCCTTTTTAAAATTCGCTTATAGGTGAATTGTACATGTGTAGTTAACTATCTCTTTTTATCTAGCTGGAACCCTTTTCAGCCAACTATTAAGCAGATACTTATTGTCTTCTCTTAATTGCCGTAGAAATCAAGAAATGGTAACCACACCTCT
Organism: Dysidea avara; assembly: GCF_963678975.1. NCBI lineage: Eukaryota > Metazoa > Porifera > Demospongiae > Dictyoceratida > Dysideidae > Dysidea > Dysidea avara. The sequence continues at coordinate 797,169 of NC_089280.1, forward strand.
TAATAAGCTATTGCGTAGCTCACTCAATATAAGTAGTCAGATGATATTTAATAAAGCATTCACAAATCAGTGAAAAATATCATAAACTGAAATGCGTAATACATCACTAGATTTGCCTTTTCATGGAGAATATCCTTGCTTCATTTTTGTACCACAAAGAAAACATAAGCTATTATGTTGTAAAACACAAGTTTATCATACCTTGATGAATACCTCAATTCACGGCAATGTTGCAAATCAACTTTTGCTTTCTAGTGCTGTAACTCCAAAAGTACATAGTACTGACCAGAAAAGACTGCAACTTTAACACCCCATTGTTTATTCCCTCTAGACAACAAAGAAGTTGTAAAATCAAGCAAGTCGGGTTTTCACTCAGCAGGTCACATATACATGATTGAGCCATGTGTACAGTGAGTATGGTTTTAATATAGATGCATGACTACAATAAGCACATCAGCTATTTACACTGATGAAGTGGTAACAACTTATGTATCACACATTCTTACTTACTTCATAGTGCTGATTGTAGTCTGACTCAGACCTAGAATATGCAAGTTTTAACAAAATTTCCAAAGGGTGATCTCTTTCTCCAGCTCTGATTCCCATTTTGTCACAAGTAATCCCTCGTCTAAAACTCCGTAACACATGAAATAAACAGAGCTGTAAACAAATACCAGGAAACTCTTTTGCAAAAACAGCTCTCTCACTGCAATCTTTGTCTGAGATTAAAACTCTTGAGGAGGCCCAAGCTGGATTGTGAGACTTGAAAATTTGTATCATTTTGCCCATTGACTCTTCAGTTTCCAAAACTGTAACAAAGGCACACACAATTTCACTTTGACCGTTTCCGTCAACCACCATCATCAAGTACACGGGCATCCTCAATTCTGTTAATTTATATGTTGCATCCACCAGTAAAACTTCTGGGAAATCAGAAAAGGTTGATTTCATAATGCCATCTTGAAAAACAATACCAACAAGATTCTTGTCTTCATCACACAGAAATTCAACTGTTGATCCTGGAAGAAATAGCTCTAAAGAGCACTTCAAGTATGTACACGGGTACATATGTACTACATATCAGGGTTGAAACTGATCTTGATGACCCACTGACCCCTATAGTAATTTTGGAACTGACCCTAAAACCAAGATATGGATCAAGAGCTACATTTTATGATACATAACAGCAGTTATATCTAATATCAAATATTGAACAAAACATTATACACTTGTACATAAATCAGCGTTGAATCAGGGTAGAGTCACCCGGGTCACATTCTGAGCTGGTTTACAGAATATCCAAGGTCTGACCCAAATTGGATCACATGTGACATTAATCATTTAGTTTGGTGACATGGGAGTACATTGATGCATCATGGTGTATCATAGTCTGAGCTCTTTATTGAGTCACATCCACTATGTAGCATAGATAATATTTTTCTATTACTGAATGTCTGTAGGCATACGTGGAGCCATGCCCCACTAATCCATTATATATCATACAACTCAATGGGAAACACAGTGATTGTATAAGTCTTTGCCAGCTTCTTTTGTGGGGAATGTCCACTTATTGGAAATGTGTGATATTGCCCAAAGGTGATGAACCTACTTATTTAGCCAAACCAACACCAATTATTTTACTGACTGATCATTATTATAGCTCACACTATATAGCTAGAAATTTTAATACTTATACTAGTGGGGTGCCCAAAATATAGCTAGAAGTTTTAGATATAAATAGTGAACATGAACACCTTGGGTTACTTCCAGGTCATCTGAATCGGTAGTAGTGACCTGATGTCAATGTTGCCATAAATAGTACATTATTCCAAACCAGATAAATTTTTATTGATGAACTACTTCAACAATATAATCACAATAAGTGGGTGTGGCTCCAAGGCCTACAGAGAGCAGCATATAAATCTTGCTGTTTGAGATATCATCCAAAACTTATTAGAAACTAATTCCGTGTTTCATCACACAGTCCCATTATTGAGTTATTGATTAGAAATGTTATGTTCCCCCTATATACAAGGCACCTATAATGACTAATCTGTCAGCACTACCCTGTGAAAAGGGGTGGAGCAATAGGCTGCTTGCATACAATCATTATTTTTACTAATCATTCATTCTGAAACCCCACCAGTGGCACACTTACATTGTCATCCACCTAATCCAATGCAGTGATGAAACTTGATTGATACGTCATTAATGTTATCCGATATTTTGTAAATGTGACCTACTTGACATAAAAATTATGGCTCAGTTGACCTGGAAAATCCAAATAACTCTTGATTTTTAACCCTGCTATATACAGCACTGTACATATGGCATGCAAAAAGCACTCACACCTGTGGCGTTCTGTGTGTGTGTGTGTGTGTGTGTGTTGTGTGTGTGTGTGTTGTGTGTGTTGTGTGTGTGTTGTAAGTGTGTGTGTGTGTGTGTGTGTGTGTGTGTGTACAGGTGCATGTGTGAACGCAAACGAGCATGTATGTTTTATGTAACATGAAAGACCATTCCACAATTTTAGTTATTTAGGCAAGTATGCACGACATGACTGTAGCACAGAATGGATTGGAAAATGGACTTGCAAAAGCAATAATTGCAGCAGTTAATTTGAATAAAAACCCAAAAAATATGTACTATAGCATATAATTGATGGTATTTTCCAAGCTTGTTTTTTGGATTACACGTCACTGCAACAGGTTTACAGCCATAACATGATGAGTACACTACTTCTAACCACTGGATTTCAAACTAGTTTCAAGTGCAGGGGTTATTTATTTCTTTTAAGGCTTTACAGCACAAGTGCAGCTGAAGGTTTGTAGGACACCTGGTCCTACAGCCTGTCTAAAGATGTTATCAAGAGTTAATAATAAGAGAGGAGAGTGTCTAACGCTGTATAGGCCTGTAATAGATGATTGTGCAGAAGTTAAACGGCTTCCTTTCTGTGTAACGTACAGGCTTCTAGTATTTGTTCACTTCCTTACCGCAATTAGTTTAGCCACACCGTGATGAATCCTCGAGAATATTCGAAGACTGAACTAAAGACTGAGCTGTATGTACAGGGAACAGTGCTCCTTCAATTGAAGAATGCTCAAAGGTAGGGTAACATGGCGACGCAGTGAAAATTCGAAGCGATACTCCGCCTTTGGTTCAGTGTTCATTGGTTTCTCAGATGCTCTCCCCCAGAGTTATCTTCGAAGTTAACAGCCACACTTCTTTACGCAACAGAGCGATGCTCTTCGTGGTGAACTTGAACATCGAGTTGAACGCACGCCCTTGTGTCTGGGATAGCCTTTGTGGTTAAATGCGAAAATATACTAGCCAGTCTGTCGTTGCGCGGAAAAGAAGCCGTTTAACTTCTGCGCAATCATCTGTTACAGGACTATACGGCGTTAGACACTCTCCTCTCTATATTATTAACTCTTGATGTTATATTAAGTGTATTTGAAAAGTTGCAGAAAGGAGAAAAATCCATGACTGTACCTGGGAAGCCTGGCAGCCTTGAATCTACATCCTATATCAGTTCAAGCACTCTTCAAGATTGTGTTCAGAGGTTAGCATAACTGCAATTGATATTGTTTTAAGACAACTAAACATGCAGTTAAGCAGTGCATATATAGATGGGTTTCTAGTCCATTAGTAAGTCAGTTTCCAGTCTGTTAGAGGAGATATAGAAGGGTGCTTACACACCCCTCTATTACTTCTGCATTCAAGTATGCATGCACATAATATATATTATGCGAGTGCATATGAGATAGAGGGGTATGTTATGTGCTCAAAGAAGTACTGCTGCTATATAAGACCGGATCTGCATTTTTAACTCCATTTTAATTACATATTTATCTACATAGGAATGGTCAACCAAAGTTTCAGCCTATAAATTAAGAACATTCAAAGCAAACTGGTAAAAACAGAAAGATTGATTTGTACAAAATGGAACTTGAAAATAAATTACATGTGCTTAGTTCAACAGTCACAACTTACGAGTACAATCAACACGACTTTCACTATTACTTTCTCATAAAATTAATAAAGTAATTTATGCCTTTCAGCACTACAAGGATAAAAATTTGAAAAAATTGAGAGTGAATGGCTTATTGAACATGGAGCATACTAATGCTCATATCTTCCATATCCTTGGGAACACTGACGATAGTAAACAAAGATTCTTAAACTTTGGGGAATATGTTTTTGCACTTAGCACCTTTCTTCATCATGAAAACAAGTGTTCAAAAAATTTACACAATTTTTATTGTTCACAAATATTTCACCCATCGTATCGATTTAATACTGTAAAATTAGGTTTGTGCGAAAATGTGGAATACTTGCAATAAATAAGGTTGTATACAATCACTGGACTGGACTAGTGGACTGGACTACTGGACTCAGATTTTTTTGTTTGTTTTTCATTTTAGCACATATTTGGGCAACTGGTCGTAGCTATTGCTACATTGAATGTAAAATATGCAGGTGAATCTGTCTACTTGGCACTGTCTGTTATCTTAGAAATGTGTGTAATTCTCTCTCTCTCTCTCTTGGCATAATCTCTATTGTACGACTACCATTTGTCTTATCATGAAGTACAAACCATGCATACAGTACATGTGTATGTAGTGTTGTAGTAACCATGCAAGTTATAGTCATGGAGTCAGCTAGATTAAGTGGCGACAGTTAACTGTCTTGCTATTCAATAGCTGATAAAAAAGGTTCTATAGTTTTTGCATGACGGCAATAACAAGTGAAATCACATGCACAAGATTTCAACCAATCAAATTGATTCATTTTGAATTGTAAACTATAATTACCGCATGTGACTTCTGTTTTAGATTTGTTGACAAACAAGAACTATTAGAACCTCTGTACATAGCTGAAGCTGGGCAATGTTGACAAGTCTGGCATGATCACACCTTTCTTTGGTTTGTGTGTGGGGGAGTGGTCTAACTACATGAGACTAACATACTTGTAACCAGTTGCCTAAATATTTGGATAAAAAGGGAAAATACCTAAGTCCAGTAGTCCAGTCCACCAGTCCAGTCCACCAGTCCAGTCCACTAGTCCAGTCCAGTGATTGTATACAACCAATAAATAAAATATTTGGTGATGTACATTACTCAGTGACACAAAATGTTTTACCTTCCATTGCCTTCAGATAAGACAATTTTTCCAATCATTTCCATCCATTTTCCATATTGAGTGTTTTATATTGCTGATATCTTTTAGGGTAACAATCTTCCCAGTTGATTGTGATAAGTGCTGCTGAAGTAGCTTATTGTTCACTCTTAATTTTAACAATTCAGCAGCTTCATTCCGTTCAGATGGTGTCAACTTTCGTTGTCAGGGTAAATGATCATAAATAGTCTGTTAGGAAAAAAATTACATGTACACAAATAATAGAAATAGCCCAATGCATGATGTAATTAATTTCTAGCATACTGTACCTTGCTGACTTCATGATTGTGAGTATTGCAGACGTCTGTGACCTCCAGGTACTGGCCATCTTCACTTAAGTTAAGCTTTATACAAGCTTTGCAATTCTGCTTAATTGTGCTGCACATAATATTATACGTAGCATCATCAGCTAAATAAGTTTCGACCACTTAGTTGCTATACCTGTGACAAGGTCTCTGGCCAGATCCTTTGCTGTGGAACGGCTTTCCACCAAGATTGCACGTAGAATAATAATGTAATTTTTCATTTGCTTTCTGTATTCTCCTCGGTGCTCTTTTCCGAGCAGTATCCAGCGTCCTCGAGTCAGTGTAGGCTAACTGGACATTATTCTCTTGTTGGTACGCAGTAATCTTCTCCTTCAGCTGCTGGTAAGACGAAAACTTCTCACCCTGAAGAACAAAGTTTACGCTGTACGTCACACTCCACTTCAACAGTCCCTAACACTCCCTCCCGCTCAGAGTCACTTTCTTCTATTTGGGGCGAGCCTGAGCGAGCCCCACACAGGCAGTAGTCGCTTCAACCGTTGGTACGTCGCGTTTACAAAAAATTTCGCGCGTACGTCGCGTTTCCTAAATTTCCGTGCCATACACGGAAAGCCCCACACTGGTAGTGCTCTCTTCAACCGTTCGTACGACCCGTTCGTACGTCGCGTTTCCTAAAATTTCCATGCCATACACGGAAAGCCCCACACTGGTAGTGCTCTCTTCAACCGTTCGTACGCCCTCGTACGTCGCGTTTCCTAAACTTTCCGTGCCATACACGGAAAGCCCCACACTGGTAGTGCTCTCTTCAACCGTTCGTACGCCCTCGTACGTCGCGTTTCCTAAACTTTCCGTGCCATACACGGAAAGCCTCACACTGTGCGGCAGTCACGTTTCCGAAAGTTTTCGTAAAGAAACGGTGTCAGCACTTCTTAGCTGCCACGTGTGGCATGGCTAGCAATGTGGAAAGCGAAGAAGCAAGGGAAGAGAGGCTCAGAAGAAGAAGAGAGCGTGATAGACTTAGAAGAGAGAGGGAGACCGCGGAAGAAAGACTCGCAAGGTTTGTGTTAGTATCCAAGCTGACCCACTGAGGTGACACGTTGTACGCTCGTAACTTTACAAATAATTATCATGAGCCTTAGCAGAAGGGAAAGAGAATAGCTGCATGCCTCAGTTACTTGCTGCCATAAGCTATCCAATAATAAAATAATCTTTCGTTTATAAAAAATACAAGTCAAGCTACAGACAATAATCACCTAGCATTCCAGCAGCACTGTTTATCACTTAGTGCTGTTTAGTGTATGTAGTTCTGTCCTTATTTGAAACATATGTTCAGTTAGCCAAGGCTCGCCCCATCACATGCTTTTAGCATCTGTCTAGTTAAACTATACAGCACGATACAGGCGACAGGCGGCCCAGTCTCTCGCCCAGTCTAGTTCAACTGAAATACCGCGTGTTGAAGTATCACATCACGTGATGGAGTGACGGAGGCAAACCACCTCCGGCTGCCGGGGCTCTAGAAACACCGAAAAATAAAAATTTCGTGGATTTGCAAACACTATGGAGGTCTAAATATTTCAAGGCTAAAATTTTCGCTGATGACCCCCAAAATCGCGAAATCAGCGAAAATTTCCCCTCTCGAAATATTTAGGCTACCTGTATGTATTAAATGGTCAGAATTTCCACCCGGTTCTCGCATTGCCACCATGATTGTTAAACCAGGCGCACGCCTACAGCCGGCCGAAGGCCGGCTGTGGGCGTGCGCCTGGTTTACTGTAATTGTTTCCGTAAAAGTGTGTGTGTGTGTGTGTACCTATCTATCTACCTATGTACCTATGTACCTATGTTTGTCCGTACGCACCCACGTGAGCAAAATCGTTTAATAACGGTGAAAACAGCTTTTACGTAAGAAGTAAAAGTGAAATGAAGTCTGTATTAAACTTCTGCACAGGTGAACTTTGCTCTGAGGTGGTTTCTTTTCGGCGGACTGAAATACGGGTGTGGTGACTTTCCTCAGACTACCTTCCCCTTGAGGTTTTCAGGCATTTAGCAACTGAAAAACAACGGTGCAGGCCTCGTACACTGCCAGGAATAGCCTATCGCTTCGAGTTGAAAGGGGGCGTATCCCTTACGTACGCGAACGAAAATGAAGAGCAGCTTTGAGGCTTTGTCGAGAGAATTTGTGGGAAAAAACACATTAGTCACACTATAAAACAGTTTAGAAGATAGTTTTGTGCGTAATATGTTGGTAAAAGTGGTTTATTTAACAAACGCTTCCTTAGCAGTGCATAGCAACGTAATTGAATGAATTACGAATATTTCATGAATTACGAGAAATAGCTAAATTATATTATTGCACAACCCAAACTACCATATTGTAAAGTAGTAATACATAGTTGGTTAATTCATAGTAGTATATAATACTGTCTATAGTTATTCCAGATGAGTTAGCTAGCTGCATGGCGCCTGGTTTTTAGAAGTAGCACAACATCAACTTGTTATCCAGGTACTTACCCAATAGTTGTTAACCGTAGTCACCAGATTCTACCTGAGTTACTGTTAACATGTTTTAGGTAATTTGGAATCACAAATCCTTTAGAAATAGGAACATTCTTATGGGAATGCGTACCGGAGGCCGGCGAATAGACTGAGGCTAGCGAGTAGGTCGAGGCCAGGAATCTGGAGAGTTTTTAGGTACAATTTGTTGTTTACACGCACTTCTGTTTTGGCATATATATAACTAGCGCTTTTTGTGACAGGAATGGGGGAACACAAGTTTAATATGGCTATGCCAGGCACTGTCACAGTTATCACCATGATGCTTGTTCTCAGTGCCATAGACCATTTGCTAGATAGGGTCTTACAGCACAACCATAGCTACTTGGTCCCCTTCAACACTGCAAATTGTCTGGTTAGACAACTTATCTGTGGTATGCATATCAAAACTTGTGTAAGATATTCCGGATTTCCGAATGGGTTACGCCCGTTTCGTATAAAATAACACTGTCCTCTAAACAAGGTGCCATAACTTCCGCGTACTTTGGCTGATGGACACGAAGTTTGGTTTATCAAATTCCTAGATGAAAGGCAATTCGATTCATGTGTAAGTTCTTTGTATAGTAACGAAGGGGAAGCTAGAAAGGAGCCTTGTACCGCAAAATTTACGTGTTCAGAATGCCCGTAAAAACACGTGTTTTTAAACATATTTCTATAACCTAACCTGTTCAACAATTTGTACGATCGGAGTCTTATTAAGCATCCTTCGCTGCGTAGAATGATACCAAATTTAGCGAATTTGGTTGAGGATAACAACTTGTAAATTGGGATTTTCCCAGCGAGATAATTTAATTTTCCAATAAGTTAATGTATGGAGCACGTATTATGTCATCATTAGCAATAAATAACTGTCGCTATGGCGACATTTTCCCATTTGTACGGTTGGAATTGGATAGAGAAATTCAAGGGCTTTCTTTTATTGTATGGTGTGCTGTAGAAATGTTGTGAGTTAAAGGTTGTAAATTAGTGTTTTTGTGTGTAGAGTAAAATACATGTATTTTAAAAAATGACAAGGAATGATGAGATTTTATGATCAGCCTGTTTTACCAAGTTGAGGTTTCAAAAAGGATATTAAACAGATTTTAGATTTATTTAATGCATAATTCTTAATTTTTAAAAGTTTAACCCAGTGTTTGAAAACTTTTAATGTTGACCACCTGAAAATGCTTGATTTGACAAATCCCATACATATGTTTTGATATGGCCTAACAGATCCCTCTGCCATAAGTAGTCCCCGGTGCGGTGCATTCGATGGAACAAAACTGCTGCTTGCTCATTTGCTGCTACCACCTTTGAATCTTGTATGGTCCAAGCAGACTACTTGAGTAGCAGTTAGTCTGGTCAGATCACTTACCACTTACAGTGTGACAGAGCCAATATTAGAATTGATGATAAAATAATTGGTTCCTTTACCTGGATAGAGCCTATGAATGTACTAGTTTTAAATCGTGGGTATGTATATGAACTTCATTTGATAAGCTGTAAACTCTCGATGAGTTTTGCCCGTCCCTGTTAATTGTTTTTATGAGCTATAGGATGAAATATTCTACTGAAAAAGCACATAGCAAGTCTATGATTAAATGTTGACGCTGTTACCTTAACTATGTACAAGAGTAGATATTAAAATGCTGAATATTTTTGGAGTCTCACACTGTCCATATACTCAGAACACAAATCACAACCATCAATCCATCATACAATTTACCGATTCTCATTTTATTCATAGCACTGAAATCAAGCCCTGTAAAATGTAAAACCTAGGGTAATATGAAATATGACTTGGGTATGATTGGTTACTGGAAGAATTAAAGTGAATTAGAAAATTTATGCTCAGCTTCTTAGCTTTGATGCTTATTGAGGTTACTAAATGCAACCTCTGTGGTCTAGTTGTGGTTGTTCACTACATTTATCCAATGAAAATCAACAAAGCCATAAACAAGATAGCCTAGCTGTTTGTTTAAATTCTGGACAAGAAACTCATGCTGATGCACTGATGCCATGCTGACTATCAAGACTCGAAGGCAGCCGCAGATAGCTGCTTTTTTTTACTTTTTCTTTTTCTCATTCACTCGGTAGGAAATTATTCTTACTGTTAGCTTATTATTTCTACACAAGACAGACATCATTGTCATTGATGCACTAGATGCAATCAGTTTCTTTTGCTCACTTTACCTCCTTTATTCAGCAGGGAAATAGCCTTACCGTTTGCTTACTTTCTGCCACTGCCTACTAAGCTCTGATCTGTCACTATCAACTGGTACATCAGGCAAATATCAATATAGCAGCCACAGTTTTTCCACTTACTTTTGCTCTTTCTGTATCCACTTTGCTCAGGAAAATTTTCTAGAGCTAGCGAACATCAGTTTCTATGCCATTTAGCCGCTCAGACAATGTGGGCTTGGCTACCCATGATTAATTACCCCCAGCCTGTGGCCTTGGCAGTTAATTTGTGGGTAACTTTTGCCCACATCATCCAGCAAATAAGGTTCTATTGTAAAGTGAATTACAGTGGTGAGACAAATACTTTTAATATGCACTTATTTTGTAGCCTCACCATCTGTTAACCTTGAACATGGTGCATGGGATTACAAGCTATACATAGCAGGAATCATTGCTATGACAGTGCTCGAGCTCAACAAGGGGATCATCACCTAAACTGCAAATTTAGTATCTACCTTAGTCATGCTAGTTTATTTGTTGTTATATACCATACTGAATTGTACTGTACTGTATACCTACAACTATAATTATACCATACTGTATGTACCATATTGTTTGGTCACAAAAAATACTTTAAAATAATATTGTTAACTTGCCATTTGCTTCCCAAATGTTGATGCATAAAGACTGCAGATGTAAGATGAGAAACCGTCTGGGGGAGTGATGATGTGATACAACTGATGTGTGTACATATGCTTTTATGTGAGTATTAATAGACTCTTATTTTGCACCCATGCACACTCTTATACTAGGCCAGCTTATTAGTCCTGTTTTTTACTACCAATTCCTAGGGTTATGTAGAATGTGATTATGGCATTTGGTTAGGGTTCAAAATAGGTTATGTGTTGTGGGTACAGTAATGAAAGATTTTTCACCACTACAAGAAAGAGAGCGTGATGTAGAGCAGTTGCTTTATCCCTGGCCAGCTAACTCCATGCATCATTACTGTAACATGAGTTTTACATGAATGTGAAGTGCATGTATCATGGAGCATGGATGTTACAGTGAGGGGGACATGCATGTACCATGGATACAGGGACCGAATTCCATTGCCATGCATGTACCATGCATAGTACATGCACATTGGCATGCTGTGTGTAGATTCCCACATTGAAAACCAACAATTGCATGGTTGTTAGAACTGTGAGAAATAGTTATATAACTCCTGTTTGTATGACAGTTCTACACACTGTGATAGTCTGTAATACTTTACATAGCAGCCGGGGTGCATGGAAAGCATTAGATATAGCAGTAATATAATAATATAGAGACCTCTCACTTATAGAACAACAAAAACAGTACATGTGGCCATGAGCACATTAATTTTGCTGCATAGCTACTTTCAAATTTATATGAGCCATAAACTTTTCATGTCATTACAATAATATTTTCAGCCGCCTAAGCTATGTATTATATATTAATGGGCACTCCAATAAGTAGCTAGCGGTACATGTATGTTTTATTACATAATATTGTATTATGTGATCATGATGGCTCCATAAAGTTTTTCTGGTTGCCTGCCACTTCTTAATTGGTGGACCTCTCTCACTGCTGCCATACTCAGGCCTGTTACTTGTAAATAGTATAATGAATTTTTATAACCTAAAATAATCATGCTATTAAATTTTGTGTGTATGAGCGGCAATGTCTGTCTAGTGGTTGTGTTTTGTATTGTGTTTATTGGTGTGCTGTGTGTGTGATATGGTAGGGAAGAATGGCAATTGCGTGTTACTGTATGCAGGAGAAAAATACAAATCAATCTCTTTAGATATTCTTCCACACACAAACTAAACTTATACTATTGTTCAAGCATTCATTATAATTACAAACTACCCTCTACACAGTACTGGTATTTGTTTGAAAGTTAGACATGATCAGTCACGAACTACGTGTACAAATAGGTATTTAGAAATTTCACAATGATATGGTATACAAGGACATGAACAGAAAGCCTCTATGCTAATTCAGTCAGATATATCCTCAGTCATATACATACTAGCTACTAATTGTACTAAGCAACTGTTCAAAACAAGCAGTATTACTATTCAGAGTGCTATATTGTTAACAAAATACAAGAACACTTGCTGTTTGTGTTTGGCCATTGCAAACTGTATAAAGTAGCTGTGTGTCATGATCAGCTTGTGCAGTGCATAATCTCATGGGTCATAATAAAATGTGGTGATTTGTAACGCATATATATTTTCCCTGAATGTACCAAATGAATATGGACATGGAATGGCTTATGCCATTTCAAACTAACCCCCACACATACTACATACATGCGTAACGACATTAGTATCATGCACTTAAAAAAAACTCAATAAAATACATGCATCGTGATGTCATAAAATTCGCATACAGTATACATGTAAAGGATTCTATAAATGTCCTTGCAGTTATTCTTTGTAGCAGTTACTGTAACATGAACCATCCTCTTCTGTGTAGAGAAATACATTGTATGTAGCAGCATACTAAACTTTGCAGAACATCCTAGCTACCAGAGCCAGGAGGTGATTGTCAGAACCCTTAGTAACACAACATGGGTCTGTATAAAAACGAAAAAGGCATGTGATTTTTTAATTAAACATTATGTCCCCACAATCATAATATTCTAATCAGAACGAGGTATGTGTACCTATGCACTATTATCAGAAACTTAGTTAGTAGTGTACCTAGTAACCATTACCTATAGTTAGTAGTGTACCTAGTAACCATTACCTATAGTTAGTAGTGTACCTAGTAACCACTACCTATAGTTAGTAGTGTACCTAGTAACCACTACCTATAGTTAGTAGTGTACCTAGTAACCACTACCTATAGTTAGTAGTGTACCTAGTAACCACTACCTATAGTTAGTAGTGTACCTAGTAACCACTACCTATAGTTAGTAGTGTACCTAGTAACCACTACCTATAGTTAGTAGTGTACCTAGTAACCACTACCTATAGTTAGTAGTGTACCTAGTAACCACTACCTATAGTTAGTAGTGTACCTAGTAACCACTACCTATAGTTAGCAACCTTATCATACATATGTGAGTGGGTCGGGTCATCCGGATTATCCTGGTCACTTGGGTTACATTTTGTCCAGATCAAGTGGGTCTTGTCCACTTTATTAAATATCTGGGTCTGACCCAGATGGGATCACATGTTCATAAATTTACAAGCTCAATTTTATTGATGGAAATACATGTACATACTGAAGAAACTTACATGGAGCCACGCCCATCATTTGAGAATTTGTTTAGGTATTTGTCGGGATTATAGATCCATGTCCATTATTTTATTGGGATTGAATGCTGCTGTCTGTGGGCATGCACGGCATCATTCCCATTTATAGGGATTGAGTGCTGCTGCTGCTGCTGCTGCTGCTGCTGCTGCTTATACCGTATGCAAGGAAATTTCGACGCAAGTAAAATTTGACGAATTTACACTTCAGCAGATATGACGAAATAAACGTTGATGTAGATAAAACTTGTATCTTTAAAGGCGCTTAAGGGCATTTGAATTTGACAAATTAAATCGATTCGTCACAATTTTTCTTGCGTATGGTAGGTAACTAGTCTGGCATCAAGACAGCCCACTTATGGTCTCTGTAGCTGTTTGTAGACTTACATGTAGACACACCCACTTGTCGATTGTTGATAATGGCTGTTACAATACTCATTTCCTGCAGATGACCCTTTCTGTAGCAATAAGACTCACCTTAAGTTAACCCTCAATATTGATAAAACGACTTGTACGCAAGTCTTTGCAGCTGCAGCTGGTCCCATCCATATAAACTACTGTTTTAGCTGTTGAGGGTATTGTGCCCAAAATTAACCCTTGGGTTATGAATGAACAATATAATGTCTAGTATGATCATAGCTTCTAACAATTAAATCTGTGCAGTGCCATAAATGGCAAGATTGAAGCTTTCCTTCTATTAAACTTAAACCTGTGTGATATAAGTGAGTAAATCACGAAGGGGAGTGAAACACAGAGGGTAGTACAGGCCTGCCAACTCTCACGGATTTACCGTGAGTCTCACGGTTTTACTACCCTGCTCAAGGGCAGCAGATCGAATCTCACGGTTTTTGAGAAAAGTCGAGACCTTTTTTTTTTTTTTTTTTTTTTTTTTTTTGGTCTCAGCATAGCATCTACCAGTTTTTTTTTACTACACACTGCAATACTACAATAAAGGTACAGAAATCTCAAGATTTTTTTACTTTCCAGGTTGGCAGGCCTGGTAGTAGCCGGGATGAAAAGTTTCCAAAAATGGACTTGAGTATGTTAATAAGTTCTCAGCCACCAAGTGAACACCACAAGGTACTCAATATCACATGGGTATTTGTGGATACTGCAGTGGAACTTTTTCATTAAGAACACTGCAGTACCATTATTCTTAGTAAATAACGGTTGACTTTAAAAGATATTGAGCTACATTATATATCCCTAGAGAGCAACAATTTGAGAATTCACCATACCTCCAACACATTCACTACTCAGATATGAGACATACTTACCATTCTTGACATTCACTGGGAAGAGTCCGGCTCTGGTAGCTCCTTCTTTGTCATAGCAACATACTCCTTCAGTGCTTGACAATCATCCCTAGCAACACAACCAAACAACAACACAATTAGATGGGTCATGTAACAAGAGATCACCCAATAATACTGAACAACTCAATAAGTGTTTAGCTGTAAACTATCAGCGGAGACATCATCACAATAATATCATGAAACATTAGTCAAATAATTCTTCTGTGAAATACAATACATATGACTTGAGACTTGATAAGTTTACAGCATACTTGGATGTGGATACGATGAACCTTTGTCTGTGTAGTACAATGAAGATTCACTAACTATGCACCCATCACAGTATCACATTAATGAGTCTCAAGTACAAAGAAACCCTAGTTTGAGCAGAACCAGCACTGGGACACCTGTGTAACACTAAGGCACTTGAGACTGCACAGAAGTATGGTAACATGCACATAGTTTCATGTAAATAGAGGCTATGGAACCCTACATCCAAGATCAATTAGGCATTTGCTTCCACAGTTTACACCATGTCTCCAGGTATGTATGCATCTATAGTACAGTATGTATGCACACATACCAGCATTGAAAACATAAGCTAACCCTCACACCATGCACACTCACACACACACACACACTACAGTGTACTACATATGCTACACACACCTTTCACTGCCTGTCCTGGGATCCTCTTAATCCCAGCCCCCATCCCCCACGAGACACATCACGCCCACCTAGCCAAGGAACGCTGAGTAACCTAGATTTACAAGCCTTTTCATTCTGGCTAGGTGGACCTCATTCATGGTGGGAGGTTGGGCTACGGACAATGACAGGCACCTGAGCTTCTTCAGCCTGTTCCAGATCAGTATGTTGTGTATGCAACGTATGAAGTGTATGCATGGGGGTCCCGCACACACTCACACACACACAAAGCAAAGTGAAAAGCCTTAAGCTGCCACTATAGTATGTTCACATTGAGCTGAATCCTGAAAAACAGCTAAAAATTAAATGTCGATTTTTTCTCAACAGAGTTAACATTTCAGCCAATCAGATGATTATTGGCAACAGCAAAGGTGTCAATAACAGATATGTATGGTTTGGCTCCATTACAAGTTCGGGAAAGGGCTGTAATGGACACTGTATTTGTATGGCTTCCCCATAGGAAATGTATTGTGAAATTTTGATTGGCCGTAAATATTATATCAAACATTTGAACAAAAAGATTTTGAAATATTTTTAGCGGGTCAAGCAGTACTACAAATGAGCCAAATTTCAAGATCGTGAGTAATTGCATCCATGAGTTATTAAATGTTTTTGAGGATTCAGCTCAACGTGAACATACTATAGTGCAGTAACACCTACATGAGTCATCACTGGCAAATCCTCCTGGGGCAGGACTAGTAACCCGCATGGGGCTGTAGCATGTCTCACGGGTGAAGGTGTGGGTACTCAAAGTCCCACCTGAACTTTCACCCATTGTGTGAGACATGGACTGTTGGCATTTATTTCCCATATATACATACAGTGTTGGGCAAGTTACTTTGTAAAAGTAACTAGTTACATATTACATATTACTTGCAACTGAACTATTTAGTTACAGTTACATATTACCCATAAAATAAAGTAACTGTAATAATATTACATATTATATTACTTTGTGTCCACAGCCTTAAGTTGTTACTTGTGAAACTACCACGTTATCACGTGACATGATTGCATTGTTGGACAATATGCAAATCTTGGTTATAAGTAAGAAGCTGGTGAATAAGCTTCATTCAGTAAGCCTCGTTACTTCGTTGTGGCTAGGCATTACTCAGAGGATAACTAACGAGATTAGTAACTTCGTTACTTGTAGTAATAATATTACGTAATATTAGACTCGTTACAGTAACTATATTACTTAGGTAACGCGTTACATTTGTAAGTAAAGTAACTTGCGTTATATTACCTGTTTTTATAGCGTATTTCGTTATATTACTTTGTTACCACAAAAGTAATAATATTACGTAACGCGTTACATAAGTAACGCGTTACTCCCAACACTGTATACATACATACATACATACGTATGTCGTGTACATGTGTATGTACAGTATGCACATACGTACATACATATACATACATACGTACGTACATACATGCATACATACATACATACATAACAGTGAAACCTATGGACACCTTGGGACCAATCAATAGTGTCCTGATTATCAAGTGTCCTGATTAACAGGTTTCTCTCTCTGTCTTACACACACACACACATGCAAGTACGCACACACTCACACGCACACACACACACAAAGCTGAGAGTATACATAATATATGCATATGTCTCTATATTCAATATATCAACAATAGTTGCATGCTTCTAGGAACACCTGGCTTTTTGACTGATAAACATTCATGGTTAAAAAGTTGTGGAGGAACAAGATGTTACAAAACCTTTAAAGGTTCTGAAGCTTCTGGTTTTGTCCCAGATACTACTTTATGCCTTCAGAACAAAATCATTGTTAGTTGTTGGTTTAACTAATGACATAAAGGTGCTTATATGAGCATGCACGGTAATGGTTGCCATGGCTCTAGTATTATTATCAGATGCTTTGTCAACACAACTGCATAAAAAGCCATTGAAAAATAAATGATTTGAGTAGCAATGTGGGATCTACAAGTTCCCTTATAGCATTGCTACACGCTTTCAGACTTTTAATTCTTCAGATTCCATACACTATTATACATTGTAAACATCACTGATGATGGATAATATGGTCACCATGGTTATATGTATATCTTACATCGCTATGTCCAATGTATAAAGCTAACCATTCAGCTACATTACATTGCCAAATGCTTGTCATATCATTACTCATGGTGGGATGATTCAATCTTTATGTATCAATATGGAGGATTACATAAATATGTAGAAACTGGCGAGTTTTGAAAAACCTGTCTACCTGTATGTATACGAATAATAGTAAAATGGCTAACACTTTCGTCTAACCACACACTGTAGTAGGTTAACTGGTCATAAAGGCTATCCCATACATTTGTCCCATCATTGCAGCACACACTACAATAAATCTTGTAAACACGGAACATGTACAAGTAATGATACCTACAAAATATACACGCAGCACATTCTCAGGTATGAATGACATGCCCTCCAAGAAATTCTTGTGTATTCTCAGTAACCTGAGAATGACAGCCCATCCAGGAAATTTTGTGTTTTAGACATTTTAGATTAATCCTAGTGCATGCTCAGGTACCTGAGAATGACAAGCTCATTCAGTGTATTTTAGAGTCTCTTAGATTGGTTCTAGTGTATTCTCAGGTTATTACTGTTCCTGAAGCATTTTCATTTAAACTATTGCTTAAAATTTAAAGGGACCAAGGATTTGTCAATAGGTGAGGGTTCTCCTTCCCCTAAATGAATGAGTGTCCCCCTTTCTCTAAATGAAACCCTGACCTGGACCCACTATGCAAGATACCGGGACACAAAAACTCACACACACACAAAGCAAATAAGCCAAAGCCTTTAGCGTGGTCATGCATGCCTTCCCAGTGAACCAGCACTGGGACACTAATTTGCTACTCAGGTGCTATGAGGAGGCTGTCCCATGACTCACAGGTGAAGAGTCCCACCTGAATCTCAGCCTTATTGTGAGTCATTATTTGCTTAAAACGGTCGGACAGTCTACTCGGAACCAACAAGAAGGCTACCAAAAACAAGTAAGCATAGCAGAGAGTTAGAATCTTGACATCGCAACCCCCAGACCAGCTGGTGAGTTGATTCCAAGCAACTTGTCATTTAGTCAAACTTAGTCAAGTCCCTAAGGAGCCACCTAGCCTGGGATCTGGATAGAGGTGGTGGAGGTACTACCCAGACTAGTGATGTAACTGTCTTCCCGCACAGCTCTAAACGCAGCAAGAATTCCACTGTGTGGCTCCTTAGGCACTTGACTAAATTACATGTTGCTTGGGATCAAGTCACCAGCTAGTCTGTATTCAACAGTGTTGTGATGTCAAGATTCTGACTCCCTGTTATATATACATGTATTTAGTAGCCTCTTGTTGATCCCAAGTAGTAATATATGCATCAAACGTCCGACTGTTTTTTCCGCAGCATACTTTAATTTATATTTATAATAAACATTCAATGGAGATAAGATTTCTCAAGCAAATGCAGAATTCAATATGATCCATGTATGAGTTTACTTTGCATTTATATACTGAGTATTTGCTCAGAAGTCAAATTAGTTTTTAGTTGTCTTTGAGTAGGTCTGTTAGATTAAGCCCCACTGCTCCAAATGTGTATATCACCATTTAATGTTGGAAACTGCATGAATGTTTGCATTCTGGCAGCTCTAACACACACGCGCGCACGCACACATTATACTACACCCATACAGATCCATATGTAATAGGATAAATAATATTATTTGTGTATACGTGTTTATGTATCTGGTGATCTGCATGTGAGCTCCCTCTCTCACATACATATAACAAATTGTACGCTATCACAACCAATGCAATGTACAATTGGTACCATCTTTACATTAATGGTATAGGGGCATTTATTCGATGCAATTTTTGTCTCAGCTGTGCATTCAAGAAGTCTAGCCAGACCATATGAGATTGCAGCAGTTGGTCTGCCTTAATGTTACAGGTCCCCACCCGATAATCAGAGACAAGGATATACATAGGAAAATAACCCATGGCATATTCACATCAGAAGTAACTAAATGGGCAAAAGCAAAGCAAAGCCTTTGGCTGCCGCTAGCACAGTCATGCCTACCAACTGAACCAGCACTGGGACACTTGTGCGTTACTCAGGTACTATGAGTTAATGCCAGCAAATCGTCCTGGGGGGAAAACTAGTGAGCCCCAGGAGGTTGCTGTTTCTGTTCCTATTACATTGAATATTGCTACTAATTGCTATATGCCAGTATAGCTGCAACAAGTATTATAGAGTCAATCACTACCTAGGGGCTTAATGAGTATCATCACCAGGGCTAACTGCACTTTAGATTAGACAGACTGAAGTGCAGTAACAAAGGCTGAGGTTCTGATTGTCTTTGGCTATGCCACTCAAAAGCAGTAGTAGCAGCAAGCAAGCAGCAGTGACAAAAATCTCCATTTCCTAGTTGTTCACGGGATGGTCACTACCCTTCAGTGGCTCATAAGTTCCTGTCACTGCCAATGGCAGAACCAGCAACCATCAAATCAAACAATGGGAAGATTAAAGGAGAGATAATCAAGTACCTTAAAAACCAGATGATTTTCTTCCCAAAAACCATTTGTGTCTGAAGCAATTTACCCCAACAAATCACTCGTCTTCTGACCACTTGTTACATCACTTTTGATAGTCATGACTGAAACCCTATTGTCAGAAGATCAAGCTACATTTAGGTCAATTAAAAAAAAAGATTGTGGTTACAGATGGTTCTATAACAAGGGGGTGACACACAGGCACTCACTGTAAGTAGATTTGCAACCACAGTCAAAGTCTAAGTTAAAGGTCAAGGCCACCAAATTTGTGCCAAATTAACGGTCAAGGGTGAAAATTTACAATTGAAAAGTAGTGAAATATCGTCGCTAGGTCACCAGTCAAAGATTGGAAAAGGCTCTTAGTCACAGGTCAAAGTGAAATTTCGGTGGGTCAAGACTTTGACTGCGGTCGCAGATCTACCTACAGTGAATGCCTGTGTATCACCCCCTTGTATAGCTATTCTTTGCTGTTGATAATATCACACCGTCCACCATTTACTGCAAGGGGACCCACTGCTGGGCCTAAGGTAACCATGGGGAGAACGTGGTCCAAGTTTGGTGTCATTGTATATTGTTCCATGTAGCAGACTCATTTTAACAAAAAAGCAGCGACAATCATGGTGATAACAGTGCTAATTTCCAGGAAAAATAGAATCTATGTTCCATTCCCCAAGTCATAAACCGTCCAATTCTTCTCCAACCCATCATACACGATAAAATACATCAACTCAGTCACATTACTTTTTTTTTTTCCCGGGGTAACCAGCACCCCTTGCCACCACCCCTAGCACTAGATGTTGAAGTGCTAGACAAAAAATTGGACTGAGATTAAAGGGAGCAATTAAAATAATTAGGGGGAAGGCACCCGACCCTCTGATAGTACAAGGTCAAGTGCCCTATGGCTGATGGGACAACCACTGTGGGAGCGCGCCCACCTAAGGCACGCAATCGCTGAGCGGAGCAACGAGAAGCTGATGCGACAACGTAGCCAAGACATCACGCTGCTGTAGGGAACTTCTCTCTTCAGGGACAGTAAGTAGGCTAGACGTTTGTAAAAGATGCTGGTACATCCACTGATTCCACCAAACGTTGAAAAGACTAATGGGGTAAATGAACCCATCTCAACCTCCCTAATCCTCTGCTCATATTTCCTACGTTTCTCCTTTTCAAATCTCCGATACAATGAAGCCACTGGTGTAGCACGGTATGAAGAAGCAGTTGGATTAAACACCTTAACATCAAAGAAAGCCCGTTGGTGGTGACCACCCCAGAACCCAACAGCTGAAACATCCAATCGTGCTCCATCCTCACGATTCGCAGTAGCGTATGTGAGTGTTTCACCAGAGAGAGACTGTAAAGGGGGCTCAACACACACATCAGTACAGACTTCTGACAGGATGGCAGCAGTAAAATCCCTAAGTTCGTTGTGCCGAAGGGTGGGGTAGCCACCTGTAGGGCAGTTCATGGAGTGGTCCACAGAGAATCCTTGACCACAAACACACTGGGTTGGCAAGCCAGATGGGAGCCACCCATAGCGTAAGCAGAGAGCATCACGGAAGGCACCCTTATGCAGAGCAAAACCATGCTCCTCTACAGGCAAAAAGGAAAGCCAAGAGGAGGCCCCTTTCTCGCTACACAGTGCCACAATCCTCTGCAGACCAACTGGTAATGATTGACACAAAGTGGCAGCGACCTCATCATGCGCTCGATGCTTCATTCGCACAACTTCACACTTAGCCGAGCGTTGGGCCTCCAAGGTGTCAATGCTAAATGTTAGCTCCTGCTGAACAATCAAAGCAACAAGCGTAGAGGTAATCTTCACAGAAGAATCAAACTCAGCATCAGAATGAGATTTGGGATCACAAATACCAAGACCACCCAGTCTAACAGGTAAGGAAAAAAGAGCCCTCTCCACATCACTAATAGATCTCCCAGTCAGTGCGGGCAAAAGTTGAAGAGAGATGATGTCTTCCAGTGGTTCGAGAAGGGAGGAGATTGCTGGGATGGTACGCACAAAATAGGTCTACTTGCTACACAAGCCATGCGTAAATGCAACATACGCAGCATGAGGGTGAGTTTTTGCAATATTAACCAGCCGGCGAACACAACGGGACCATGACCCGACTTTCTCAGTAATGTATGCCTCAGTAAAGGCGCGGGAACCAAGAGCAGCTCCAAGATGACGTTTGCCCTCTACAGTGATGCTCACTCCTGTGCCAGCAAACTGTTGTTTGGCTTCATCTAAACGTTCTCAGTCACATTACAGAAGTGTGTAGACACAATCAATTTACCTCAAAACAATCCATTCAGTCCCCAGATTTTCCTGGCCTCGTGCATTCCCTGTCCTTCTATTTATAAAACCGTCCTATTTCTAAAGGATTTGAGACTAAATTACTTAAAAGGTTCTGTCGCACTAGAACTACCCTATGAGATATCTCTCATCGACACTGTTACTAGAGGGCACAATAGAAGATATCAAACACCTTTTTCAAGAATTGATATACACAAATTCAGTTTCTTCCCAGCTACTGTCAGATTGTGGAATAGTTCACCTGACTCAGTTGTTAATTTGGATTCCTTTGAAGCATTCCGTAGATCTGCTACTGATTTCTTAAACAAATTATAATTTATAATTCTTTTTATACTTAATTAACTACTTAACTTAACTACATACTATATTGCACGTAGCTATACTCTTTCAGAGTCCTGCAATTACTATAATAATAAAAAAAAACAAAAAAAAACATGTTAACAGTAACTCAGGTATATAGAATCTGGTGACTACGGTTAACAACTACCAGGTAAGTACCCGGATAACAACGCGAGAACTGAACCGGGTGATCAAACAGGCATGGCGCTTATCGATTGGACACTATAAGCGCTTAGTCAGAATTTCAGCGTAAGCGCTTATAATGTCTAATTGATAAGACGGAGGTCTAGCCAAACTAAACTTTCTTTTTGGAAGATGATGATTACCCTTTCCCGCTATGTCTAATTCTGAGCACGGGAGCTCGCACAGGAGTGGCAGTGATCATGTGAGTGAGGCACCACCTCGCAAGAAGAGAAAGAGATCAAGTGATGACCTCACAACAGGACCTCACCTCCAGGAACCAGACCCCTACGAGCATCTTCATCGGTCCATGAGAAAGTTTAGTGAGTCACATGACTACTTAGTCTGGCGCCGCCCGCCTTTTCGCAAAAAGTAAGGGTCTGGTGAAATACAAATATGAAATCTTTCTACCGCCCAGATTCCAATTAATGCGTGCCATTGAATCTCCTTGGCAACGCAATGCTTTTGTTCGGAATCATCTGGCAATACATATGTTGTTTAATTGAATTCCATTTGGTATTTGTATTTCACCAGACCCTTACTTTTTACGAAGGGGTGGGCGGTGCCAGACTATGACAATAATTTATATGGTCTGGTCATAAACTGTGATGACAAGAGTTCATGTTGTGTACCAAAAATAGTAATTGTGGTTTTAACAGTGAAACAAGAGATGATGGTAGCTATGACGGGAAATCCTACTTGGCATTGTAGCAATGTGGGAAAATCCCTACTTTGGCATTGTACAAAGTAGAGGTTTTCCCTTATAGCTACCATCATCTCTTGTTTTACTTCTTTTTATTACTAGAATCCTTTAAATTAGTAACACTGGTTTATGAAGCTAGTACATGTGTGGGTGTGACTGCTGTATTAGAGTATTTTGATCTTGCTACAATACTACACAGTAGATTGGAGGCGTGGTACAATACCTTGTTTTCTACAGAATATGATCGTTGAGGGGTGTGGCCTCAGCACTGATCATTAGAGGTGTGGTAGTCTGTTCTGATCGTTTGAGGGGATGTGGCCCATTGTATGTGCACTTGTTTTATAAACCCAGCTTAGCTGCTACACATTACTACCAGGGATGATACTACAGTCTTTGCATGATGACTAGAGTTGCTGTTTCATTAATAAACTCTGTTGTGCTAAGGTTCAGAGATAATAATCATTGCTTGTATGGTTTATCATCAAGATTGGGCCATGCAAAGTTAATTGTATGTTTCTGGTCCTACCAATTCCCCAGGTGACTGGGCTTGTTTTTTTTTGTTTTTTTTTCATGCAAATTTTTGATGTGGTACACTACATTCAACATAGCAGTATATGGAATTATAAGGGAAAAGGTTGATGTTGTGCTACTTCTAAAAACCAGGCGCTAGCTATATAGCTGCTTCTGTTTTGTAATCACAGGGGAGTAGGAAGCAATCTTGGATTGATCAGGCAATTAAACTTTCACACAGATTGTAGTGGTGTACTACATCCTTAGATTGCCTGTTATATGGTTTTTGTATAGTGTAGTTCAGCAACTGATTGTTCTATTAGAGTACATGACTGCTCTATTAGAGTGTCTGACTGCTCTATTAGAGTATATCGATCTTACTATGGCAAGTATTGGTCCGGCAATTGCCAGGTCTGCCGGACCTACTCTGACGCCCCTGAATAATGCAATTATGCATAGTTATTGTAACTTTGGATTTCGTCATTGGTGAATTATTTCGTAATTCTCTAATTACATTACTATGCACTGCTCTTAACTTTGAATTGAAAACTCTTAAACTTCATTACTCTAGTCGAACAGACAGGCACAGTGGAGTTAGACTGCATGTATTGTAAGACCATTAGTTAGTAGCAATATGGTATATACAATGGGTATAGAATTAGAAGTACGCTGGTAGAGTGGTACATTATGTGTATAGAGAGAGCATTTGTTTGAATATTGAATCTAGCACCTCAGCAATGACTTCTGAAGTGCAGCACATTTTTGTTTCCATAATTAAAAATGACCAATAGTTCTTATGTGTAGAACCTTTGACAATAAACTGAATCAATGTTGCCTAGTGTTAACCACACATTTTAGAGTTGTGTATTGATAAGCTAGCATTTGGAGTTATGAGGATTTGTAAGCTGAAAACTTTTGCTAACTGTCCTCCAGCAGCACAGCTGCACTACTTTAGCAACACACTACTTAACTATCCGTTAGATATTACTATCCTGAGAAATGTAGTGTGTTATATTATTTTGTTACTGCATTAAGTAATAATTATTATTATGTAATGTGTTACGCCCAACACTGGAGGAGCTCATGCCTGCCATACTGAAGGTAAGGGGTTAGGCCCAACACTGGCTCCTCTTACTGTATCTGTGCTGCCTGGCCAGGTAATGGCGAGTGAGACACTGAAACCAACATTTCCAGCAAGCAAAAGACCAATAAAAACTACTACTAGGGAAGATCATGTGACAACAACTCCAACTCCAGAATACAATGTGATGAAGTCAGTATAGAGGACACCAATGCAAACTATTCAAGCTCTTTCAATGTTGGATATGAAGTCTGCCTTAGGAGTTTCTGCAAGTACAGAACAATGAAAAGATAATTTAATATTTTGAGGCACTTTTGGGGCTTGGTTATGTGTAACAATTACTGCCAAGGCACCATGAAGGTGTTGTGAGGTTCTGGTCTATATTTTTGTGAGAAAGTACAAACCTTCATGATCCCTAGTATGCTGTACTATTATGTGATCAACCCTCAAAATGTTTATTACTGGATGACGTGTCATGTGACCTGTACTACTGTGCATTTAGAAAGTTGCTATGGTAACCATATTTAATGAATAAGCTTTCCATGGTAACATCACAGGTGGTAAATGAATCAAAGGTCGTTGGAGAAAAGCAGAGATGGAGTTGTTGCTAAGTAACGTCAGTTGCTATTGTCAAGTGAGTTGTAAGACAAGTTGCCATGGAAACTGATAACAGTAACTGCCACAGAAACATGACATATCCAATGTGTCAGAATTTCTACAAACAGAACGGACTAAGATGAAATCTGAGTTTTATGCTGAAGTAGGTAAGCCACAGTATAGAATCTGTAATAGTGTGTTAGGCCACTACTGCCTCTAGTGTATTTGAATTGTGTTAAGATGTAACTAACATTTTACTTTCCCCTCTGTTACTGCTGACAGTAGGGACAAAACTTGTACAGACTTTAGATTGCAATTAGGCATGTGGCTATTATGCCGGAATATTTTTGGGAATATTAGGTTGTGCAAGTACACAATGTAATGCAAAAAATCTCTTGGATACACCACTAAAATAGTGCATACATAAAAAGATCGAACTAATATATGAAGGGGTCAGCAGCAAAAGGGGAAAAGTGCCATTTGAAAAATAAGGTGACCATGTGGTGGGCATTAAATAGCATTTTGGGTCATAATTGAATTGTTGTAATTTTTCAAAGAAATAAATGTTGAGACTGCCTTGAACTTTTAAATTCTGTTGTTTAGTTAGTAACAACATTATTCACATGCCTTAAATGATCCATTTCATTTTTAAGAGATGAAAAAATCTAAAATGGCACAATTCTCCTTTTTCTGCTGACTCCTTCATATAGACTAGCCACTTACTCTAATAGAGCAGTCAACTTTTGAGTCCATCATTCCAATAATAACCTAACTATGATTTGCTAATTTTGTGTGTAAACTTCAGAAACTATATGTTGAGAACTAAAACAAGAATTTCCAGAAACAATAATTGGAGAATAATACATTTAAGCAACAGTTAATAATGTGGAGAGGAGAGTGTCTAATGCTGTTTAGACTATGGTATGGCTCATTTACAGGTTTACTAAATCACTTAGTCACCTGACATGCTCACTTAGTCACCTACACATGTTCACTTAGTAACCCGCCCTCAAGCAATTTTGTACATGATAAATAATTATAACATGAAAGGAACACTGTGATACTTGATAATACTGTAATACTCTGCTTCTCCGTGTTCTGCAAATAATTCTGAACAAATAGTAGATTAAGTGGCATATCTGTAGCTCTAGCCATTACTCTGGTTACTGGTCGAATAATTATTTTTGTGGGCGCTGTAAGAATTTCAGGAAGAAACCGTTCCGTTGTTCTACATTGCTCTTTCACCCCACACTCATGCTCTGGCTATAAAGGTACATACTTTAAACCACAGTCTAAATAAGTTAGACACCACGACCAATGGGAACTAAGCAATTTAGTAACCCCTCAGGTCCTTAGTAACGTCCTCGCTGCACTCAGGATGCTACAGCCTCAAGCCACTGGGGTTACTAAATCACTTAGTTCCTTGGTATTGGTGTCTAACTATTATATAGTCCTGTAACAGATGAATGCACAGAAGCTAATTGGCTTCTTTTCCGTGTAATGTATATATTTCTAGTATTTGTTCGTTTCCTTATCGCAATTAGTTTAGCCACACGGTGAAGAATGTTTGAGAATATTTTCCTACTGAACCAGTAAATTACTGAAGACCGAGTAAGGAAATTAATAGGTGTTCCTTCAATTACAAAATGCTTGAAGGTTGGTTTCGCTTGTTAACATGGTGACGCATAGCCGAATGCAGTTGAAAATTCTGGGTGGTACTTCATCATCTGTTTTTCAGACGTGCTCACAGAGTTATCGTTGAGGTTATCAGTCATGCTCTTACAATGGCACTGCTTTTACTGGCCAAATTGAATGCATGCTGTCATGTCTTTATGGTTAAATATGAAAATATACTAGCCAGTTTTTACTACACAGAAAAGAAGCGATTTAACTTCTGTACAATCATCTCTATACGGCGATGGATACTCTCCTCTCCATATTATTAATTCTGGATTTAAGCCCAACTGTAATTTTGTACAGTACTCAAAGACATACTGTTTTAGAGGATTAAATGTTTTATCATACAGTACGATAGTACTGTATATAGGGACCACAAAGGAGTAGGCGTAGCCCATGAAAAAACATCACCCAAAAACCAGCCTCATTTTCCCTAATGACGATGAGGCAGTATTGGTTAGGTAAAACTGTGCCCAAACAAGCCTTCAGATTGACCTGAAATGCTTTCAACAAGTTGCTACGATTTAAAAAAAAATCTATATAAAGCTGAAAAGCTGTCTGACCGTCTGTCCGTCTGACCATCACGCCGCTTACTCACTAGACTTGGCATGAATCGACACAATCTGTGCTGATAATGAAGCACTCATTATCCGCCTACTCTTAGATTGTTATCGCGAGTTTGCACGTGCTTCCATTTGTTCTCTACAGCGTGTAGAAGGCCAAGGTGCAGAGAAAACTTGAGCAACATTCCTTTGAAAACCACAGCACATACTGTTCAAGTGGTAGAACGCCTGACCAGCGTGTAAGAGGTCGTGGGTTCGAATCCACGTGTTGACACATTTTTTTCCTTTCTACTCAGTACCTTTTTGTGAACACCTTTTTAAACACAACTTTTAGCTCATCATGTCTTGGCATGCAAAGCACGTATCAACGCGGGACTTTAGTGAAATTTTTAGACGACTACTTGCTACAATGAGACACACTTTAATGCCTACTTTTGGCTAGCATTTTGAAATGAGACCATCAAATTAGCCAAAAGTAGGTATTAAAGTGTGTCTCATTTTAGCAAGTAGTCGTCTAATCTTGTTTTCTTACTTTTTACTGCTGGATCATTTCTCATTTCAACTGTAACATTTTGAGCTTGTTTCCTTACTTTTTGTAGCATGTACATCAACCCCTACTCCCTTTTGAAATTTAGAATTTTTTAAATAGCTAGTTTGTTTACTTTTTTTGTCTAGCTAGCTAGCTAGCTGTATTATACTCTTTTTGTTTTCCATACAGTATAAATATCACTTGATTTTACCTTAGTACACAATAAGCGCCTCTAAAATAATTATCATCTTGTCTTTTAAAGCTATTACAGCGACTGTTTAAGGCTTCAGTTGCAATCCTAATGGCCTAAATGTTGATGATTTTACAGTAAAACATTGTCGGAGAGTCCACCATTATAAGAGTGGAACCCTCGCTTTTAGAAGTCTCGATCCCGAAGTAGATCCGCCCCTTAAAGACACAAAAAAGCGACTAGCCAGCGTTAACAAATGCTAGAGACAACTCCTTGGGTACTACACCCATTCACCCTCATCTTAAGCACACACATTTACTCCTTCGTTAAAATCACGTGTTTGGGTTGTGGCACGTGCCGCAACTATTAAGCGCCTCAATTAATAAGAAGAACAAAGAGGCGGATGAATGATGAACGCAAACAGCATGGTGCAGTGGACAGAACGTAACCGGAACAACAGATTCATGAATTCGACGTCATTACCTTGACTGTCTGAAATTTCTGGAGCCGTACACCTAGCGCAACCGGGTCTTACAGCAGGCAGGCTGGTAGACAAAATTTAGGCGAATTTTGAAAATTTTAAAACTCACTGTACATCGAAACATTCGACTTTTAGCTTCGTTTATCCAAGGTACAGCAGCATTATAACAGTACTAATGCATTCCAGGTGGTTTTTTCGGGTAAAACTTATTGCAAGGCCATTTTTTGAGGTGCGAAAATCCACGAAACCATATGATTTCATACCAACCCCTACTATACAGTACTATCGTACTGTATGATATATATATATAATACATAATTATATTTATTACAGAATTCTCTACATGGTGGTTTCTTTGTAACTGAACTCTCTTCAAGGTAACTTCTTCTAGCTGATCTCTCTACAGGGTGATTTGTTTGCAGCTGAACTCTCTACATGGTGGTTTCCTACAGGGTCACTAGTTTGTAACTGAACTCTCTACATGGTGGTTTCTTTGTAACCGAACTCTCTACAAGGTAACTTCCTTCTAGCTGATCTCTGTACAGGGTGAACTGTTTGCAGCTGAACTCTCTACTAGGCTTCAACGGTATACCGGTACATTTATTTGATTTCGATATCAGTTGCACACCAGTAGTGTTTACTAGAATATCGAAATATCGCGCATGCGTATCACGTGAGTTATTGTCAGCAGTTTTTATTGAACAAACATGGCCGACTCGTCGTGTACAATCGTGCCAAAGAAGAAAGTTGTGTCACCCGTTTGGGATTATTTCGACCTCCATGCAGATAGCGAAGGGAAAATTATTGACGATGGTGTGGCGGTGTGCCGCCAGTGTAACGGCAACGTGCGAGCAAGTGGAGGAAATGCATCAAATTTGCTTTCACACTTAAGGACTCACCACCCGTCGAAGTACACTCTAGTGTTACAAGCCCAAAGGGAGAAAGCGAAAGAATCGTCCACCGCATCTTCGTCATCTACCAATGCCAGCCAAGCTACGCTCCCTGAGTTATTTACCAAAACTCAAAAGTATGAAAGGACTACAAGGCGATGGCGAGAAATAACAGATTCAATAACTTACTGCATCAGTAAGGACATGCTTCCGATTTATACAGTCGAGAAAGAAGGGTTTCGTCGTCTCACTTATACCCTGGATTCAAAGTATGAAATACCTTCAGCTAAATATTTTTCCAGTGTAGCAATTCCAGCACTGTACGAAAAAACAAGGGAAACAGTAGCTGTGGAAGTTCAAAGTGCCTATTACTTTTCTTCCACCACAGATATGTGGTCCAGCTCAACGATGGAACCATATTTGAGCTATACTGTGCATTTCATAACGAATGATTGGACGCTACAGAGTCGATGCCTTCAAACACTGTTTGTTCCTAAAGACCACAATGCTGATAATCTCAGTGAAGTCCTAACAGAAACACTAGCTCAGTGGAAGTTAGAAGTAGGCCGACAAGTTTGTATAACAACAGACAATGACAGCAATATACTATGTGCCACAACTGTAAGGCTTATGTGGACACAATTATCGTGCTTTGGCCACAACCTACACCTGGCTGTTGTTAATTCTATAAAGATGAGTCCAGAGTTCAGTCCAGTCTCGCTGTTTGCTTGGGACTATGTAGAAAGCTAGTGTCTGCATTTTCCCACAGTTGGAAAAAAAAGCGAGACTTGACAAAAGCCCAAAATGATCTTGGTGTGCCCCAGCATTCTTTGGTAACAGACTGTCCTACTCGTTGGGGAAGTTTGATCAAAATGATTGACCGTATTCTTGAGCAAGAAGCTTGCATTCGACAAGTTTTAGTAGTTGATCGTAAGAATGCTCACCTTATTCCAACTTGGCAGGATCTAGAAGTATTGGAGTCGATGAAGGCTGCACTAGGGCAATTAGATGATTTCACAGACATGTTGTCAGGTGAACAAAAGGTTACAGTGTCTTCGATCAAACCTGTATTACACGTTTTGAAATCTAAAGTGCTTAAAGTCTGTGAAGGTGATGCTAATTTAACCAACTCCCTTAAACAAAGGGTTTTGGATTACCTACTGAACAAGTACGATGATAATGATATTGATGAGCTGTTGAATGTCTGCACTTACCTTGATCCAAGATTCAAGGGAGTGTACATTGAAAATGAAGTTGATCTTGCTTTAGTAAAGGATCGTTTGGCTAGAGAAGGCACAGAAATGATTGAAGATCAAGAGGGGGTTTCTGAACCAACTTCTAGTTCCCAGTCATCATCTGCGGTATCTGACCCTAGTATCAAGAAACGTAAACTCTCAAGTTGGCTCAAGGAGACAGTTGAACTACAATCATCATCCAGTACTCCTCAAACTCCAGATCAGAAAATAAATTAAAAAATCGAAGATTATCTAAAGTTACCAATGTTAGATGCTGAAATGGATCCTCTGCAATGGTGGAAGGTTCACATGGTAGTACTTCCCACCATGGCTAAACTGGCACAGAAGTACCTCAGTGTGTGTGCTAGCAGCTCACCTTCAGAGAGAATCTTTAGTTGTTCCGGCAACATAGTTTCTAAAAAGCGAACTCTTTTGAAACCAGAGAAGGTAAACATGTTGGTTTTTTTGAACAGAAACCTTCACTAAATGTTGACTATACCTACCTATCATCTACATGAACTACTATAAGAACTCATCACAACTTTTTTACAACTGTCATGATCAACTTATAACTTTTACAACTGTCATTTACTTACAACCTTTACAACTGTCATTAAATTATACTATAATGTTTACAACTTTTATATCACTAATCACTATACAGTGTTACTTGTGATACCATGCAGGCCTGTGGGTGTGCAGATTACAGGCATATCATGTATGTGTGTAGAATTATACAGTTTATGTGATATACCGATATATCGTGATACATTAGTAGTATCGAAACCGGGTATAATTTTTCCAATACCGCCGAACTTTACTCTCTACAAGGTAACTTCTTCTAGCAGATTTCTCTACAGGGTGATTTGTTTGTAGCTGAACTCTCTACAGGTGATTTATTTGCAGCTGAACTCTCTACATGATGGTTTCTTCGTAGCTGAACTCTCTACAAGGCAACTTCTTCTAGCTGATCTCTCTATAGGGCGATTTGTTTGTAGCTGAACTCTCTACATGGTGGTTTCTTGTAGCTGAACTTTCTACAAGGTGACTTCTTCTAGCTGAACTATCTCTTTCTGTAGTTGAACTCCCTACAAGGTACCTTCTTCTAACTGATCTGTCTACAGAGTGAATTGTTTGTAGCTGAACTCTCTACAGGGTGATTTGTTTGTAGCCGATCTCTATACGGGTTACTTGTTTCTAGCTGATCTCTTGAATTCTCTTCAGGGTGACTGCTCTATTAGAGTATCTCGATCTCGCACTTGCTACACCAAGTTGGATTTCGTGTTATAACTCCGTGGCTTTAAGTCTGATTATTCTACACCATTGTAGAGCCTTTCTAATTTGATTACTCCATCTGTACAGCGATTTTCAAAGCATTACCCCAAGCGGTTTTTCTTGTAGGCCTGGCAAGTAGTCGTTTTTATTAGCTAATCTCGATTATGTAATTGTTACACACTGTTGTTTTTTCGTTGTGTCTTCCTGGTTTTTAGCTCGATTTCTTTCAAGCCACAAAAGGTTTGAGGTTCAATAGTTAACCTATTCACCCACCGATTTTCAGCGTCTTCCCATAAGCGGTTTACCCTGTAGGTGTGACAACATATTGGTGTTATTTTTCGTGAATAATCGCTAATAACTCTTTGCCTGTTTATCATATTCCAACCAAAGTTGGTACTGAGATGCTCCTTTATACCCCCCCCCCCCCCCCCCGTTCTGTGTGCCAAATTTCAAGGCAATCGGATATGGCATTCGCGTTTTATAATAGTTTTTGCAAGTGTGCGAAAAGAGGAAGAAAAACAAGAAGAAAAAAAAGAAGAAACTAAGCCAATTTTTGAAGTCGCATATCTCGGGAACGCTTGAAGCAATTTTGCTCAAATTTGGTATGTGGAGTACTGAAATTGGAGGGCGTGTCCACAGCAAAAATCGTCTTGTTTCATCAAGGCAGCACAGAGCTACGGAGGTGTGAGAATTGCATTTTCGTTCTTCCTGTCAATATACTCATGGGTGTTGCGCGCCAGCTTCTTGGGCCGCACGACACACTACTGTGTGTCTTGATATACTGCTTAAGGATCATGTACTTTAAAGCACTATCGACATACATGCTACACAGCAAATATAGGACACTAATATTTATGCTTGGTTCCAAATATATTAATTATTGTTGCATTAGTTGTTATGCAAAGCAGCAAAGGTTTCGTTTGTTCTGTACAGCACGTTGAAGTCACTGGTAGGGAAGACGCATTGAATGATTAAACTACATTCCTGTCAAAACCACAAACAATAAACTTTAGTGTTTTACATCATTAATGACATAAGGAAACCTCATGCTCTTTAAAAAATGTGACATCACCATGTGCCCTACATAGCTACATTAGCAGTGCTGGTGTTTAATGCTTGGTCCCTCTTCCTGGCATTAATGTGGAGATGGTCCTGCACGTAGGGCAGGTACCAATGCTAAATGGACTTTTCTACTGACTGCGTAACTGAGTAACTGACTGATGCCTTCAGACAAGCGTAACTCGATAACGGCTAAGGCTACAGGCTTGATATTTTCACTGTTTGATGTCGCTTCGGCCCGAGAGGTACCTTTTGGCATACCGTAGTATGTACAATGCATTCTTCATGGACTTACCAGTGTCCTCCTTTGTGTCCCATTCATCTTTGCTGACAGCGAAAAGTGTCGATTTGATGGTAGCACGTGATGGCTTGCCTTCATAATGGAAATCGTCCGTATTTTCATAGTGGCTATTTTGATAGCAGAGGTGCTTTTCAAACAGTTCTTGATTCGTAATGCTGTGTAATGGATTGAACATAGCTGACAACAAAGTGTAATAAATACTTCACTTTTCAGGTGATAATTGGTAGCTGGGGCATGTGGCACCATTTCTTTTGATGCGGTATGCATGGGTTCACCAGTCATAATAATTTTATTTTACAAAAAAAGTTAACAAACAAGTGCACAAAACTTTGGAATTTTCAACTAGAGTAGGGACCGTAGCACATTGATAAAAAATACTGAAACAAGCTGGAGTAGTGCACGATATTAAATCACAGTAAAACAATAAGAAGTGTTATATCCCTACTGTGCATGGTATGATTTAATATCATGGACTACTCCAACTTGTTTCAGTACTTTTTATTGACGTGCTATGGTCCCTACTCTAGTTGAAAATTCCAAAATTTTTTGTGCACTTGTGTAAAAATTACCTAGTGACTATTGTGGCAATCATTTAGTACATTTTTTGTGGTGACTGAGAACCCCGATGTCTTTATGGAGGCAGTAGCTTTATGGTGGATTAGTACAAGTTGTTTTGTCTGTCACTGTTGATGGTGCTGTCACTCTAATTGAGAACTTTGTTAGCCATAAATACGTAGTTGTGACTGACACTGCATCCAAATGACAGAAGGCAGTCTAGAAGACAATTAATAAATTTACTAATAGAAAGCTGGTTGGCATTTTGCAATGGTCACCCCATGTAATGCTTAAGTGATCTTTTAACTTTTCCTTTAGAATCTTATTGTTGTCATGTAGAAAAGATGAGAGTAGGATATGGTTATTTCTTTTGGTGGAAAAATTACAAACCTTCATGGCTCCAGTGACGCTATATAGTAGAGATGGACTGATACCACTTTTTACCAATACTTCTGATACGAGTATTTGTACTGAAATTATCTGCCGATACCGTTTCCGATACCAATACTAAGCATTGAAGCCTAGACAAGTTTATTATAGAAATTTTACTGTTGTGATACATAGCTAGCTATTAAAATATCACGGTAATTGTTCAGTTTGATTGATCTCAGTTCAATCAAGTTTCAAAATATTCATTGTCTAAACATGATAAACATGATAAACATCATTGTGGATTACTAATTGCTTGATTTGAGGTAGTTTTCTTGTAAGTTTATTGATTAGGTAATTAATTATCTGGGCGGCCGATAATTGTACAGTGTTTGTTACAGCCTTGCAACCAAACCTTTTCATGAAAAAGCAAGCAAAGTAGTCATAAACTTATTCTTTGAGAAACAACTGCACTGTTATTTAATTACAAAGGATTCACATGCTCTAAGTATATGTTAAAGCATAGCCGCGAGTGCTATATGAAAATAAAGTACGAGGCGCGCGGCCGAGTACTTTATTTTTCATATAGCACAAGCAAGGCTATGCTTTAAATGATTTATGGAACTTTCTAGTCGTGTAGCTTCACCATACACTAGGACTCGTAATTAACAAGCGTTGCACGAACTATTAGCAGCCTGAATGCACACAAACTAGTTTAACAAAGTAACTCACGCGTATTTCACCATAGTTTGGCATAGTAGACGTTCATCGTGTCTTTTGGCAGGTTTTGCTCGCAACCCACAATCGATTCTATTGCGAGTCACATGGTGAAGTATTTCCGTGATAACTCCAGGACTTGTCCGTTTACATTAACAAACATAACAGCAACGTTATCTTCTCCCACCCATCATCGAAGCATTTAGGTATGTCTATAAAAGCAATCCAGTGGTGGAACTCGTATTGGCTGGGGTGATTGATCACTCAGCGCGGCGAGACTATCAGCCTTCACCGGCTTTGGTGATTAGTCGTACTGGCAAGAGCCCCGTAGGCTATTAGCCTACACTAAGGCACGTGAGCAACTGTGCTTTATTGCCCACAAAGAGTGCTTTATTGCACCGCAAAGAGTGCTTTATTCGCAATAAAGCACTATTTGCGGTGCAATAAAGCACTCTTTGTGGTCGATGAAGCAGTTGGCCGGCTGAGAGTGTGCCTTATGAAATTTAAAGTACACTTTTTCCTTTGATCTCGCCCACGCAAAGTTCTATAATGTATTAGAATACACACAGAGCAATTGAAGCAATACTTGGAAAAGAGTAACAAAGGCTTTTTTTACTACTTTGCTAAGTTATTTGCTACTGGAAACTTAGCTAGAGATATGTAGTTTAATAAAGTGGCGAGTGTCTACTGATGGTATCTGTACCTCGTATTACTGATACCGATACTGGTATTGGTATCGGTCCACCTTCACTGTATAGTACAATGCTATTTGATAAATATCCGTGTAAAAACAGCTAAGCTGTAAAAACAGATTTGGCCTTCAAAATCCTGAATGAAAAAGTTGTATAATCAAACAGGAAATAGCTGCAATGATTGTTAATGCCAATCAATGGCTGCATTATTAAAATTGACAGGTATTAACTTTTTCTTGGTTGTGTTTACATCATTGTAGCCGTTTCTTAGCTACCACCTTTGATTTCACAACTCAGGTCGCATTTGTCAGCAGTTTTTCCATCATATTTTACTCCTTTGTATATCCCAAAGTTGCTCAATTTACAGATAGCTACATGATGATCATGGAAGACAGAAGTTACAATAGTGCTGTATTGCAGAGATAATATCTTTTTGTAATATTCTAATGGAGTACATTTTTGAGGACATTTACACACTAGAATATTCTAGATTTTCCATTGGTAGATCTATGAAAGTAAATTTAAACTAGAAATTAAGTAATTTAATTAGCTGACAACAGCAGTTCAGTGGTGAAGGGTGTGTGAGTTTGATGTGGACATTTTGTCAACATTTCTTCATGCACCTTTTAAAAATTTCTATTAGAGTATTTCATTCCATGATTTTCCACTATGTTGAAATTTCCTTGTAACTAGTAGCTATCACTGTGATTTCTTTACACCACAAAGGTTTAAGATATTAACAGATTTTCAAGTTATTTCCATTAGCAGTTTACCCTGTAAGCATGCCAAAATATTGGTCTTTTTATTGCAAATAATCGTCCACAGTTCTGTGAATATTTATCAGATTTGCACCAAACTTGGTACTTGAATTTGTTGTACTACATCCATAAATTTCAAGGCAAGTGATCTACATACAGCATTTGTATTTTATAATGGCTTTTGTAAATTGTGTGAAAAGAAACAAATTATGCCTTCAAAACGTGAAGGAAGAAAAAAGAAAGGAAGATGAAAAAAGACCAAAGGTAATTAAGCCAAATGCATGGGGACAGCTGTGACAAACACATTAAGTGATGTTTCTCAAATTTGGCATGTGGCATTTGCAGTTTAAAATTTATTTTATTTGGACAAGGGAGTATGGAGCCATGTGACTTCTCTACATCATCCTGACCAGATGCAGACTCATCAGGACACACGATAGTGTGTTGCGCGGCTAAGTACAGCAAGTGTGAACGCATGACGGACAAGTGTGTATTTTATATGCTGTTTTCACAAATTCGTAGCTCAATAGTGTCTGAATGGAAATTAACTAGTTTTGCTGTGGAAACTCCCTCGGAGTAGGACACCTCCTATTTCAAATTTGAGTTGAATACGCTCAGCCATCACTGAGATATGCGCCTTCAAAGTTTGTCTTATTTTCTTCGTTCATCTTCTGCTTCTTTTTCTTCTTTTTGCTCCACTTGCTATAGCTTTAGTTGATTGACTTCAAATTTGGAGGGCAGTAAGAGCACAATGCAGCACATTTACAGCTCAATTTTTATACAGATCTAACTAAGAACAACAGAATTATGTGTGATTTTGAAAATTGCTAAAGTAATTTGTTCAGGGTAATCCGCTTGATGGAATAACTTGAAAATTGGTCTGTACATAAAATTACTATCATAGTACAAACCTTTTGTGATTTGAAAGTATTAGCTAAGGAGATATAAAGCAAAACCAAACATGTGAAATAATAGAACAGTCACTGAGAAGTAAAAAATATGCCTAAAAAATGTCGGAAAAAATTTCTGCAGGTTTTGAACCAGGGACCTCCACACCTATCACCCAAGCCCTTTACCACTCTGCCACTGCTGTCAGTTCCTCGCTCCACTTAATTTCCACCTTATAAATGAAAGTTCTGGTTTAGTACACCAGAATGATAATATCATAAAACATTCTCTATGTGTTGTATTGAAGTGCTCAGAAACAATGTGTGCTATTACAGTACTACAAAAATAATGAAAATAGCCTATACCAAGTGTGTCGTGTGGCCAAGTACAGCCGGTGTGGGCAGGTGACATACTCATTTTATGGAACCAATAGAATGTTGTTCTCATGTATCTGTAGCTCGATAGTGCTTGAACAATTTCTGCTGTGAAAACTTCCTCAGGGTAGGGCATCTCCCATTCCTAATTTGAGTTGAATCTGTCCAGCTATCATTGGGATATACGTGCCTTCAAAATTTGTCTTATTTCGTAAACACGCAGTCTTTGATGATTTCTGTGGTAAAGGGACAAGCTGTGAACAAAGGTGCGGCCTTAAAAATCCTGGTTGAAAAGGTGAAATCAAGGTAGTGGTTGAGAAATGGCTGCAATGATGTTAATGCTAATTTAAATCATTGCAGCCATTGTATTGGTGCTGCAATGGCTGTAATGATGTTAATACTAATAAAATAGCATTAACATTGCAGCCATTTCTTGGCCACAACCTTTGATATCACAACTTTTTTCACCCAAGCCTTTTTAAAGCCACACCTTTTCCCACAGCTTAGCTGTTTGCAGATATATGTTTGTGTTCATCATAAAGGTCATTATCAGGTAGGAAACAGTCTCAGTGTAAATATTATGTTTTCTTTTTTCCTGTCAATATACCGATGCTGGCTTTCTTAGCCATATGACACTACAGTGTGTCTTGTTGATCACTTATTGGCATACATTACAGCTTGGGGTATAAAGCGTCCATTGTTTTATGTCTATCAACAAATTTGGAGATTGTATCCTACAACTTCTACTGTGGGCAGGTGAGCAGGCTCATGTGATCCCTAGCTGTGTTGTTACCATGACAACAGGTTTACAGAGGATGAAATAGAGCAGCTAAAAATGTCAGTTGTGTAGGTGTGATTGTGTTTTCATTGTTCAGTTGCTAGGTTACAGCAGCAATATGGTAACCATTGGGCAAAAATAGGACGTCAGATGGACCGTAGAGATGATTCAGTAAAGCTGAAGTTCAGTAGATTTGGGTCAGTGTGTGGTAAGCATGTTAGAATTGTGGTTTCACATTGCAAGTATATTTCATGAGATTTTCTATATGTAGCACTGGTATTTCCTGTTAATATTAAACCATACTTATTGTTACAAGCACAAGGAATTTAAGCTCGATTGGGGATTAAAGAATAGACAACCTGCGACTAATTTAACCCCTAATTAGGGATATCTGCTAGTATATTTTCAGGTATAGGCAAATTCCCTTGTTTCACTACATTTGATCCCTAATTGGTTATCTGAACTAATAAGGGAGAATGGTAGGGCTGCACCAATTCTAGTATTGATATTGGGCTGATACTGCTGTTCTCATGAAGTATCGGGATTGGCTATTATATTGCTTTCTTATCACATGTGAAATCAGTTTGTACTTTCCAGGCACAATGGACACCTGTATGCAATAGAGCTGAGCGATACTGCCATTTTAGTATCACGATCGATACTAAAGCCACTATTCACGATACTGAATAGTTCACGATACTTACAAATATGTCAATCATAGCTGGTGCTACATAGTGTATTCCTCAGTATTCCTGCAGGAAGTCTTTAAAAGTAGCATCAAAACTAGCCACTGTCATCCTTGTTTACAGTAACAGTTATTGTAACACATGCTTTGAAGTTATGTTATGGTGTTCACACCTCTCTGCAGGGGTAACCAGATTATGACTTACAAGGATTCTTGAGCCTAGTACAGATGGATTTTTAATGACAATAATGTACAGGCATGGTATCATGATAGTTAATAACAAAATATCGCGATATCGATACTTTCAAAATATCGCGATATATCGCTATAACGGTAGTATCGCTCAGCCCTAGTATGTAATCCTAATAGCTGTCAGCAAAATTACTGAACTCTGACATGTCCGAGGAAAATATCGATATACTCTAATAGAACAGTCAATAACTGTAATACAGGGAGCATAACTGTTTCATGTGGTCATATACTGTTTTGGTGAGCACCATTATCAGCACTTCTTCTCAAACCATAGTAATAGAGTGTACTGGACTAGCCCGTGAATTGGTTTGCATTTTCAGTGACTTCAGTTTTTGTTGTTGTCTTTTTTTGTTAATTAGCTACTTCACATGAACTTTTATCATACAGTACGATAGTACTGTATAGTAGGGACCACAAAGGATTGGGTGTGGCCCATAAAAAAATATCACCCAAAAGCCAGCCTCACTTTTCGTTTTCTCTGACGATGAGGCAGTATTGGTTAGGTAAAACTAAGCCCAAACAAACCTTCAGACCGACCCGAAACGCTTTCAACAAATTGCTACGGAATTTTAAAAAATTATCAAATAGAACTTTTCTAGTGACTGACTGACTGAGTAACTGATTGACTGAGTAACTGACTGACTGAGTGATTGACTGACTGATGCCTTCAGACAAGCGTAACTTGATAACTGCCAAGGCAACGGGCTTGTTTTTTTTTCACTGTTTGACATTGCTTCGGCCCAGCAGGTGCCTTTTGCCATACTGTAGTACGTACAATGCACTCTTCATGGACTTACCAGTATCCTTTTTTTGTGTCCCATTCATCTTTGCTGACAGCGAAAGGCGGTAGCGCATAATGGCTTTGCTTTGTAACGGAAATTGTCTGTATTTTTCATAGTGGCTACTTTGATTGTAGAGGTGCTTTTTGAACAGTTTTTGATTCATACTGCTGTGTAACAGGTTGAACATAGCCGACAGTGAAGCATAATGGGTACTTCACTTTTCAGATGATAATTGATAGCTGGGGTGCGCGGTGCCATTTCTTTCTTTTGATGCGGTATGCGTGGGTTCACCAGTCATAATAAGTTTTTACAAAAAAAGTTAACAAACAAGTACACAAAAAAATTTTTGGAATTCTCAGGTACAGTAGGGAACATAGCACATCGATAAAAAGTACTGAAACAAGTTGGAGTAGTGTATGATATTAAATCAGTAATACAATAAGAAGTGTTATATCCCTACTGTGCTCAAGATACCATAATGGAAATGCACAGTAGGGATATAACACTTCTTATTGTTTTACTGTGATTTAATATCGTGCACTACTCCAGCTTGTTTTAGTACTTTTTATCGATGTGTTATGGTCCCTACTCTAGTTGAAAATTCCAAATTTTTGTGTACTTGTTATTGTGCAAAAAATGTCATGAAATACCATGAAATATACAATTACGGTATAGCAAATAAATGTATGCAGTCATGAAGTAGCTAAGGTATTTGGTATCAGCACTTGCAGGTAATCCCAAGGTAAGTACTTGAAGTATCAGTAAAAACTGTAATGGTACAACTCTAGAGAATGAGTGTTCGTTTAATTGTGAGTCATTCAGTGAGCTTGTTGAATATTCAAATAAAACATACACTTGTTGACAAAGTGAGTGATCATTTGATAGTCAAACGTTTTAAACAAAATTTTGGAACATAATTGAATTATTTGCTATAAATTAATTTGAAACTGCCATGAACTTTTAAATTCTGTTGTTTCCTTAGTGACTACATTATTTGTGTGGCTAAAACAAGCCATTCTAATTTTTAGAAAATGGAAAATCTAAAATTAATGGCGCATGTCCCTTTCTTTTACTGACCCTTCAACTGTATTGTATACCACATCAAAGAAACGGTGCCAAGCATGTTATAAATTTTTGTGCACCCATCTATCAATTACTGAAAAGTGGAGTGGTCATTACCATAGAGTTTGGTTGTTAGGTGCATATGCTTAATAAAAGTTCGCGAAACAATATTGAGATTAGTACATAGTTGTTAAGCGCATGCGCCTAACAAATAAACCTCATCGTGGATTCACTCTCTTGGGGTGGTGTGAATAGCAGTCATTACATGTACTAACATTTTGAGTCCAGTTTTTGTGCACCGAGTCCTTCGTTTGGAGAATACTACAGAAGACCACTTCACTTGGTAAGTATAGTACAAGCATGTATTTTGGCTTTGTACTTTGTGAAATTTCGTGCTATACAATATTAGCAAACATCTAGCATTTCTTCTCTTGTATAGCTTTGTCTCATGTTGGAGCTATGTGTTCGTCCACATACGCTTATCAAGTACGAGAGACTAAACTTGTATTCGCTTAACAAGTAATATGCACTTAATATATACGTGCGCTTATCAACCCGACTCTACGGTACTTTATTCTCAGCCTGTTACACAACACAGTAGCATTTCTAATGAAGAATAGTACAAGAAATTATAGATGATTCCTGTTCTAGAAAATATTGCTTCTTTGGCCCGGGACTAAGTTAGTTTTACCTTTGAAATAATTATGTATTTGATTCCCTCTTGTTGATTCCTATTACTCTTCTCTTCACTTTTTCCATCTTTTCATTGCCCATGTCTGCTTCAGATGCAACTGCACCTGTACTGTAGCTTCTATCTTTCTAGCTATACAACACATAGTCTGGGCCCATGTTAGTGATTGATTATGGATACAAGAATTATTCAGCATATACAACATGTAATACCTCAGATGGATGTGCAGCTGAGACATGTCAGTCTTGAAAGTTATTGAAAAGTGTGACTACTGGGCTATAGTACTACTGGGCTATAGTACTACTGGGCTATAGTACTACTGGGCTATAGTACTACTGGGCTATAGTACTACTGGGCTATAGTACTACTGGGCTATAGTACTACTGGGCTAAACATGACATGTCTCACTCACATCCTTTGGATCATACAGAATGAGATGCCACAAACCTGGCAGTGGAGACATACAAATAGCAAATTTAGACTATTTATTGAGTGTCTATGTTTTATCCACTGATCAATTTTGTTGTGAAAACAATCCAAGCAACAACTTTTCAAAATAGGTATGGCCTTATATGGTTTAGCTGTTTTTAGAATCTGATTCCATTTTTGTTACAGTATTCTGTTGCTAGGTGCCTGGGGCAAGGAAGAACTAGAGTCGCTGGTATCTGCTGTGACAGAATGTGGAGAGGATGATATTAATTGGAAAATAGTAGCTCGGAAAGTTAAAACAAGAAATTATCAACAGTGTCATAGGAAATGGTATGTTATATATATGGTATGGTACACTGTACATGTTGCTATATTTAGGGTGTTCTTCATGTGCTGGAAACAGTTAGAATCACCAGTTTCATGGTGCAAACAAGACACTATTAGACTTGTACAAGAGTAAGCCACGCCTATTGTAAGGGGTGTAGTTTGTTTCATCAACAACAGACTTAGCCAATCAACTGCCACGGATGAGGAGGAAGTCGATTGGAAAAAAATGGCTGAATCTGATTGGCCATCATAAGACTAAGTCAGCTCCACCCACTCAGTATCACATGATTCTCCAATAGGGCTCGTTCAGCTAGTTACCTACGTAGCAAATGGGCAGCTCTACGACGACAAGTACCCAACTATGAGCTACACAGCTTTAGAGGTTAGTGAGGGTTACCTTGTGATAAGGGATATTGTTTCTACATTCAGCAAAACTATTGAAATTATTCAGCTTGTTATGCTAGCATTATGTTTGATGCTTTCTAGCACCTATTACACTCTACATTACACTCTACATTATGTTCTACATTACAC
Organism: Dysidea avara; assembly: GCF_963678975.1. Classification (NCBI taxonomy): domain Eukaryota; kingdom Metazoa; phylum Porifera; class Demospongiae; order Dictyoceratida; family Dysideidae; genus Dysidea; species Dysidea avara. Next base: position 840,984 of record NC_089280.1, read on the forward strand.
TCTACATTATACTCTACATTACACTCTACATTATGCTCTACATTACGCTCTACATTATGCTCTACATTACCCTCTACATTATGCTCTACATTACGCTCTACATTATGCTCTACATTACCCTCTACATTATGCTCTACATTACGCTCTACATTATGCTCTACATTATACTCTACATTATGCTCTACATTATGCTCTACATTACACTCTACATTATGTTCTACATTACACTCTACATTATACTCTACATTACACTCTACATTATGCTCTACATTACCCTCTACATTATGCTCTACATTACGCTCTACATTATGCTCTACATTACACTCTACATTATGCTCTACATTATACTCTACATTACACTCTACATTATGCTCTACATTACACTCTACATTATGCTCTACATTACCCTCTACATTATGCTCTACATTATGCTCTACATTACGCTCTACATTATGCTCTACATTACGCTCTACATTATGCTCTACATTACACTCTACATTATGCTCTACATTATACTCTACATTACACTCTACATTATGCTCTACATTACACTCTACATTATGCTCTACATTACACTCTACATTATACTCTACATTACACTCTACATTATGCTCTACATTACGCTCTACATTATGCTCTACATTACCCTCTACATTACACTCTACATTACGCTCTACATTACGCTCTACATTATGCTCTACATTATGCTCTACATTATGCTCTACATTACGCTCTACATTACGCTCTACATTATGCTCTACATTATGCTCTACATTAAGCTCTACATTACGCTCTACATTATGCTCTACATTACACTCTACATTATGCTCTACATTATGCTCTACATTACGCTCTACATTACGCTCTACATTATGCTCTACATTACACTGTACATTACGCTCTACATTATGCTCTACATTACGCTCTACATTATGCTCTACATTATGCTCTACATTACGCTCTACATTACGCTCTACATTATTCTCTACATTATGCTCTACATTACACTCTACATTACGCTCTACATTACGCTCTACATTACCCTCTACATTACGCTCTACATTACCCTCTACATTACGCTCTACATTATGCTTTACATTATGCTCTACATTATGCTCTACATTACGCTCTACATTATACTCTACGTTATGCTCTACATTATGCTGGCATATTAGGCTGGTCCCTATAGTACGTTCACGTTGAGCTGAATCCTCAAAAACATTTAATAACTCATGGATGCAATTACACACGATCTTGAAATTTGGCTCATTTGTAGTACTGCTTGATCCGCTAAACATATTTCAAAATCTTTTTGTTCAAATGTTTGACATAATATTTACGGCCAATCAAAGTTTTCACAATACATTTCCTATGGGGAAGCCATATAAGTACAGTGTCCATTACAGCCCTTTCCCGAACTTGTAATGGAGCCAAACCGTACGTGTCTGTTGTTGACACCTTTGCTGTTACCAATAATCATCTGGTTAGCTGAAATGTTAACTCGGTTGAGAAAAAAACCACTTTTAATTTTTAGCTGTTTTTCAGGATTCAGCTCAACGTGAACATACTATAGCATAAAGTTAATGTCAAAATTCTGACTGCCTGTTATATGGCTTCTAGTGGGATAGTTGTCATATAGTACAAAATTTAGTAGTAATACATACAATAATGTGTGACCAGATTTTGGAAAAACATTCCAAATTGAACATTACAAGTTTCGAGATAAACAATTTTAAACAATTCAAGATAGCATAACTTGCCAAGAATAGCAAGCACACGTATGAAATCTACACAAAAGATGCATCTATCTAATACCTTTCAGACCACTTCCAGTACTTGCAGCTGCTTCTAAAGTTTCCCGCTAAATAAGATGGAAAATTTGAGCAGTTGGATGAGCAAAGTAGTATCACGAGTGCTCACTAAGGGGGGTGGACAAGAGATAGACTTCAAAATGGAGGCAAACCACAGAATCCAGACATTAGATTACAGGGCTGTGCTGGCTTCTTGGTGGCTGATATGTAGCAAAATAAACAACAACAAAAAAACGTCTGGCCAACATTATCAGGCCATCCATAAACCACTGATTCTTTCCAAGCCAGTCCCTTCACAAGGCCAGAAACCGCCATTCGAGCTCTCTACACCACCCAGAAAAGACGTCTGTTACAACCAGCCTTGAGTAATTTGAGTAGTACTGAGAGTCAAAACTACTAGTACAATAGTGTAGCTATCCACTGGAGGTGTTAGTTTGATTTTGCCTGATGTGCGATTTGGTAAAATCTGGTCACATATATGAACCATCAATATGTGATGCACATTTGCACTTGTAATATGAAGTGAATGTGAGGAAATGTTATTCTTTCACAGTTATATATACTACCATTAAATATAGACTATGAACAGCCTGGATGTACTGTATGTGTGACCCAGTCTGGGAAACTGGTCTTATCGCCCATGTCAGCAGATTTGATTTTTCACCAATAACTCAAAGCTACATGAATAAATTATCTAATTTCATTATCAAAATCAGCTAGACTTGAGTGGTCTGCTTTTCCCAAGCCCAGTGGTGATCCGTACATGCAGTGTAAGGCCTTAATGAAGCTCTGGTCATGACTGTATGTGGCTGTACAACTCCGTGGTGTTGAATAAAGAGCTGTGCTGTGAAATTGCTATCATTTAAGCCAGTTTTGACACCTGAATGACCCTTAACTTGGTCTGATTCGTCTCTACGCCTTCCTTTTCAATTTTTAAAACAGCCTCTTGTCCTCTTTCCGGACCCCCGTCTCCCTCCCCTTTGGAGCTCGCCTGATACAGTCAGCCTAACTATCTAAAATGATGGGAAACTTAGCTGTTGGCTACTTGTACAGTGGATGTTCTGTAAGGTAAGAAATTTGTGTAAAACATGTGAAAATTTGGTGCACATAGCTTCAACACACTAAATACTTTAAACCGGCATTTCTCGACACTTTAAAATAGGCGATAAGACCAGTTTTCCCAGACTGGGTCACATATGAGAATCATGGACTACAACTTTGCGTTCTTCATATGCATTGGTGGTAGAAATCCACGCTTAGGTAGCTACTGTATGTAGTCAGTTTGTGTTCACCTGAGCCCCACCCAAAAACTATTATAGTAATGTCAGAGGTGAACACATGTTCACTCCCAATAGCTTTGTACTGGAACAAGCATGTTTTCAACATGTCTGCATGCCTGAATTGTCTACACTAAATGTATGAGCAGATTGGTATAAACAGTGGACCCCGGGAACAAGAACCCAACTTTTTGTGGATTTCATACTTCCAATGTTTATAGCATTACATATTTGTACTAGATACCTTTGTAAGTCACAGTAGATACTTGCATAGCCAGACCACTCTTTCTCTGTCATGGTGATGCCTCAAATCAATAAACACCTACTACTTAACACAGGCCACTCATTCTTCAGCAACTGGTGGTATTAATCAAAGATATGGCATCACCTTCGTATCAAACATGACACACATAGTGAGGCACAAAGTCTGTCAACCTACTGGTGTAGCATACTATCTACGCATGCAGTGATCATTTCTATTTCCCTGGAAGTACTAAAGTCTCTTTTAGTAGCTAACTAGTTGACCTATTAGACTAGTGTGCTCATTGTGCAGTACTAGTGGCCTAATGCATGCAATGCAGTAAGTTGCAAACCCTTTTTCAGAGGCACTTATAAATTATAAACATCATATAAGGCACACCATAATGGAGAAAAGGCAGATTGGCTTTTGCGAGACTGACTTGTAGAGGTATCCAGTACAAGTATAAACATTGTGAATTAATTCCAAGAAAAGTTGGTCCCAGCATCCACCATTTATACCTACCCTTTAAAGCCTCAAAGTGTTGCCTGTATCAAATGGCTTTTCTTGATAAACAGTTCCAGCTTTTAAAGGGACAGCGTTAATAAATAATGGACAGCTGGCCAACACACTACTTCTGTAAATCAATTAAAGTAAGGAAATTTGGAAAACAATGGATGATAGTATACTATTGTTTCTCACGTTAGGCCAAAGTTCATAGTTCGGATAATGAAAAATTCAGATAATCAAGGGGCCACTGTATATGGAAAAATTATGTTGGTTAGGGATCATAGAAAAGAGTTTTTAACAAGAAATGGGGGCTCAGGTGACTGTAGGTCAGGAGATTTACCCCTTACCAGTTCTACTCACATGTTTTTCCATTCCCATTCCAGCTAATGTCAAGTGTGTCCACAAGAAACTGATGAAGAATGGCAGTGTAGTAACCTCATAGCAATTACAATTCTTTAGTATTTATAAAATGTATAATTCACTATTCAAACAGTAACCATGACAACAAGGTCAGTGTGGTCTTGAGGTGAGGTAGGAATCAGATTGTCGACGGTGACGAGGAGGTAGACTGGACTTGGGAGGGGGTAACATTTTTCCCTCCAAAATGTCTTTAATATGTTGTACGATGAGATTGATGGCCACTATAGCGAGGGAATGACATCATTAATTTGAGGGGAAATCACTTACCATTGTTCTCTGCCCCTCGGGGTATAATGACATCAGCATATTTCTTAGTCTACAAGAATAAGAAGAGTGCCACACACTGTCCTAATAGTGTTAGCCCGGGCATGAACTGAACTGTCGGGCATGAACTGTCAGGTGGTAATCCCCTCTATTTTGTTTAAGCATTTTATTGTAATGGTCCCTACTAGCTTGGAAATTCCTAATATTTTCTATACTTGTTCACCTAAAGTAGTCAATCTTAAAACATCATATACAGTAGTTCATTAGTTAGTGACTGTATAATTGACTATTTACTGTGGACAGATACTTACAGGCAAGCAAAACTCTTCAAAAGCTGGTTTCACGAATTGTGTGTACTGAGTCAACACTTGCTCTAGCTCTCGTCCTCTCTCATTGATATCTCTTAACACTGTTACCATGGTGAATAATGACATGTAAACTAAGGGGTGTGTGTTACATACCTCTTCTAGCCAATCGAGTGTCACTATCTGTGTCAACAAACAACTTCATCTGTAACATCTCTCTCACCTCAGAGCTGTACAATACTAGGATCCCTTCAAATAGGACCACATCAGCTGGGTATAGTGTCCGAGTAGTTGGTTGCCTATAGCAGCAAGCTGTAACTACATTTCTTGTATGAATTGTAATTACAGTATAGGCGCTTCTGAACCGTGGTATCGGGCAATGATCATAAAAGTGTTCACATAAATGAATTGTTTGGATAATTCATTTATAAACATACATCACACACTTCAATTGAACAGTCGTTCTCAATTTAAGAAAAAAAACCAAAACATTTTTGAATAAGATCGCTGCAAATCCCTATACTGACTCCGTCACAATTTAGCTACATAATACTCTATTCATCTATTAGACACAGCAAAACTCATGTACTGATATTAACTCCACATTTACTCAGTCTTTCTCCGTCTTGGAACAAATTTTATCCAGTACAGCCTAGCTTGAGATTATTATAGTCATAGCAGTAGCCCATTACGTTATAGTTAAACCAAGAGTTTGTAATGGTGTAGGGAGAGTGTCGAACTACGCTATACCCTGTGAAAAATGAGCCTGTAAAGTCCTGACATTGAACTGTTCAAACAACTTGGTGATTTGTGTTGATTGGTGACTAATTATAAGTGCAGTGGGTGCACGCATACACATTGCTACAGAGTGAAAGAGCAGTGTACTTGAGAAGAGTATGGTACAATGTACTAAGGAACATAAAGATACAGCCAACTAACCTGGAAAGCCATTGTTATTGGAACAATTTACCAAATGAAATAATTGAATGTTCTACCCTAGATGAATTCATGTATCACCTAAGTTTTGTATGATCACGTATGACTAGCGGCTGGACCGAACATTAATTTTAGACAATCATATATAAATTTGATTTACACAGAATGTATTGTGCTTATTATTTGAGGTTGTGCAGTTGCACCCTCCACTGTGTTGTATCTGCTGTGTTGTATCTGCTGTGTTGTATCTGCTGTGTTGTATCTGCTATGTTGTATCTGCTGTGTTGTATCTGCTGTGTTGTATCTGCTGTGTTGTATCTGCCTTTCACAGTAATAAAATCCAAATCCAAGCCATAGATATCAACTTCATGCGTGACATCTTAATACAAGATTTCATCATGGTCGCCATTCTCGAAACTGCTGATAGTGAAAGTAACCTGTCTAGATGGGGTTTTAGGCTTTTAGCCAAAGGGATTCAATGCGGACCACCCGACCAAACTAAGAAAGTGTTAAATCTGGGCAATCAACAGCTGTCAGATTTACGAGAGGACACAAATATATGTGGGCTACTTTATAGGCTCATTTTTCATTGGGTATAGCAAAGTTCAATACTCTCCCTACACCATTATAAACTCTTAGTTAAACCCCACCATGAGTAGGATATTGTAGTTATCAACTTGAGGGGTGAAGCCAAGGTGTTGATAACTAGATATCCTATGAGTACAGGTGGGGTTAACTGGCTTCTATCCCGCACTTTGAAGCAGTCAAGTTCACAAACATGTCAATAAGGCTAGACAAGCTGTATGGCTTCAATGAACTTGTAGTTTTACTTGCCTGGTTTACTAGTCTTGTTCCAGGCCGTCCACGCACTAAATCACACTACTTCACATGATCTAATGCGTGGGCAGTCCAGGATGACAAAAGTTTACAATGTGTATCTATGGCTTCAATTTTTGCTTAGTTTGTAGTTTTATAACTGTGTGTAAAGCTTCAATTTACTTTGATTGCGCTTCTTTCAATTGAAGGTGTAAATATATGTTGTCTTCCATATATGTACTGGAGTTTAACTACCATTCCCGGGGTTTAACTTTGATGTAGGGCTTCATGGGATAGAATGTGCAATTTTTGACAGGATTTGAACAATGGTCCCAAGACGGAGTCAAGACAGAGCAATATGGAGTTAACATCAGTATATAATGGGTTTTGTTGTGTGAGTTGGGTCAAAATAGGGATTGGTGGTTTACATTACCACCCCAGCAATCCCTTCTTGTTTCCTGGCTTTGGTTTAGTAGTTCCATTCCCTTTTTGAAAGTTCAAATATTTTATCCATCTATTTTTTGTGTGTGTGTGTTTTTTTAATGCAGTAATGGATTTGTTTGATAATGAAGAGTGTTTAGGATACAACAATTTAGTGTTTCTACTCTCAATCATTCAGTATACACATGAAGCATACAGAGACTCCTACTATACAAGTGCAATGAAAAATTAGGAATTTCAAGTTCGATCAGGGATCATAGTAAGGAAACAAGGGAGGTTGTCTATACCTGCAGGTATACAAGTGGACATTTACTCCCTAATTCACTCTGTTAAGGGATTAAATATCCATCTGTATACCTGCAGGTATAGGCAACCTCCCTTGTTTCCTTACTTTTTATTTCTATGATCCCTGATCGAACTTGAAATTCCTAATTTTTCATTGCACTTGTTTGTTTACTTTTTTTGTAACATAATTATTGACTAGTGCACCTGCGCAACCACATCAATAGAATGAATGGCGCCCGACAGTATTAATAACGTCTAGACGCGTGTCCCAACTATCAATTAGGGAAAAGTGAAGTAGCTGTTACACTTTGTGTCAAGCTATGTTCAGCATGTTACACAGCGTTTCGAACAAAAGACAGTACGAAAATTGCCTCTACAAGCTGTTTACTCACTACGAAAAATTGAAGCGTGCCCTAACTATCAATTAATGAAAAGTGAAGAAGCTGTTACGCTTTGTTTCAAGCTATGTTGAGCATGTTACACAGCATTTTGAACGAAGAACAGTATGACAACTGCCTCTACAAGCAATCCACTCGCTATGGAAAATACGGATGATTTTTACGTAGCAAACTATTGAGAAGCCATCATGCGCTACCACGAATTGACACCTTGTGCAGTGTCAGTGAAAAGAAATGGGACACAAAGGAGGACAAAGGCAAGTCCATGATGCACTCATTGTAGCTACTGCTGTTGGCGAAAAGGCACATACGTATCAGGAGAAGCGACGTCGCATAGTGAAGAAATCAAGCCCGTAGCTCTAACCAAAGTCGAGTTACGCTTGGCTGAAGGCATCAGTCAGTCAGTTAGCAGAAAATTCTGTTAAACACAAAAATTTTAAAATTTCATAGAAACTTGCTGGAAGGGTTTAGATGTGCCTGAAAACCTTTTTGGGTTTAACCAATACTGCCAAGCTGTAATGAAGGTAAAGTGAGGCTGGTTTTGGGGTAATACAATTGGGCCTATTCTCCATGATCCCTAATATACAGTACTATTGTACTGTATGATGAACTAGAATTTGCACTACTAGTGCCTTTAATAGCTGTCAAATTCAGTGCAAGCTTTGTTGTTATCAGGTAACACTTTACAGTATTATTAGAGTATTTACATGACTGCTCTATTAGAGTAGTTAGTCTGATCTTGAACATCCTATGAATGCTAATCACAGAATGAAATGCCATTATACTATAACAAATTATAATGAAATTTCAATGACAGAGAATATAGAAACCTCTACAATCCAGGAGAATAGAATATCAGTCTTTACTGCCAAAACTTGTAATTTATGAAGTTTCAGGTGACTAATTACTGATAAATCATTACATGGGATATGTAATTACACAACAGCCTTGCCTAGCTTCCACATACCTTGAGTGTGTCTTGAAGTCATATATCGGAATGTTAACCACTTTGCCGTCTAATATAGCCTCAAGGGTGCTGATGAGTAGGTCATTATCAAATGCATCTGTGATGTCATAAATAACATTACATCATTATGTGTGTAGTGTAACCCTGGGCTGGTTACTATGGGATACAGATGATCACACAGTGACCTTATTAAGAAGATTACACAATTAGGGATTACCATAATGGCCGGTTTAGACAGGTGACCTTATTAAACAGGTTTCAGGGGTATGCCACACCCACACACATACCTGGATGATCAAAGTTGTAGTCACCATTATAAGCTGCTTCTTTCTCTTCACTTGACAACACTTTGTAGAAGCTATCTTGATTGAGGATACACACCTTACGTTCAACCGTGTTCACTTTGTGTTGTCCCAGCTCCTCAATAATCTTACGACACACTGTTGTCTACAAGAGGAAATGACAGTTGTATTACTCTGGGAAGAAATGACATGTAAGATTCTTGAAAGCAGAGACATGTTTAGATTTGCATGTCACTTTTCCCTCAATCACAACACACTAGTGTTAAAGAGTGATGCTCTAGTACATTACAAATGGTTGGTAACTTGGAGGATTTCTACAAACAATTGTCCAGCTTTCTACTGTCATCACCACTCACTAGAGTCTAGTGAAGGCCTTGTGTTTCTGTTGAAATGTCTCTTAACTTCTTTTTCAGCCAACAGCAGAGGCTCATAAAATATTTAGACCAACATACGGTATGGTATGTTACAGTATGGTATGTTACAAGTGGTTTGTAATATTTTGGAAGATCAGTTCTTAATGTCACATGTGAAATACACAGAAATCTATACTTTGCTGTGTCACCATTAACACTTGTGCACCTGTTTAAATATTTCACAGAATTTGCAGGTATTGACTAATGATTCTAATCATTGTAAAGCTGATCGGTAGTATGACATATGCCACCAAAGTTTCATGTGAAGCACCCAAATCCTAGTGAACAAAGACCCTACTTAGTTTAGTGGATGTCTTCTTTAATAGTATTGACAAAACAGTAACAAATTTCTTCTTGTTATAAGGCAATGACCTTAGGATGCGCAACAGCCATTTTGCTTTTGTGGCAAGACATAATATGGCTTTATTGTAACCTCAAACACAGTGAAGTAGCAAGAGGATATGTCCCATGGGTGAATATTGTAGTAATGTCACGTGATATGTGGTACATGCTTGTTCTTCAAATTCCATTTTCAGAGATGAAGAATGACAGGTCTCATTATTTATGAATGAACTGTGCCAATCGTGCCATGTTAAGCTAATGGTTGTAACTTGTTCCAGTGCATACGGAGTGGTCCCTGAAATTAGCAAGAGTTCATAATATTATAACTCTCGTTATATTATGAACTCTTGATATTAGCTGTAGCAGTACAGTGAGCCCCACCCCTTGGAGGATTGGAACTCTTATTACTCAGTTACTAGTTAGTTTGTTGATATATCATGTAGCCTAAAAGAATTGTCCCACCTGGCAACTGTAGCTTACGGACATTTGATTTCAGCTTTGTTTCACTTCTCCAGATTACGACAGATCTGTGACCGAATTTTGGAAAATCAGCCATAATTAGTGCTGTACACCTACAAAACTTTTGTCACCAGTTAATTCCCTACCAATAATTGGTAATAACAAGACAGGATGTTGATGGTCACTTTGGTACCACCCTAAACCTTCCAGCAGGCTTGTTGAGTTGTATTATGTCAGCCAATACACAAACAAACCAATTAACTGCAATAACAGTTATTACAATCACATATTTACACATTCTTTGAGGTTATGTTATGATGTTAACACTTGTCAACAGGGGTAATTTATGACCAGATTTGTGAAAAGGTACCTTTTTCATACATTTGACATACCAGCAAACAAAATGTCACAACTGTTGACTCCTTGACTTTCTTTTTGTATCAAAACGTAGCCACATAATGTAGGGATACTCATGGAAAATTACAGACACGTGCTTGCAATGATACAAAAGTTACCAAGTTAGAAAGTTGAAAAAATGGGTTAAATTTTATGTGTGAAAAAGGTACCTTTTTGCACAACCGGTCACATTTATGGTTTACCAAGTGGGTGGGCAATAGCCGGTTTAAAGGTTTCTTCACCAGTTATTAGACAACACCAGTTAATTGGACACTGGTGTACAGCACTAGCCATAATGTCACATTTTACAACTCAAATATCTATGAACAAAATGAGGTATTCCAAAATTTGTAGTTTTAGTATGGTATTTTAGAGTGTTAGTACAACCTTCTGTGTCAGTTTTTTTTCTTGTATACTAGTGAGGGAGACCTCTGTATTAGTGTAAAATAAGCGAGTGTTATTTGCAGCAGGGAAGCATGTCGAGAAAAACAATATTTGTACTGCCTGTCGATGCTACAGCAGGTTTTAGGCTGCTTCATGGTAGCCAGACTACTAAATCCCATAGCTGCATCTCAGCCTCAGGCTAATAAATAGATTCCATGTTTTATTTCGCCATAATGCACAACAAGCCTTGCATAAACTGACATTGAAAATATTTTCGCATGCTCTTACAATCCGTCCTATAGAGTCGTTGTTCAACATCTAATGGCCATACAAATCAGCATGTAAGCTCTACAATGTGGTGGTGTTTGCTTTAGTTCTCCAGATGTGCTCACAACTAAATTTTAATAACGTCCTTCAAACTAGAAATTGTCAGGTAACCAAACACCACCTTAAATGCTAGAAAATACACAACTTGACTTAAGCTTTAGAAATTAAAAATAAATATTAGCATGCTAGTATTACCACACACTCTCTCATTAACACCTTATGATGTCATTGTTAATGGGTCTGGTAGCTCATCAGACACCCACACTGATAAACACAAGAAGAAGGTACTCTTTCCTCTAACAACATGGCTAGCATGTTGACATAGCAACCACATCATCTTTACATGTTATTCATGATGTACCTATCAATGTCATGCCCCAACTACACATGCAGCACAGGTGGGTACTTGTAGAGGATCGGATTATCATCAAATGTATTTGCAACAAGAATATTCATATTACTACTGATCCTCGGGACAAATAATATGAATTAGTAGGGGATTTTTGTAACTTGGTGTTGTCCCCAGGGGTGGGATTTATCCTACAGCTCCTACCTGGGATAAATGGGGCATCACATTGATAGGTACACAGATACACCAGTAGTGGCATATGCTATCGTATGTCACAGCGTCATCACGTGTAGTCTGACTACAAACACACACAACACCAGATAAACCATAAACCCATACACATTTTCACGTAGTGTAGTTGTTGCCAGTTTGGTTCTCACCTTCCCAGATGCGGTACCACCCGCCACACCAATGAGAAACGGCGTCTTGGACACTCCATTAACCATCCCCCCATTACTAGCTGCTACCCGGCTGGCCATGATATAGGCGGACCACCTTTCTCCCACGTGTAATTTATACGGGCACGTGCTTCGATATCCTAAATAGAGCACAGCACAATGAGACCGATGCGACTAGCAACAACAAGACCAGGCTTGTTACGTCACAAAAGTGACAGTGTGGCTAAGGAAGATGTGTCCAGTCAGCTAATATTACGAGTAGCGGTCATCGGACTGCCCAACTGCGGCAAGTCGACCTTAGTCAATCAACTAATGGGACAGAAGGTACTACTGTATGCACCAGTTGTAGATCACGTGTGTCTCTGCTCTGTATTTTAATCATTTCCAGGTCTGGCTTTGCAAACGCTACTACAAATGACCCACCCCCCGAGAAAAATAAGTTTTGGGGAAAAGTTGCAGTATAGATTGGCATTGTTATTTTTAGCATAAATTTTAGGTTGTTTTCAAGCATTCGAATTGCAAATTAGGCTACAGCACATGTTGCTGTCAAACCTTCAGTGCTGGTCATTGTAGAGTATCAATTAGGTTTAAGGAAGAAGATCCATCCCTCTTGGAGTAGCTTGAGCATGGACAACAAAGATAACTGTAATACCAAGAGTTAATAATCTCCCATATTATTAACTCTTGGTAATACTGACACAACAATTTTTAGCGGAGTGTTAGAAAAGCAGATATGTGGTGTGTACATAATTGGAGTATTCACGTGTTTGTATACGTGAGGTTGAGTGTCCTTAATAACTGCTAGTAATATCGTGATACTATCGTTATCATGATAAAAAAGTTACTATCAATCGTGATTATGATAGTTGTAATCAGTTTATGCTGCCTGTGCAAATGTCCCTAAACTCTAAGTTACATCCTCACCTGTTTCCTGACCTGGGGTAGTTAGGGCATAACAATGATAGACCACTGCTCATAGTGATTGTTACACAGTTGTTTGCAGTATCACCAAAAGTACATACTACACAGCAGATGACATTAGGTGGCTTTGTTGAGGACAATCGACAAGTGGTGAGTCACAGACCGTGTAGATCACATGATGTCATGTGATCTCACAGGTATTACTGGACACTCCTGGAGTAGTCAATTATCAGTATGGCAGAAGGTGAGGGGGTGGGGCTGGTGTCAGGGACTGTAGTAAGGGGCAAGTTGGATCAGTTGAATCATGCAGCAGGACACTAGTAGCCAGCTATGTGTTTTAACTAACCATCTTACAACTTGTATTGGTTATTTCAGTTAGAGTTGCTTCCATTGTTAATAACAATAGGCTGAATTTTCAACCAGGAGGACACCTCCTCTACTTTGGCATGTGATGTAGCTTGATCAACAACACAAACAGGTTGACTACTATTCTGCCTTACTATGGCTTTGTAATGAGTTATCTAATGCTTTATCAAATCTCGCTGTGTGTTCTTGGACCTTTTACCATCTGGTAGTGAGCCATCAGCTCTGAAATGTACCTGGCTGTTTTGTTAGAGTATGACTGCTCTGTTACAGTACCTTAATCTTCTTTATACTGAAGCCTCCTCAAACTTCTTGCATGATATGTAAGAGTCTACAGAAGTATTAGTAGTTGAGAGGCCACGCGTTATTTGTGAGTCTGCTTAAACACTGATTCATGTAAATATGATTTAGTGATCCAGTTGGTTGGGAGCATTGCACTTAACTGTTTTATTAGAGTAGAAATCACATAATGTTTACCATAGATTCTAAACATGCTAAAAATAGAGCATTTTTGGTGTGAGTTGATCCCTACCTCTTTAGATACAAAAAGTTACCTTCATACAGACAGTGGTGCACCGGCAATTGGTTGAATTATTGGTAACAGCTGATGTTAGCTAATTTTACAAGTATCAGTATTGGCAAGAGCTAATAATAGTGGAGGCCCCTCCACTATTATTAACTCTTAGTATTGGTTATGAAGTGGAAATGATTATGCTGATTAACTGAAACCCACAATCAATCATTAGTGACAGCAATGAACAGGTGAAAGTAAAGAAAGTGGTGAATGTAGTACAACATCTGTAACTGTTTTATAATTGTTTAGGATTGTTTGTTTGTGAAAGTATGGCTGCAAGGCTATGTGGACAATTATTGACCGCCCACATATTTTGTTGATCACTCTACACAAAGGGCCTGGAATCCTTCTATAAACACTGTCTGATAAGCAAACTGAAACCTCACTTCCTGGAACTAGCAATGCTCTGGATAGCTCCTCCTTCAAGACCAGAACTCTTAGAAACACACCATCCTGGCTACTGGCTTAGCTGTATTATAACTGCTTGGCTTCCTTTACCATGGAAGGGGTTAGTGGCAAAACTGTAGAAAATATTGTAAAAGTCGGTCGCCCACGCAATTGATTACATTGATTACATGCAATTTACACATAAAGTTTAGGTGATTTTATGCTCCTGTTCTGAAGAATAGACTATATGCGTGGTCTATTTATTCAATGAAAAATGATCAATTTGCATTAATTAGTGGTGTGCCCGAGAATTTTTGAAGGTGAACACCCCATACAAAAGTATGGGTAGCAAATGCGGCTCAAGCTATAACTCACCACTAACACTACGGACTAGGCTCTTCTTTTCCAGCTAATATTCTATGCAGATAGAAGAATCTATCGATCTGGAAGAAGTACTGGTAAGTGAAATAGCTTGAAATGCTTTCAGGAATTTTGCAGAAGTCTTGTTCATTGCTGTCTCCATCATGTTTATGTTATACTCTGATGTTTGCAACAATTGTTACCATGGTGTTAGTTGGATTAGAGAAGTTTCACCATAGAATGAACTCCCACTCATGATGAACTCCCGCACAGTGCTCACTCTTCAGTTGTATTACACAACTTTTGATGGTGATCAGTTACTCTAATAGAGCAGTCATGTTGGCATATCCTTTAGTATGTACCATCTTTGTGTTGTCAGGTTGAAGCTGAGCAGAGCAATGATGACTGATGCTCATTACTCCTGTATGGAGTCTGATGTTGGTATGTGACACTCCCCTAGCAACTGTTGCTATGTGGCTTGTTGTAGTGATGACAGTGGTGGATGCCAGCAACCAGAGAACAAGAGAAATAGCTGAGCCACAAATAATAAGAACACTTAAACAAAATGACCACATCCCATCAATACTGGTCTTGAATAAGGTAGTATATTGTACTCTCTGTGTGTGTGTGTGTGTGTGTGTGTGTGTGTGTGTGTGTGTGTGTGTGTGTGTGTGTGTGTGTGTGTGTGTGTGTGTGTGTGTGTGTGTGTGTGTGTGTGTGTGTGTGTGTGTGTGTGTGTGTGTGTGTGTGTGTGTGTGTGTGTGTGTGTGTGTGTGTGTGTGTGTGTGTGTGTGTGTGTGTGTGTGTGTGTGTGTGTGTGTGTGTGATTGACCTCGATTAGAGCATTAGTCCACATAAACTCCATTATAGGTTTCTAATTCTTCAATGCTCAAAATGGTTTTACAGGTAGGAGTGGGAGGATTTATGCTTTATTTCTCCTTGAACTAGGTCACTTACTCATGTGACTCAGAATATAACTTTCTTGTAACTATTCAAACAATTCACTACCTGACACCATAGGGGTTCGGAGGGTGTAGTCTTTCCCTACCTGTAGTGTCTGTTGTGTGCTTGACTGCTTAGTGTGCTTGACTGCTTAGTGTGCTTGACTGCTTAGTGTGCTTGACTGCTTAGTGTGCTTGACTGCTTAGTGTGCTTGACTGCTTAGTGTGCTTGACTGCTTAGTGTGCTTGACTGCTTAGTGTGCTTGACTGCTTAGTGTGCTTGACTGCTTAGTGTGCTTGACTGCTTAGTGTGCTTGACTGCTTAGTGTGCTTGACTGCTTAGTGTGCTTGACTGCTTAGTGTGCTTGACTGCTTAGTGTGCTTGACTGCTTAGTGTGCTTGACTGCTTAGTGTGCTTGACTGCTTAGTGTGCTTGACTGCTTAGTGTGCTTGACTGCTTAGTGTGCTTGACTGCTTAGTGTGCTTGACTGCTTAGTGTGCTTGACTGCTTAGTGTGCTTGACTGCTTAGTGTGCTTGACTGCTTAGTGTGCTTGACTGCTTAGTGTGCTTGACTGCTTAGTGTGCTTGTTTAAGCTTATCTGTTTCCAACAACGGCAGAAATGATAGTCATGATTGTCTGATGTCATAGTTTAATTTTTAAAACTAATGAAGACTCAAAATATTAAAACTGTTATACACACATCAAGTTTGATATTAATAAAATCAGGCAAGCTAGCAATGTTTTATGGAACTGACCTCTGATGATGGGTCGTTGTTGGTAAAAAAAGTGTCTGTACTGTTGTGCTGTAATACAAAATATTTTCTCTCACCAGTATTGTGACCTCTTTGTACAGGTGATTGGAAGTTCACCAGAGCAATATTGTTTTGCTATTTTATAATGGCAAGTTGTGTCCTGCTATACTTAGTAGCTAAGTTAGTTACTGCCTTTTGTAGTATAAAATGTGAACTCTTGTTGCTGTTCCTGTGACAGGTAGACAAGGTCAAACACAAGACATACCTACTACAGTTAGCTGACATACTAACAGGAAGGGAGAAGCAGCACTCAACCAGAGCTACCCACTGGGACCAGTTCAGTGATGTGTACATGTTATCAGCTCTAACTGGGGACGGTGTGGACAATCTGAAGGTGATAATACTGTTGTCTATGTGTTGTCGTAGTGATTGTAACCATAGCAACACTTGTTAGCCCACTGTCAGCCGGGTGAGTGGATGTTGGATGCTGACCAGTTTACAGACACTCCAACTAAAAAACTGGTGGAGGATACGATAAGAGAGAAACTGTTTATTCATCTTCACCAAGAATTACCTTACATCATCAAACAGGTACTAATTGTTAGTTGGTGATGTTACAAGCTGTATTGGTGTTGTTAGGAGAATGTATACTGGGAGGAATATGCTGATGGTAGTCTCAGCATATATCAGAACTTGATTTGTACGAAAGATTGTCAGAAGGTTTGTAGCGTATGTTGTGGAGTAGATAGAGTAGCTGGGCTCATTGCTCCTAGGACTTCATAATTAATGTCATTTTATCTGTCATACGTGACCGTCTCAGCAAAACCCGACTTGTATGCACAATTTAAAAAAATTATTTTATTCACTCAGCAGTGTCCAAGGAATGGACCACCAAAGTTTCAGCCTTCTGTGGCGTGTAGTTTTGGAATTATAGCGATAGACAGTAGGAAGAGCAAGGTAATCGATTTGTACAGCGACTATACTGAAAATAAACTACAGGTGCTTACATTCGCAGCCATAACTTCCATTTGGATTTGTCTACAGCATTGCAATTTGGTTAAAACGTTCACCATGGATCATCACATCAGCCAAGGTATAGTATTAGCCCTGTAGATCCTTGCACATATGGATATGAAGGAGGTTTGGTAGAAGAAACGATGACAATCTTGTTACGTTTACCGCATCGTAAACAAACGCACGTGACACGCATACCGTTGGAGTTAGAGAAATGAAACAAAGATTTTTGAACTCTCCATGAGCAGGCGAATAAAATGGTATATAGTTTTAATCCGATTTCAGTCTTCCTTCTTCAAGTACTGGCCCAATAAAAACTTGCATAGTTTTTTTTTGTAGCATGCGTAATTTTACGAATTATTTTTAAATTTTAATTTTCTCAATACGCATGCTTGTGCAAACAAGTCGGGTTTTTGTTGAGGTGGTCACATATATTAATAATGATATCTAGGAGCTCATCCTGTGATGAAGTCTGAACTTGCCGTTAAATCCATTTTCACATTAAAATGCCAAAACCCTTACCAAGAGTACATAATAATAGAGTAGGGAGGAGAGTGTCTAACTTCAGTAGATTCACCAAACTCACTGAGCTCAGACCTTGCGCAATCAACTATAGCCACCAAAGGTGATAAATGGCTTGCTCTATGAAGGAGGTTGTAGCACTTCTACTACTTCAATTAGGAAATATCAATAGTCTTCTGTTCAAAAGGTATTGATTTATTGCTAGAAGTTTTATGGATTGAAGTAGGAGGGTTTGAGCACAGTGTGTTTGTATGGATTATATTGAGAGTTAGACACTCTCCTCCCTCTTCTATTGTTATGTACTCTTGCCCTTACAAATGGATTGATACAACATTTTGTTCCTGTACTGGTGAAATAAATGTGGAGGACATCTCCATTGATCCTTAATGTAAATGACCAAGTGATAAACAATAGTTAGTGAAACAATATATTACAACATATCTACTGTATGTGGAAAATTATGCCAAAGTAACAACAGACAGCTATCATGTTTTATTCATATATCTTGATTCACTACATGTGACTGTTCTATTAGAATATGAGCATAGCAGCTGTTGTACCGTATAGCGGGAAATTTTCGAAAGGTTAAATTTTCGAAAAAGAGTGCTTGATTGGAAATTCGAAAAAATATTTTCGAAACAATGCCTCTTTACCGCGCCGCACCGTAGATAATTAATTCACGGAGGAAGTGGTTGCGTTGATCACGTACATAACTAGAATTTGCTGCTTTGATTGTCTAGATAAACGCCCAATCTGGCTTTGATAGAATCTCATCTAGCTACCCTAGGGTCTTCCTTCGTAGGTTGAACCATGTTATTTGGCGGACTTTGCCTTAATTCAGTGGTATGCGGATCGAGCATAGCTATAAAGTACATGGCGTTTTTTCAGCCCGTCTAGATATTTGCTGCCTTTCCTAGTAATTTCCGGCTCTTATAGTTGTAGGCTTCAAGGCTCGTGGTGTCATTCGTGCTCGCTCGTATGCGTGGTATAGGTACGTATACTTGTGTGTGGCCCAGTGCCTAGCTATAATACATTAGGCCTATAACTAACTGATATTAGCAGAAACTATGCATATGTGCACTCGCAAACTTCATTTATAGCTAACTATACTTTCTTTGATTGTCACTTCAAAGCTAGCTATTGCTTGCTATATTTTCGAAAAAAATATTTTTGAAAACACATTGTTATTTTCGAATTTTTCGAAAATTTAACCTTTCGAAAATTTCCCGCTATACGGTATTAGGGTGACTGCTTTATTAGAGTATCTGATCAAGTGTTCAGCTATAAAATGAATTGTATAGATCATTAGGAGAAGAGTGATTTCTGTGTTGTGCATGCTTTATACCTAACTGATTAACTATACCTTTAAAGGGCATGTGTTGTAATGAAACTGATCATTGTAAATACAGCTAAAGTGTTAAGGGGAGTTACCATCTTGCTCTGTTTTGTGTAGTGTTTTGTTTGCTGTTAGTACAGCTGTCTACTCCCTCTTATAGCTGTGAAAGTGTCTACTCCCTCTTATAGCTGTGAAAGTGTCTTCTCCCTCTTATAGCTGTGAAAGCTCTTTGAATAATTTTATGGCATCTATATGTGTGCTGTAAGGAAAGTGTCCATACCTCAGTATCGGTATTATCTTGCATGGAGAAGATGACAACTAGGATTATTAGAGATAAAGGTAAAAGACAAGGTGCACAGGGCAAACACTCGTTGGAACTTCTAAAAGTTCTTAGTTTGTTATTGTGATATAAAATGGTGGACGTATGATGCATCGTTTAGCCTTATCCAAAATTTTGGTGCTTTTGTAATGAGATCTGACATTCAAAAACTCAAAACTATTCCGTATGGTGCTTTACTGTGTGCATGATATTTATATATGTGATAGCAAGTGTTGTGGTGGCATGTGCTCTTTATTTTGGGTCCCTACCATACAATAATACTGTACCCACCCACTACTGTACCCACCCACTACTGTACCCACCCACTATTCCTACCTAATAGTGTAACAATACCTTAGTGGTGCTCTTGAACACAACCAATGACTCTTTTAGCTGCAAAAATGTTGTCAGTGTTTGTACTTGTGTAGTGTTAACTATTTACAGTGGAACCTCAGTTATCTGAACCCCTTGGGACTAGGGGTGGTACGTAAGTTTGAAAAGTCCATATCTCTGAAACTGTATAAATAACCTTAAAACAATTTTTTTTTTAAATATCAGTATTGTCAACTACCCTAATAGAACAGTCACTACTCTAATAAAGCAGTCATTTCTGTAGTTCGGTTAACTGAGAATCCGGATAAGTGGGGTCCAGATAACTGAGGTTCCATTGTAGTTGTTGATTTTCATGACATAGAATAAAGGAGTGTACCACATGCACACAACAAATTCTCTATTTTTATTGTATTTTGATAAAAACAACCATATGCAGTATTGACAATGGAGTACCCATCCACTAAATCTTCTCCATTGTACTGTGAAAAATGAAGTACCTTTACTGCTGAGTAGTTATGTGCTAAAGGATTTGTGTGTGTACAGTATAGTTGTTTTTGTGTAGCGTATTCTAATTGGCAAGGAAGGTAAAGTAATCAAGACTGTTGCTACTGAAGCTATTACTGACTTGGAGAAAGCTTTTGGCAGAACTGTTAGATTATTTCTTTATGTTATGTCACGCAAGCCAAGTTGATTTTTTACAATGATGATTAAATTTTGTATTGTAGCATGGGAGAGTGATAATTGTCAGTGGACAGCAGTAATGTAGTGGGCCTAGTGGGGTGTACAGATTTAGTGCAAGTCACATTACGAATACAGCAGAAACATGTTAAACTAGATTTAGAGTGCAGTGCAGTGGACCCCACACTGTCCAAAACAAAAATGTCAAACCACTGTGACATCAATGTACAAGACCACTCACTGACCTTAAAGAAGACCTCTCCTACCTGTTAGATATTGTATGATTGGGAAGCATTCTCTGGCTACTGTATGTGCTATGGACTTGTTGCTATGTACAGACATTATAAACCAAACACATCTATAGTGATATGTAGACTACTGAAGTACTATAGACGATGCTACTGATGCATTAGTAGTGTGCAGTGTTTGTGTCATCGCTAGCAGTAGGCAAATCATTTGTGATAACTGAGGTTTTTGTCTTGTGAATGGTATTGATCTCTAAAACACTTCTGGCTATAAAAAGCTCGAGTCCACTGAATGGACTCACTCTGGTCTATTACAAGCAATACAATTACATCATAAGATTACAGCATCACGTGCAATTGGGATTTTTCACTGACTTCAGGACATGCACAACAGGAGGGCAAATCCTGGGATGCAGATATCTGTATATCATTTCTTTTTGTTGTTACTTAGCAGTAGCTAATCTGTTGTGCTCACTACAGTTATATACTCCTTATAATGATTACCAACTGTGGCACAGTATCTTGGTATAAACATCCTGACGTATTTCTTCACCTTGTTGTCATGATGTACAGTAGATAAAACTCTTGTCTGTCCTATATATTGTCCTTCACTCCACAATTGCAAGTTACAGAATATTGAAATAAGGGCTGTTGTGTGATGGGATGTGGTATGTGCACAATACTGTGGTCACATTATAAGCAATGCCTCACATGCCTGCTACTAAGTACTGGTGAACATCACTTAAGCTAGACCACACAGTACTCCAACATTATGTATAATAAAACTATGTGTTTAGATCTGCAAAGTAATTGTTTGCAAACACCATGTTGTACCATAGATAGTTGTACATGCAGGGGCCTGGCTACTGAGAGGTTCTATAGTAGTAGATCAACACAGTTCCCTCTATAGTAGTAGATCAACACAGTTCCCAACAAGGCTAATAGAATTTTAGGACCTACATGGTAGTGACGGTCACTACTACAAAATTAGTAGTGAATGTCACTACACAAAAATAGTGAGTATTGTGGCAGACATTAGTAGTGATGTTCCCTAGTTTGTTTGTACTGGGCATGACTAGCTAAGCTAAAGTATTGACACAGGTGATGATAAGGTAGTACCTATCATGCAGGCCATACATGCAACAATACCATTTCAGATTCTACATGACATTTAGCTGACAGCAAAAGAGAACACATGTATAACGTAACATCAGTACACTTGTCCTACAGTGCAGGAGTTTCTCTATTGTCACACTTGCAAGCAAACTTGTGACTGGCACCTGTACTGGTACGCCTACACTACGTCGTGTACCCATCAGTGTATAAACCTGCCCTATACGTGCAGGATTTCGTTGCTCCATAGTTACTACAGTTAGTGACATCGGCAAGGATACTCATTCTAAATGTATAATATAGCTCACCAAAACTTTTTTCCATGCAAAGAATTATAAGTCAAAGTATTTACACTGAGAGGGAAAACAAAATGGCACACATTCACGAAAGAATATTGCACAAAATATCAGAAACAGAGAGAAACATTACATGAAAAGTTCTTATAATAAAAAAAAGATTGCACTAAAAAGTTGCCAAAGCAAAAAAGAAAGGTTACCACCTGGAAACTAACTCAGATGTTGCATTTGTAAGATGTATGCTTTGACCACTTAGCTAAACAGTAATGAGCATTAAAAGTTATCATGTATAATTAGGTAGTTTGCATGTGGTTTATGTAAAGACTTAAAACAACTTTTGTCTACACCCATACACTAATCACACTGTAAACGACCAATGCCGGCAGTTATACAGTAGAAGCTTCATTTATATGCTAGGTTATTCCTAGATAGTGAACACTCTGTTTGGTGCCAAAACAACATTGATATGTTCAGCGGCTGGCAAGTATGCATGAACTCAAAATGGAATGGATGGCTTTTCAGCTTTATTTTTCCTGTGCTTCAGCACTTAGAATGCAGTAAATGATGGAGCTAGTTGAGAGAGAGGAAAAGTTTAAAGTTCATACCCTATTCCATTTTGTGAAGTCTTAACATGTGTAAAATTCAGGGTAACTTTGAGGGTATCCAGACCTAGGCACCCACTCTATTAAGCTGGGTATATACAAATAACATATTCTTCTCAGTTATAAATACATTATGTGTATAAACCTAATGTAAATAGCTACAGTAGTCACTGGAGTAATGGGTGTTCACTTGGTAGGTGGAGTGTAGAAGGCATTACCACCACCCGTAATCTTGTTAACTGATCTTGATGGACCAAATCCTAATAACTTAGTGATATTCTGTACATAGTAACAATTATTATTATAGTATCCTGGTTGTCATGGTTGCCTACTCACCTCTCGGACTGACATGGTGCACAATATATAGAGAAATATGAAGGAACAGTCAGTATAGTCTGTGCCCATTAGGTTTCTATGGGATATGCCTCGTAGTAATGGGATTGGTTCAAATGGTAACTTGGCAACCACTTTTCCATCAAAACTGTAGAAGAAGACAAAAATCAAACATATAAATATGAACAGACACACGTATGAATACACTACACACAGAGGTGGTAGAAAGGGGGTCTGTCAAAATACATATGGATGGGCTTAGTCCCCTAAAAATACCTAAATTAAAATGAACAATGATTGTGTTAATTCTGCAACATATTAAGAAGTTTGTGATAGAAATGGAAATCCAGTGCCAGCCTTACAAAACAAATGGACGATTTGTTATCAATGAACATCAAAGAATTCATACGTCATGAAATCCGTCTCGTGATTGGGGGCCAGACACTGGACTGATGCTGCTAATAATTAGAAGGGCTATGTTAATTATTCTTGCTATTAGATTGCTGTATAATTGTTGTACAACTATTATCCTTTTCATTGCTATCAGCTGTGCTCTCAGCTAGGCTATTTGACACAATCGCTTTTCCAGCGACAGAGCGAGTAGCTTCTTCGTCAGCCTATAATGTCTACTTTAAGCTGTATAAATGTTGTTAAAACAAACCCAAGAATCAGAGTGCCAAGTGAAAGATTAAGAGATGCTAGTGACGATGAACTAAGATCACAAGCCACAAGACAGTGGGGACATTCAACCCAACGTGGTCTCTACAACATTGAAATACTGGAAGAGGAACAATACACAGTGAAAATACACTAACACAGGTTACTGCTCTCAATATGACGAATGGATCCGGAGAAGTCTTATCAAATATATTCCGAGGCCAAGTCAGGCCAAGCGGTGTAAGATGAGATCCAGACAGTCCTGCTGACCATCAATTCACAGTGTTAGGCTGTATCATAAAACAACACCTTGTTCCAAGCAGGAAGCTTGAAGATCCACTGGTCAAAATGCATATCCCATTTACAAAAAGAGAATTCAGGCTCCTTGAGAATGCTGGAAAATTGCTAGGTACATCACGTGGTCACCATGAATATGGCATCACACAATATAGTGATTTAGATAATTTACTGGGAATCCAGTGGCATTTTCGAGTAGCCAATATTAATGGTGATTTCTCTTTGTCCGTTCTGGAGACAATCCAGTTTTACCTGATGAAGCCCAAACTATTGCTTGATTTCAATGCCACCAAAACAACAGCTGGTGAACTAAGCTAACACCATGCTATACCAAACAACAATTATTTCTGCCATTCCAATTCGTACAGAAAGATGGGAACAAAATAGAACTATTACGGTTACTGTAGTATTTTACCTGTTGTAAAATCTACCTTAATTAAAATTCTGTTTCAAATAGAAATATGAGGACATCTCAATTGTTCTTTTAAATCAACTGAAACTAGTAATCATCAGTCAAGTTTCCGTTCCTTTACATGTGTGCTGTTCATCACACACAAACATACACATACCTTCTCTTGCCTACCCACAGTTACTTACGATTCATCCTCCTAATTGAAGAAAGCAAGACTGGTGGCTGATACTGTATCCTAATGCAAAGCCTATGGCATCTGTGTGGAACACAGCTATTGCCGATAGCATTAGTACTGGAATGCCTGTGCACCACTCAGGCGCTTGAGACTTGTGCACGCAAATCCTCCCGGTAACCCGCCCGAGTCTCACAGAGAGGTAGGGGAACCCACAGTTCCATAGTGACTCAACACTGCTAAGTGAGACAAGGACAGTTGGGAATTTGCTTCAATTCCCCAGTTAATACCAGGTACCCATTGATGTTGCAGCAAACTGGGCTGCTTTTGTAGTGGACACCAGGTCCCCATTCAACAGCTGGGTGGACTGTATCCAAATGCCACATCTTCACACAAGCAAACACACACACACACACACACACACACTTTACTATACATCTACAATTCTATTCTAGCCCACGGAGGAGAATATAAATACATAAAATATTGATCTTTGCTATGATGTTTCTCTTCAATAGCCAGTATACTTCACATTGTACAAAAAAATCTGATGGAATGAAATTTAAACAACACAGTTGTGTGGAAATAAATCACAGTGATTTCTGTCTGCTCTCTAGATAATAGGAGGTGTCAGTAAGTGACATATTGTTCCAAACAGGAAGCTGAAATCCATTTGTCAAATACAGCGGAGAATGGACTATAGCTAGGTACATCACATGGCCACCTGGAGTATTTTCTAACAATGCACCATACTACTACTCAACCTGTGGTCCATACTTTAGTGCACAGCAATTATTCCTGATATTCAGTTTGAATAGAAAGATGGAAACAAATATGAACTAGTGCTTCACTGTTTCTTCCATTACAAATCTGTAAACAATACGTACACTATACGGCAATATCACAAGGGAGAAGGAACTTATGCACCTATTATATTGATGTGTTTTTAGAAATATTTCTGTGCACTGGCTGCATTATTGCTTAAAGTCACCACCAGCCTAAATAGAAACCTTATAATTGTACTTTGTCAATACTTCGACCATGCTGAAAAAATAACAAGGTGATTTTTCTGTACAGGTGGTTTTGAATGCGATATTTATAAGATCTCCCAAAACTTACTTTTAGTTTATGGAAAGTAACTGATTATGACATTGCATTTTACTTGGCTACAAAATTGGCTGGTATGTACTTTGCACAAACAGTACACCACACCTCTTCATTAAACATGCCCAGTATGCACTCTAATAGTAATTGCCAGATATGTACTAGTAGTTGGTTGCATGTATTGCATTATGGGTTCTGCTCCATCTGATATAAGTCTAATTTTGTTTGATGCTGCATACTATTGCAAAGCCTTTGTTGGCAACGTAACCCCTCAGGAGGACTGGATACTTTCATTCACTGAGCAAGTCTGCCATAACAGCCAGACCACTACAGTGCAGTTACTGTATTAAAAGTGGTGTAGCTACACAGGTCTAGCACCTATCAATATTATCCCCAACTTGCCGGGAATAGTGGAGGAATGGGAAGGCGTTTAAAACCTCTCCACTCATGGGAGCAAGACTATATAGTGGTCAATAACATGGGTACAATACACTTTAGGATAACAGGCAAATTCTTACGTAGTTAGCCAGATGGCATTAAATGCCACAATTCAAACTGGTCAAGTGTTCCAATAGTAGGGTAGAATTTCGGGCCAAAATTTCCCACAAATCCTGGCCAGCTAGTGAAATTGACTGCACACACTTACTCACATGTGTATGACGGACAGAAAGAACAGACGAATGAGTTACTAAAGTTGCAGGCCATGACTTGCAGGAGGGGTACTCGAAATAAAAAAGAATAGATTATTCAATTTATATCCCATGATGAAACACGTGGTGCTCTACATCATATTCTCGCTTGGCACTACTAGTTTTCTGTTCGTCTGTGGTGACCAACTAATGTACAACAAGGTGAGTGTATACTGTTGTTAATTATTTACGAGTATATTATGACAAAATGTATTTAGAGAGTGGGAGGAGCGATGTAATGTGTTCTTTCTTGAAATCTATAATAACAAATACAGTAAAGTTGTTTATTCCCTCTCTCTAACATGACAACTTGGTACTTTGTGTGTGTCAACCAAAACCAGGTGATCTTTAAACAAAACTACACTACAAGTTTTGCAAGCGGCCTTGCAGGTCCATTTGTTGTGTGTGACCTTTGGTATGACAGTTTGAGCAGGTTATCACATGTGTTTAGTGCCATGACTCTCTAGAAGTTCTAACTGGTTTTGCTTTTGCAGTATTTGAATGAAGCACTGTTCATTTCGGTGTGATGTGGAGCGAAAGTAATTCTTCGTCATGATGTCATTGTATTTCTCCAATCCTTGTTGAGTAAACAACAGTTTGGAGCCATGTAAGTGCACGAACTCGCTCACATGGTACATCATACAATGCACATATGGTGAAATATTCTTCGATAAATATATATATCAACAAAATGGCCGACGTAGACTTTCAATTTAGTTTCAAAATCAGCAATGATTTCTGGTGTCAAGTCTTTGGCCCTTGATGAAAATAGTTGGTGCACAATGAGAAGTTCCTTCCATAGATCATGTACTTGTTCCTTGTGTGGAAGGTCAGTAAACACTTCTGAAATGTTAATAGTAGTAAAGAAATTTTGTAATTCTGGCCCAGTTAACGAACGCCATCTTAACTTACTGGACTGCTTCCCGATCCAAAACAAAACCCCTGAAATCCCTACTTGTAACATGGAGATTATCTACCACAACATGTGTCAATGGTATCTTTGGGAATAATGGACGATGGGAAACATTAAACTGTTTTGCAGCTCTGGAGGATGACACTATTGTGATATTTTCTTCAATCAACCATGCACCAAGTGAAGGGTCAGATATTGACCAGCTCTCATCAGTAATGTGCCTGTCTAAAGCTGGACACCTGCACCAGATGTATGTATATTCACATGATGAGCTATCAATCCCGGTTACCATTGCAAGAAACTTCCAATCCCCTCCCATGTAGTATTCGATAGAACATGCTATTCCACTGATTGTCAGTTTTGTTGCTGTCCTGACTTCTTCTATGATATCTTGTAGTGCTGGTTTCAATGAATCATAGAACTCTTGCTCTTTAATTATCGCAATGCAGTGATTCTCTGTGACAGAATAAGCTGCTTCTCCCTCTTCTAGAATTGTAAAACCAAAGTTAACAACATTTAATCTCTTTCCTGTTCTGGTCCCATCTCCGGTTATTTTCACCCTTATCTTCTTCTTATGAACAAACTCAGCATCTGATGGACTTCTTTCAATCTACACTAAGTAAAAGGCGTAATTGTATGTTAGTATTAGTTAATAATTTTGTTGTATCACGTACCAATTATGTCTATGGTAACCTTCAAAGTGGTGCACGCACCTCTGAGATAGAATGGCACCTCAATTGAGTTGTACTATAAATCCAATTTTTTTTTTGCTGGCAAAACAATTTTTGGTGTGTCATCAAATTATTCTTACATTTAATTCATGCAGGTCTTCAACACTATGACTAGCTTCATATCACCAGCTTGGGCTTTGCTAACAAAATAGCAATCGCTTTACAATGTAAACTCTTGCATACCTGCTAGGATTTTTATACAGTTATAACTAGGTGTAGACCAAGGAGCTATCTATTTGCGAGCCTTCTGCTTTCCTCTGACTGGTTACACCGTTTTAAACGTGCCATGATAAATATTTGTCATTTAACAAATTGATGGAAATACACGTGAAATAATGAATATTTTCGATGTTTACGTGGTTTTTCTGATTTACAATTTGATTGTTCTGGGACCTAGACAATATAGACAGTGTGAATAGCAGTGTAGTGTATAAACACACCAGGTGTGTTTTCTATGTAACTATTTAACCATTGTTTTAATGACTGTTGTACACCACAGGTACTGTTTGGTGTGCGGGATGGATGTCCTAAAGGTTATTCAACTCGGCAATTATCTTCTTGAGCTTGTAGTGATGAGGCATTTTATCACACAACTGTGCCATTTCATGATAGGCACTTTCAGAGACATTGTATCTATCTTTGATGTACAGCATCATGTTAATCGTGTCCATCTCAGTGTCTTCTGCTGGAACATGTTGTGGACCAAGTAAGTTTGCAGCTGGCAAATCTAGTGTTGAGGTTTCACCAGTGCTGTCATTTCGTATGGTTAGTTTTGTTGCAGAAAACCCTTCTATGTTAAGCCAAGCAAGTGAAGAGGAACATTTTTCAGTTCGTTGGTATTTAAAGTTCACTGATGATGGTCAGAATAGTCAGTTGGCAACTTGTTTCTACCATATCCCCGTATTGGAGTAAATCCATCTGGTCAAGTTGGTGAGAAAGGTAGCTCGCTTGTTTCTGTAGGTGTTGGTTTTTTTTCTTCTTTAGTTTATCAATCTCTTTCTGCTTTGAATGAAGGGCTTCCTGGTAAGTTAAATAATTATATGTACATATAAGGTAAATGTAGACTAAGTCAGCTTAGTTGGTTCATGGGTCTGACCAACCCACCTTTTTCATAGATTGAAAACTTAAAAACTTTTATAAGTGGAAAATGAAGCTAAAATGCTATTAGAAGTTCTGAGCACAAGCCTTGTATTAACTACTTTTAACTTCCAAATGTCTTGACTAAACCTGGACACCGTAGCTGCCATTTCATCAAGGCCATGCTGTCTGACTTCTTTTTGTGCTCCTTTTTTTTTGCCTTGATTTCTGTTAATATTATTATTTGTATGTCAACCTACCAGCACTATACTCTTGAGATTTTCACCCAAGAAACAACTAAGTGATCAAAACACATAAGTTTCAACAACCTAACTGGGAACACAAACATATGATCTGTGGCCATCAAGCAAGGTAGCCGTAGCTTAAAGTTGTGTACGTACTTGTGTACTGTTGTGAGGTAATAATTGGGACAAAAACAAACTTATGCTTTTAGCATAACACAATGGCATCTGTGTATAATGGTCACTGCAAGTGTTGGTCTTTACTTCATTGTCCCAGATTATCGGGTGAACAAGCCACCAACTCTTCTTTATAAGTACAGTATAAGGCAATGAGAGTTGAAGTTAAATGTGCAGTCGTTCATTTGTGAATACTCGGTGAACCATTATATGCATTATACAGGTGACCACTTAGTACAGACTACAATGCATACAATTTTTTGTATGACAAACTATTTGGAGTCTCATGGCAATGGCCGTTATAAAGAAGTGACTGCTATATTCAAGTGACCGTTGATGTTCCACTGTACCTGTCAGACCTTCATCTAGGAAATGACATAAGGAAGTGAAGTAGCCGAGGGGGCAGCAATAGTTTAAAGGTAGCTATGCACACATCTGGGGGCACACCAGCAAGAATTTCTTTAGACTACTTTACCTGAGAAAGATATACTACCTAGGAAGAATTTTCATGTTTTGGACTCTCAGATTGCTTCTGATACATTTTGAGGTACTTTCATTTAACTAACATATTGCTTAAAATTTAGGGGAGAGTCCCTGCCCCCACCCCCTAAATAAAAGTGTATGATACTGGAGTTGAAGTGAATGTGCTTATAAAACTCCTGTTTGTTCTATGTGAGTACTACATCTTCTGCAGTCTCAAATAGGTCACTATTTGACATTATTCCTATACAACTTGTGTGTGAGTAACATCATTCTTATTGTACAAGGCAAGATTAAAAGACTGCCAGGCTGCACTTACTTCAGTAATCTGTGCCCTATCTGAGTCTGTTATCGCCACTCCTTATCTAAGAAGCTTTGTTTCTCTTGTGTAGTTTTTTTACAGCTGTTGCTACTTTACCACACTGCTGATATGCTTTTTTCAGCAGACTGATTGAGAAACGGAGATTGACACCAGTTTCTTGGCTAAGTTTGGAAAGCCATTCACAAGATTTTACAGTTTCACGGAGTGGTGGAAGACCATCGGCTTCATAAAGATTGTATAAAAGTCGGCTAATAAACAAGAGGATACTTGTTGAAGATCCATACATGATATTATGTACTAATACCGATGGTTACCACTTGTTGTGCCATGTTTGTATTGTGTAACATGTGTACCTGTGACAGTCCAGCACAACATGTCTGTATTGTGTAACATGTGTACCTGTGATGTTGTAGTCCAGCACAACATGTCTGTATTGTGTAACATGTGTACCTGTGATATTGTAGTCCAGCACAACATGTCTGTATTGTGTAACATGTGTACCTGTGATATTGTAGTCCAGCACAACATGTCTGTATTGTGTAACATGTGTACCTGTGATGTTGTAGTCCAGCACAACACTAGTACTTGTAATGTAATCCAAGCCATATATTTACTTACTCCTACTAATTAACAGTATTTTTAAAATCCAAATTGACGACCGCATATCCGGCCAATTTGCAGAAGCTAGAGCTCATTGGAAGTGTCAGAGCATGATGTACTGGAATCCAGCTGTGAATCCGCGCTATCTATCACGTGTTGGGAGATGTGACGTGTAAAAGAGGGAGTCCTAGAAATATCCATAGGCGCTCCATTGATTTTATTTGGTGAACTTTGCACACGTTTTGACGAGCATGATTTTAGCGCTTGGTACAAGTCTTGGTGGCATTCGATTCAGGAAGAAGTGCTCTTTCTCGTGGTATCAGCAAATCTAGAATAACGTGATTGTACAGGTACAAAAATACAATTAAGTAGAATAGTGTACAGTAATTTCTGTAGAAAATAATTGACAAAAAATGTTAATAAATCGGTTTCAGATGCTGATGCAGCATTAATTCTCTGCAAACTTCTTGGTTTGCATGTTTTAGCTAGCTACACAAACACTTGGCTACTTTCAGCCAACTGTATAAATGCCAGATTGAGCAGTCAATGTCAGATCAATAGAGCAATATACTGTAGCAGTTTAGCAAATATATTATAGATGGTCTACAGTGTGGGGTAGGAAAAATTTTGAACAGTGATTTTGTAACAGTTTGTTTGACAGGTGACTGCTCTATTAGAGTATCTGGATGCTAGAATCCAGTAACCTAGGGGAATGCCCTTAGGAAATTTTGAAAGTTAGATCCTCTGAAATTGAATCTACGGTGAATGCCTCCAGACTCCCCTAAGTTGTACACATTACGCCACGCTCTTACTCTAGGGAGGTGTTATAAAATTCTGGTTAAATTCCTGAATGTGCAGTGGCAGCCCCACCCCTTGAAAAAGTTGTTTTCTCAACCCCTGCATGCACACTCTACACACATGATAGTTTGTAAGGAATAAATGATGTATTTCAACCATTGACAGGGGAGGGGGTATAGTATGTCAAACCTAGATAAGCAGTTTTAAAAGACACATGTTTTTATTCCACACGTTTATCTTGTAAGACAAATGGTGATGATCGTGAAGGCGTGAACAGTAGATTTGCTTTGTTTGGTCTTGATACTAACTTTGGAAAGCTAGACCTTGCAGTTATAAAGGTTTCTACATAAGAAATGTATTAGTAAATAATTGAAATAATTTACAGAAATCTGTAAAAAGTGATCTTCACACTTTTTGATGAAAACCCAATGATGACATACAACTACATTCCTCACAAAGCTGTCATCAATCACAAATATTATGATGTTAACTTTGTGAGGTATTACCACCACACATGATCAGGAAAGAACAATTTGATGAATCAGATAAATTCTAATTCATCAAACATCCATAGGGCTTAACAATATGTGTTTAGATTATGATTTCTTGATCTTCATCAACAATAAATTTGTCAAAGCTACTGAAGTATGGATTCATCAACTTTTTGCTTTTCCTGTCATAGGATACAAAGTAACGGTGTTAAAATGTTTAAGAACTGGCAGATTACCTAGCACCACTTTACAACAGTGTAAATTACATCATTATTTTACTAGCAGTGTTATGAGAGAAAATGCAAATGGTGCATTACGGCATATTTATGGATCTCATACACCACCCACACCAAGACTTGTTTTAATTGCATACTATACCATATAGCCTAGATACATCGAGGGGCAAAATTTTTATAAAATTTTGCAGATTTTCACAATCTCACATGTAATATATGGAGGTCTAAAATTTTCGCTGTTCACTCCCAAACCTCAAAACAGGAAAAATTTCCCCCTCAAAATATTGGTTTAATAAGAGCACTATGATTTATTAGGTAAACCCACTAATCACTGTTACCCTTGCATAACATGGGCTCTTTCAAACATGCATCGTCTTGGAGTTCACGTGAAGTGCAATCCAAATATCTACTGAGTTTCAGTGAACCCCACTGTTGGCAAGTTTTGTATTGTAACTATTGAGACTTACATGAAACACTATGAAGCAAGCACAGTATGTCATGATCTACCCATTAACTCACATAGTATTAAACATTCCTAATAAGGCAGTAAACGTAAATCCAATGACGACCATTGATTTCATCTTGACCTGCAATGGTAGGTAACATTATCTGAAGCAGATCATGTGATCCTCACCATAGTCAGTCCTCTGTTGTCCTCCTTCAGTTTCTCTTCAGCCTTCTCTACAGTATCCATGGTAATTGGTGATGGTGCAATGTCAAAATCTCACCCAATTTCTTCTTTTGTCCACTAGAACTGGCATCGACTACATCTTTCTTCTTCTCCACTACATTTGTGGAAGGAATAAAGAAGGTCACGTGTGTCTAACATGCTTACATCTTTTGCTCTGTCTCTCAACAACTGTTTTCAGTCGTTTGTAGTTGTCTGTGCGATACACCAACACGTAGAGGATACCTGTGGACAATGTAGCTGACATGTGACGCCATATTGATAGCCACCTTCTGATAGTAGTGCCGTACACACTGAAATGAACACGATTAGAATAGCATCAGCAATCATCTCGCCCTCCTCTACTATGCGCGTTCAGGTGCTTAATAATTCTAAGTGCGCTAATAATATTATTTTAACTTGCACGCTTCATTAGAAGTTGCTGTAAACTGCTGGTAGGGCGGAACATTTCAACATTATATAAGCATCGATGGATAGTAAGTTATCAGTTGTTAACAAGAGCCATGGCCTCGCTCGCCCCTATGCAGTTAAACGCCACCAACACTTTGTTCAACGAACAAGTAGAAGATCCAGGATACGCCTTTTTGGAAGATACGAGGGAGGATAAACAGCGACCAGCTAACCAGAGACGTTCAGCAGATAAAGGAGTTGCAGAAGTGACGTATGCTAAAGTGGATAAGTTGCGACGGAGCAAGAAAGTTGGTGCGAGGAAACCTGCTGGTGGCAACGGGAGCGAACTTGACGCAACAAAACATAAAGTGTTGGCCACAGCTGATTCACTCATCCGTGGTGGGAATAATCAAGAGGCTATTCAACATCTTGAGGCTACCTTGAATGACACATCAGACACACAATTACAGAAACAGATATGGCGACTTTTAGGAAACTGCCACTCCTCATTGCGCAGTTACAAGAAGGCTTCAGTCGCCTATTTACATTACATTGCCATGTGCCGTGAGCTGGGAGACTTTCCTGGATTAACACGAGGATACTGCTCCTTAGGAATTAACTACATGCACTTGGGACTGTACAGTTTGGCGGGAAACTGTTTCCTTCAACACCTGGATAATTCCCGTATCTCAGCTAACAAGATGGCAATGGCTTCAGCTTACAACAACCTTGGTATACTGGTGAAGATGCTGGGTAAGAAGGGACTACAACGTGTGCAGCAAACTGGCAATATGGTTGGTATGGAGATAGTGACATCACGACTACGCAAGGCTATCAGTTATTTCAGTGAGCACTTGTTCCTGGTGGAACAGCTTTATGACAGGTGGGTGTGGCTCTGTAATGGGTGTGGCTAATCATGTGATACACAACAGGCCCAAACAGGGTGCAGCGTTTGCTAACTTGGGTGGTTGTCATGAGATGTTAATGGAATATCCATTAGCTGTACACTACCATTACCAGGTACCTGTCTGTCTGTCAGTGTGTACATTCCATAGTTTCCATCTGTTACAGCAACTAATAGTGACACAAGAGTTACGAGATTATCGTGGGGAGTCCAGAGCTTTGTGTAACGTTGGTAACTGTTTAAGAGCACAAGGACAACTAGAAGAAGCATACCCTTACTACCTTAAGGTTTGAGAAGTGAAATACTAGTTGATTGTAAAGAGCAGATTAGACTGTGTGGCTGTTTAGGCAGTAGATCACAGTTTTAGGTACAGTGGAACCTGTTAATCAGGACACTTGAAAATGAGGACACCTGCATAATCTGGACACTTGGTAATGGTCCCAAAATATCCCTTAGCATGTAAACTGACCTGGAAAATCAGAGTACCTTGATAATCAGGATACCTGGTTGATCCCAAGGTATCCTAGTTTCACTGTACTTGTTCTGTGATAATTTCTACATTCTGTAGTTTCAGTGTTAGCCTCCTTGTGGGTCTATGGTGGGATAGTGTTAGTTAGGAGACACTGAGATGGTAAATATCACAGTCTAATATGGTATTGAGTGGTACATGATATAACTGATGATCCACCTTAGTGAGGAATGTGTGGTTGTTTGTTTACTACAGGATTTGGAGGTGTGTAGGATGTTGAAGAATGTATGTGGCGAGGTTGTGGCCTTACTCAACTTAGCTATAACCAGTGAAGCAATTGGTGATCTGCACAAATCCATCGAGTGGTATTCCCTGGTGAGTGTCATGTGATCCACAAGAGTGTCGTGTGATCTTACTTCTCTAGTTGCTAAGCATGAAAATGAGGTCAGATGACATGGTGGGTCAGGTAAAGTACCTGCTTTTATTGGGGGCACTCTACTATGAGACTGGACAACTGGTGAAGGCTAAGGATTATTACACAAGAGTATGTCTCTTTGTGTCTATTATTAGATCTTATATATATTTCCTAATAAGGTAGTGGATCTATCACAACCTCTAAATGATCGTGATCTACAAGTGAAGGCCCTTCTCATCCTGGAGGAAGTACAGAGAGCTATGAAGAGACAGAAACACTCCAATTACTACACTGTACGCAATACATTCCGACGTCTTAAGAAGAGGACAACCCAGCTCATACATGCCCATCATCACGTCTCCACAAAACGTGTCCGACAGTTAGTCAGTCATGCTAGTGCTGGCTCATTGACCAAGCTGGGGGGATCTGGTGATACACCTATGATTCAACCACGCCTTCAGAAAGGTCGTGTTAAATTGGGTACCTGGTCTCCTGGGTTGAAGAGGTGGGTCAGTGAAGGTGGCTCTACTAGTCTTCATGGCGACATGGTGGCTCCATCACCATTGGTTATTCACAACACCATGGCAACAAGTAGCAAAGCTGCTAGCCTAGACGACATCACATGGGACGATGAAGTCACTGCCCCCAGTACCCAGTTCAGTGTCAGGGACTCTGTTCATGGGTACCTTAATGATAATCGACAACTCTCCTATCAGCTGCAAGATGTGCTGATGTCAGCTGCTGCCACCGATACAACTGATGAAGGACTTCACCTGCAGAGAGCCAGTAGTAGAATGAGCCTGTACTCTCGAGCGTTTGGTAGCCTTAGGCATATCCAGGAACTCCGTGTGATTGGTCAGGACATGTGTCAACCAGTTGTAGAGCTAGGGCTTGATCATGGTGGGGATGAGTGGAAGGAGTGGGCTTTGTCACCCAATGATGACAGGTAGGTATTCAGTGAACTACTCTCAGGTGACTGGTGGTCCCTCCTGGAGGAAGACTGAGTGTGGCCCCGACTAGACATTGGGTGACCTACAGTTTGAATCCTGGGGTTGGAGGGATTTTTTCCTTACTTTGGCCCCTTTTCTGTTACACGTTATCAGTCACCAAGTCAAGTCATTAAATCTAAGGCCTTGAAATTAGGTAATGCTAAGGCTGCAGTACGTGTCGCTGTCAGACCTTCAGTGCTGGTCACTGTAAAGTGTTAACAACAACAATATCTTATGATCCAATGTTAAACAATGAAGCTCAGAGTAATATAAAGTATTCAGATACACATGTCATGTGTATCCCAGACCTGTTTACTAACCTTCTTAACACAAAACTGCTTTCCTAACTAATAAACACTTGTTGCCATGTTTGGTAGTGTAATCACGTACGTATCAGAGGCTTATGATGTATATCAATGTTTCTATGGTGACCCTTAATGGTTTTATTTTAATATACTGTACAGGAGACATTTTATGATGAGGAACTTACTGAATGAGGTAGAGGGATAATCATACATCTAAGTTATAGTAAGACACTCCAAACTAGTATCTTCGAAGTATAAACGTCTGAGGAGGAGGTGTTAGAATGACGCAATGAAAACCGAGGTTTTTATTGCATCATTCTAACACCGACTGTAAGGACGTTTATACTTTGAAGGTACTAGTTTGGAGTGTCTTATTGTTTTAGAAAATGGTCTGCCAGCAGTGAAAAGGACATCGTAACTATGTCTCGCGCCATTGCTAGTGACGATGTCACACACAAGGCTGCATGGGAAGGCTAACTTAGTTTCAAGGCTTAGTTGCAGAAACGGCACTTTATTGGCATTACAGTGCCTTGGTGGTACTCCAGTTAACCCTCTAACACAGGAACAGGGTGGTGAAGAACATGCTGGATTAATTTCTTGGAGTGGATAACTAATTAACTAATGTGGTTAGCCTCGAGTAAGAGACTTGTGGTGGAGTCTCTTTGTGAATAAGAAACTTCTATTTTAATCAAACTTCAAAGCATTGCTAACATACCATTTTCTAAGGTGTTTCAAAGACTATTTAGCATTAATGCAAACAGTGACGTAGTGCTGATATCATATCTCTACTAGTTTACAATTGTAAAAAAAATCAGTTAAGTTTTTTGAAATGTGAATCGGGGAAGGATAAGACTATAACGCTGTCATTATAACATGTGATATTATAGAAGTGAGTCCAACAAGGTTTAAAATATTATATACTTCACTGACACCAATTTACTATATAGTACTAAACTGTTAAATGTATAGGTCAACTGCTATTGACCACAGCTTCATTTACATGGTGTGTGTGGTATGTATTTTTTGGGTCAATGGGTCCAAGGTTTGATTGGACCTTTGTAGGTAGTAGCCTACATCTTTTGTTGTCCTGGTTACTAAAGGGGAATAACCTATGTGCTGTGATCATGTGATTTGCTATTCCTATAGGACATCAGTCCATTCATTACCAATAGATGAGTCATTGTTTGAACAGCAAACTACTGTAAACTTGGAGCAGCCACATCCACCTAATGAGGTGCAGCCACACCCACCTAATGAGGTGCAGCCACAGTCACAAGATCAAAATCAACTACACCCTAGTGGTCAAGTTCAGTCTTATCAAACTAATCAAGATCAACCACGTCCATCTGATCAGGAGCAACCACACCCACTTAACGGTAACTGATATATGAAGTATATAGGCAGTAATAATAAGGCTGATAAGCTGCCTGTCATTCTTCAGGCAACAAAACATGTATTAGCGTGGGACTTTAATCGCTAATCACCTGGCAACTACAAGTTTGTTGTTGTAGATCAGTATCCTGGTATTGCTTCACAACATGTGGGACTGTTAGGACAGTGTATGGAATAATGTTTGAGCGTAAATCGGATGGCTGCAGGTTCGAGGCTACCTAGGTCCAGTCATGGATTTTTTCTCCTTTCTCCAACTTTTCAAACACACCTTAAGTAGCTAAAGTCTTTGAGCAGGCTGTAGGACCAGGTGTCCTACAGACCTTCAGCACTTGCGCTGTAAAGCATTAATAAATAAATAAAAATAATGTTTGATTGGTAGAAGGCAGGCCAACTGGATGTGTGTTGGTTTTGTCCTGTGTGCAAAAAGAAATTCACTCTCTTTCATACCTTCAGTTATTCCTGATGTTAACTACCGTAATTTGCTTTATTTTTGTGCAAAAAATTTTCGTGATAAAAGTTTTCATTGTAAAAATATTTTCGTATGATTTACGTGAATGACTGTTCTATTAGAGTGGTTCGATCTTTTATAAAAAGTTTTGTACAAATTTTTCATACAAGTTTTTGCATACAAAAATTATTTTACAACGAAAAAAAAAAGCTAATTACGGTACATGCCTATTGTCGTGTAGTTAACATAAAGAAGAATTACCTTTATAATGTACGAAAGTAGTTAACATGTACTGGTCACTATCCCACTAGGGACCTACAAAGAAGTCTACTGTGTAGCAGGGAGTCATATAGACTGCAAGCTCTTTGTGGATCAAGTCACCACCTGGTGTGGAATTAAACATAGTTTTAGTATCATGTTTCTTACTCCGTGCTACACAGACTTTCAGTAGCTTTCTTTGTAGTTCCCTAGTGGGATAGTAACTAGTAAATGTTACTGGATCTGCAAAAACCCGACACAATGGTGCATTTTAAAAATTCTTTATTGTTGAGTATTTATAATCTACTTAGCCAAGTTTCAATCCTGTATGCCAACAACTTTTGGAGTTACAACACTACAAAGTAACAACAACAGAAAGATGGATTTGTACAGTAAGTATTGGGAAAATAAATTACAGGTGCTTGCAATAACAGTTGTAACTTACAAAAGCAATGCAATACAGATTTGTAACTCGCACCATTGGGGAGTTCATTATTAGGTAAGTTTTCCTTCTATCACCTTTCTTCACTACATACAGAGATGAAATCAGTGAAGAAAAGATCGATTGTGTACGATCGCTTCAACATGACATAAACAAATGCCCAAAGCTCGCATATCCTTTAGTCTGCTACTATGAAATAAACATTTTCAAACTCCCCTTGAGTAGTCAAATAAGATGATACCGTAGATTCCCTAAAAATTCGGCAGAAATAAATTAATTCAGTTCGTGTCTGGCCGAAAAAAATGTACCTGCCTATTGCTATTGTCGAATTTTTAGGGATCTATCCCTAATACAGTCTGTACGCTTCATGGCTATGCAATTTGTGATCCATTTACTGCTTACTTTCTGGATTTCGTTCTACAGGACTAATAGGA
The DNA here is from genome assembly GCF_963678975.1 of Dysidea avara. Taxonomy (NCBI): domain Eukaryota; kingdom Metazoa; phylum Porifera; class Demospongiae; order Dictyoceratida; family Dysideidae; genus Dysidea; species Dysidea avara. The sequence goes on from NC_089280.1 coordinate 880,645, forward strand.
ACGTCTTGAGGCGGAGCTGCATGACGATACTACAACACTCACTTGGCCGCAGCGCTATATGCTATGACTGCCTACATTATCCAGAAGGGATGGTCAATGTCATTACTACATCACTTTTGAATACAATCACCCAGACGTAATATTAAGGATTTCAAAAAGTAATAAAAAATAGAAACCACAATCAATAATATTATTGAACTATCTCGTGATACATCTTGCTAGCAGATGCTGCATGAAGTGTTCCATGGCTAACAAAGCGTTATTGGAGGGTGTATCATGTTAGAAGGAGATGTGGGGCCAGGAGAGATTTTATTCTGTGAACAGAAACGAAGATCGTTTTGCGGAAGTCGTGACGTCACACGATGATATCATTGGGTAAGTTCCCTGAACAATTTCACACTTGGTGCTTCATCCAGCATCGATTGTGTGAGGTCACTGGGAATCCTCAGTACTCAAGAGACCTTCATCAACTAGTGCTTCAAGTGCCGAAAAAATAGTGCGCTTATAATTAGAAACTTTCCTGCGCTTTCCGAAATTTAGAGCACATTGCGTTCAAAGCACAGGGAGTGCCGAATATTTAGAGATGCCGAAATTTTAGGGAATCTACGGTATCCAGGATTTTGTCATTACACCCTTTCTTCACAAAGAACGAAGCGTTAAAAAGTTTTAGGAATTTTTTTCCATTTATGTGAATATTTTACCGATTGCAATCAATAGTCTATACTGAAAATTTATCATTATGTCGGGTTTTGCAGATCCAGTCACAAATATTAACTACTCGCCTATGTTTTAAAATTAATTAACCCTTTGTATGCGATGGAAAATTAAGAGCAGCCATGAGGCTTTGTGTATGATAACATGTTAAACAAACTATAAAACAATTAAGAAGATACTTCTGCGTGTAATTTGTGATTAAAGTGGTTTGCTCTCCTTAGCAATGTATAGCAATGTAATTGATGAATTGCAAAATAATTGAAATACATTTAGTTTTAATGTACTGCATATGTTGTTAAAAAAACAAGGCAAGAAACAAACCTTGTGTAGTTAATTTATAAAGAGTTGATTAATTCAAGGGATAGTATTTACTGTCCGCTTGGTTCACATCATCAACTTATCATACAGTATGATAGTACTGTATAGTAGGGAACACAAAGGAGTAGGTGTGGCCAATGAAATAGCATCACCCAAATTCAATTTCCCCTGACGACGATGAGGCAGTATTGGTTAAGTAAAACTAAGCCCAAACAAGCTTTCAGATCGACCCAAAACGCTTTCAACAAGTTGCTACAGAATTTAAGAAAATATTTAACGGAATTTTCTACTGACTGAGCAACTGACTGACTGAGTGATGCCTTCAGACAAGCATAACTTGATAACGGCTAAGGCTACGGGCTTCATCATTTTTTCATAGTTTGACGTCGCTTTGGTCCAAGAGGTGCCTTTTGGCATGCCGCTGTACGTACAATGTATTCTTCATGGACTTACCAGTGTCCTCCTTTGTGTACCAATCACCTGTGTTGACAGCGAAAAGTGTCAATTTGGCGATAGCACGTAATGGCTTCCCTTTGTATTGGAAATTGTCCATATTTTTCATAGTGACTATTTTGATTGCAGAGGTGCTTTTCGAATGTTTGTTGATTCTTACTGCTGTGTAACGGGTTGAACATAGTCGACAATGAAACTTCACTTTTCAGATGATAATTAATATAAATGGGGTGCACGGCACCATTTCTTTCAGTGTGCATGGATTGCAGAGGTGTTTTTTGAACAGTTCTTGATCTGAAATGCTGTGTAACGGGTTGAACATAGCAGACAACGAAGCACAATGGATACTTCACTTTTCAGACAATAATTGATATAGGGGTGCGCGGCCCCATTTCCAGATGCAGTATGCGTGGGTTCACCAGTCATAATAATTGTTTACAAAAAAGTTAACAAACAAGTACACAGAAAAATTTTGGAATTTTCATCTAGAGTAGGGACCATAGCACATCGATAAAAAGACTGAAACAAGCTGGAGTAGTGCATGATATCAAATCACAGTAAAACAAGTTATATCTAGGGATGAGCCTATTTTGCTATTTTTTCCAACTATTTTTCTTTCCAGCAATCCTTTTATTTCTTACCTATTTTGCTCAATGTTTTGCTCGAAATTTTTATATTTTGCTGAGCATCAGTAAAAATTAATTGCAGTATCTCTAGCTTACAAGCATGTGTGACTGCTCTATTAGAATTTTTTCGTACATAGTGACTGCTCTATTAGAGTATCTCGATCTTTAGTCACCATTTCCTATGAGCATATGTTGTCCTAATACTATGCATGACTGTTCTATTAGAGTATCTCAATCTTTTTCATACAAATTTAAGTTGCCTTTTCTTGGTGCCAATTTTTCCATTTTTTTCCAGCATTTTGCTGTTTGCTTTTACCAATGTAATTTCCCATAAAAATTGCCTGCGCATCCCTAATATCTCTACTGTGTTCAAGATACCATAATAAAAATGCACAGTAGGGACAAAACACTTCTTATTGTTTTACTGTAATTTAATATCATGCACTACCTCCAACTTGTTTCAGTACTTTTTATAGATATGCTATGGTCCGTACTCTAGTTGAAAATTCTAAATTTTTCTGTGTACTTGTTTCTTATTGCTGACACCAACTGAAGCCATGCAAGTTACACATGCCTACAGTACACGGTAGGACGGGTACTACTTGTACCACTTGTATGTTACATATGGAGTACAATTAACACTTAAAGGGTTCCAGCAATAAAAGGTAGTGACATGAGATAATATAGCTATGTGGGAAAACCCCTACATCAGCACAATCCGTTCAATGCCAAAGTAGGGATTTTCCCACATGGCTATTAGTGATGTGCGATATATCGAAAAAATATCGATTTCGCGATAATTTTGTCGATATCGTTATCGTATCGATTTTTGATACTGCTTTAGCAGATTTCGATATTTATCGAAAAGATTATATTTTGCGATAATTATCGAAATATCAAAGAATATTTCGATAAATCTACAGCATTTAGTGTGTGATTGTGCAATCACACTAGAAATGAAGGTTGGTTTTGTACTATCTAGCCACTTTAAAAGCTTGTCTACCAGTTTTCTAGGCTTATTAGTAGTTCTATACAATAGTTTTAGTGTGCAAATTGTATTTCAAGCATATTTATAAATATTGGCCGCCCACACAATTACACCACCCACACAATTAAAAATTATTGAAAATCAAATCGAAATTTCGATATTTACCCAATATCGTATCGATATCGTGTCAAAATAAAAATCCTGATATCGCACATCACTAATGGCTATGTTGTATTAGCTACCATCATTTATATTTCACTACTTTTTATTGCTGGAACCATGTTAATAGATTTTTAATTGTACTAGTTTGTTAACTAGCATAGCTATATTGTACACGTGTGGCTGTGACTGCTTTATTAGAGTATCTTGATCTCCCTGCTTGTCTCAAATGAACAACATAATAAAGGAAGAGTCGTGGTTTACCATGTCTAGTTTTCTACAGCAAAACCACAGTTGATTGCAGATCATTAAGGGGTGTGGTCGCTGCCTTCTGTGATCATCATTAAGGGCGTGGTGGTGTGTATGGTCATGTAGTTGTTTTATAAGTGAAGTTAATGTATCTGCTCCACTTACAGAAGCTTAAGCACTTCACATAGTTTTGTGGTGTCTAAATACACTTCTCTAAGGAAATTGTCAATACGCAATCTTATCACCTTGGTGATGGTTTCCATGCATGAAGAAGAAGACAATCATGTAATTGAAGATGAAAGAGTGTAGAAGGCAGACACTCGTTGGAACCAGAAAAAGCACATGTCATTTGTGAGTTAGTTATTGAGGCATGACGAGCGCCACCCAAAATGTTGTCATTAAAAACGTCATGCTAAATTAAAATAGTCTTAGTGCATCTAACTTCTAATCCAGCATTAAAACAAGAACTTCCACAGACGGTCAGATATTATCTTTTTTAATTGTTAAAACCTGTGTGCCCTCCTGAGAAGTTGCAAGGCTAGAGGCCAAACAAAGCAGCACATGGCCACCATTTTTTGGGGGACCCTACTTACTAAACAGTACTACTGTACCGTTTGAGGACATTAATGGTGCTGATCTTTAACACTTCGTTTCCAGTATGTTAAATACATTATTGTGGTTAATGTGGAATCATAGATGTAGAAACTGGGTGTAAACCTCCTAGAAGTGTTGTAGTGTACCATACTATGTAATATAGTCAAGTGTGTTAAAATGATCCTTACTGCTACAGATGACAACAGGCCAGTCAGTCCTGTTACTCCACTGGATGGAATACAAGCTGTAATACAGTGCCTGGAGGCTGTATTGGAAGAAGAGCAATCAGAGTCTGACTCCTAATAGTGCACACCATTACATCATTGTACAGATATACTGAATTTGATGCTGTGTTCTCTATACCTTAGAGAGTGTGTGCATGTGTTTGTGTTCTTCTTGTACTTGTCACTACCAAAGTGTTGTCTGTGTAGTTGCTGTCATATGTGTAACTGCTTTCATACACTTAAAACAAAGTACTTATATGATCTTAGTTAAACATAATTGGCTCTATATACGGCACAACACTATCTGTTGATCTTAAAGTAAATACAGGGGCGGATATGTAGGGGGGCTTACCCCCCCCCCCCCCCCCTCATATCTCACAATTCACATGCATTATGAACAGCAAAAGTGACATTACAAAGTACAAAATTATAGCTGAATTTGTTTTTCTATGCCTAATCCATGACACATTGACTTGCTCAACCAAAACTTCCATTAAAGTATAATGAAGTGTCCTTCGCATCACGTGATGTCATAGTTTAGCACCTGCTCCGCAGATGGCATGGCAAAAAGGCAAACGTCTTTCACAGAGTATGGATGGGTATAAGATGGAACATCAAAGAGAGTGAGTGAAAATTTGCCACCAAATTAAATTTTAGAGTACTAATTTCTCAAAATTTCCTGGGGGGCATGGCCCCAACCCCCCCCCCCCCCCCCTAGATAGCTCATGCTTTGCACTCACACTGTGAAGTCATTTCTACCAGTGTTCCCCCCTTAGCAAAATCCTATAGATACTCCCCTGGAGCCCCTCCCAATTTTTGATAGCTGTTTCCACCCCCTGACAGTATTATGTACAGAACTGAGAATTGAGTATAGTACATGTAAACCTTATTAAACTAATTATGCAATTTTCTAAATATATTTGAAGTCATGTTTAGGTACATTAACAACATATTTTAGCATGAAGAAGAGGGAGAGGAGGAGTATCTTACTGCCAGCTATATGTATCTCATGTTATGACCAAGGGTGGATGTAGATCCAATACTAATATATAATAGAGCTGTCCAGTTCAGATAGTTTAACATTGTTGTGACACTAGTTGTTCTGTTGAAGTTGTTACACACAAACCTCATTGAAGAGCTGAGTGTTCAATCATTTAAATTAGCTATCATCACTGACCAGCTAGATGTGGGGGCCAGACATTAATTTTGAAGTATATGCTGGATGTATTCTAAATCATGATCATGTACTTCACAGAAGTTTGAAGTTAATTATATAAGGTTTCCTGAAATTGGCTTTAATTTTGTTGGTCACTCCAAGGTATTAAATTTGGCACTATCGTAATCTAGTATTAAAGTGGGAGAGTATACTACACCTGATGGTCTGCAGTTGGGTGGGGCTAGCTAACCTGCAGGGGATAGTAGAGTATATACTTGTCTGGTAGGCTCAACTGGGACACCATACAATCTGATAGTTATTATTAGTCATTGTAGCAAATCTTCACCTGTAGACAATTCTGTTTGGTTGGTGGTGATTAGAATTCAGTCACATCACCACTAGCATATAATAAACATCAAGATTGAGTGACCCTATTCCAGTAACAACTATTAAGGCTGTGGCCACAGCTCAACTTTAACATGGTAGCTATAGGTGATCACAGCAGCAGGGGAGGGGGGTACCCCTAGATACTTAACATTTTCATATTTTATCTCCTCAAAATTAGTGTTGTTTTAGTTATAACTAGCTAAAACTAAAGTGATTTTACTTTTATCTGAAACAAGTTTTTAGAATTTTTGAAAAGACTAAATGTACCTCAATTTTTACATTGATACTTAATGTTTACAAAAATCATGTGCACTGTATTATACTTGCATTTGATAAAGAATCACATAGGTAGCTACTACGTTTTCCTGAGGGGCATTCCCCAGACTCCCTTAGCATTGTGAATGTGCTTTATCCATGTCAGTATATATGTCCACCTGCTAAGTTTTGAAATTTAGATGCTCTGAGCCTGCATTTGGTAACAATTTTAATGTGAAATTATCTGTAAAATAATTGCACATCACTTATTATAGGCACAAACCACAATAATTAATTAAAATACTCAACTGTTGCATCATCATTTAAAGGGGATTTCTATGGAAACATTGAAACCCCTTAGAGTGTTTGAGCAACTGCTCTTTTACCCCTCACCCAGAATCTAGTTACCTACATAAGACGGAGTGGCGTTCAGTGCCCTACGTAGCCTGCCAATGAGCATGCTCTCACCTGCCAGCCTATAATATCAAACAATCATTGGTAACCCATACAGGTGGTTCATCCGAATCCCCTGGCTATGGGCCTGTTGCTAAAATCACTCTCACATTCAATTTCAGGGGTTTAATGATCAAACATTTCTTAGGTGGCATGTACATGGTAGGAAGTTTACTATAAACATACAACATTGAGATAATCACAATGGAGTAGTAACCCTACTGGTGTTGTGTTGAAGCTCAAAATTTGAATATCAAAAATTTCCTGGAAGATAGCATGCTTTGCATCATTAATGTGGCATACCTTTCCACCAAACAAGCTTTAGGAATAACATCACCAAGTCTGGCTATGTTTGTGTTAGATGTTTTGTAAGTCGTACACCTCACCTTATTTTAACATTATTAGATGTATAAGTATACTTGTAATGATTAATGTATTAACATTCAGCAAAAGTGTGTGCTTTCAATTTGGAAGGAGTGTCTGTGGCGCTAACTACTACATTCATACTAGAATCCACTCACACCAACTCATCGCTAGACCAACACCACATGACCGTTCAAATCCCCTCCTAGCACAGATATTCCTGGGGTTTGCAAGTCGAGACTTGATCAGGGTTTGCATCTCCAGTACTTCCCCAGTAGGTGAGGAATTGTAATTTTCAGTGACACAAATTCCCACCTCAGCCTGTATTAGTGGTAGTCGGAGATTACATTGATAGGTGCATAATTCACCTTTTCTGTGGAACAACATACCTGCACCTGTCTTACAGATAACCAATATCAATCCATTCAGTGCTGCCCTCAAACAATTTCTTTTGTACTGTTTTGTATTAGTGTATTGTCCTAGTATCTTTTCTGTTTACTTGCATTGCTTTTGTATTAGTGTATTGTTCTTGTATTCTTTGTTCTGTTGTATGTACTTGTGGGGAGCACATTTGCAGGCCCAGCCCCTTGTCATTTGACAAAAAATGATAAATAATAATAATACAACTAGGGGTATGGTACAGTTTAAATCACATGCACACTAGTCCAGCTCTGCTGACCCTCATGGATTTACTGTGAGTCTCATGATTTCACTATCAAGCTCAAGGGCTCACAAGCAGTAGCTCTAAACTCACGGTTTCTAATTCTCACGGATCAGCACCATTAGTCATCTAGTGTCTAAACTGAAGTCTGCAGCAATGCAACAAGCCAAGGAAGATAGCTAGTGTCATACACAACATTCTAGAACAGACTAGTCTTGCATGCCAGATGGTATGTGTGGGGACAGAAAATAACCCACACCAACTACATATTGATGACCAGCAATAAATCCATTAAATCTTTCATTACAAAAGCTCCATGAGACAACAATAGATGCTAAAATATGGCTAATTGGTGATTTCAATGCTCCCTGCATTGACTGGAAATCTATGTCTCTTTCCATAAACAGGACACATGTTGCTACCCACTCTGCTCTCATTGATGTAATGCAGGAACATGGATTAGAACAAATAGTTAACCAACCGACCTAACATCAAAATATACTTTCTGTTTTTCCTAAATCACCCCAATGACAAGTACACTGTTGACATCTTACCTGCATGGCCTTGGTGATCATGATAATATTGTTTGTGTCAATATCTAAGTGCAACACAATAAATAAACAGAACTATAGAGAAATCTACCTGTGTCATAGAGCCAACTGGGATTCTATAAAGCAAGATATAATTTCCTTAACGAATAGTCCCGATTTTAGCTCTCCTAATAACAGATCCATAGATGAGCTCTGGATGAAATTCAAGGATACTGTTTTGCACAGTATGAGGTTACATATACCACACAAGTTTACCAGAACACATTGTGACTTGCCATGGTTAACCTCTACTATAAAACAAATAAAGAAACATAACAAACTATATCACCAATACAAGGCATCTCTCTCACCAGAAACATAAAGGAGATTTTTGACATTGAAACATGGCAAATGAGACAATCACACGATGCTCACATTTCTAAACTCATTATAAATTCAGAAGATGGAACCTCTTCAATAAATTCAAAGAAATTTTGGAGTCTTATTAAGAAGCTGAAGAAGGATATAATAATGGAGTACAGGCTCGTAACGCCAATAATAAAGTTATTACTAATAGCAAAGAAAAGGCAAATGTTTTTAACTCACACTTTAAATCAGTATTCACCAATGAACAAGATTATATACCTGACAAAGGTCCCAGCCCACATCCAGTCATGGAGGATATCAATGTAACCACTTCTGGTATAATTAAATTACTTCTAAACTTGGATGTTCACAAAGCTTCAGGTCCAGATGAAATAAGTACAAGACTTTTAAAGGAAACTGCGGAAGTCACAGCCGCTGTCTTAAAGTTAATATTTGAGAAATCACTGGACACAGGTGAGGTCCCCTATGATCGGAGAGTGGCTAACATGGCACCTATTTACAAGAAGGGGGAACGATCAGCTCCTCAAAACTACTGTCCAATCTCACTCACGTCTACAATTAGTAAAGTCCTAGAACACATCATATCCTCCCATCTAATGAAACATTTAGAAAGTAACAATTTACTTCATGGGTCCCAACATGGCTTCCTGCACGACACTCCGTTACAAATAGTTGAGAATTGTAAGTACCTGGGCATTACTATACAATCAGATCTTAAGTGGTCCAAACATACACAATATTACTGTTAAAGCCAGCCGTACCTTGTCCTTTCTAAGAAGCAATCTTAAATTAAATAATCAACATCTTAAAGAAACTGCCTATTTTTCCTTAGTCCGACCACAATTAGAATATGCAAGTATCATTTGGTCGCCATGGCAAAAAAGAGACATAGAGAAGTTAGAGAAGATTAATCGAAGAACTGCAAGGTTTGTTGCAAACAATTTTTATTGTACTAGCAGTGTATCAAGTATAATTCATCAACTTGGGTGGCAACAACTAGATATATACTCGTAGACATAACTTCCATTTGTGCTTCCTTTTTAAGATCATTCATAACTTGACATGTGTCCCACTCAGTGACATCATTTCATCTAATACCACAACAACAGCAGAATCCACCATCACAAGAAGATCTCACACGAACAATATTTTAGTTCCATTTGCAAGAACAGACACTTATCAGCACTCGTTTGGACCTAATGCTTGCAATATCTGGAATAACTTACCTAATCACATCAAAGAAATTACCTCTATTGAACAATTTAAGAATCAGATTAATCAATTGTAATTGCATAAATCTCCCCATGTAAAGCCTTCGCTTGCGAAGTTGACACAGTAATAATAATAAATACATAAACTGACTGGCATGCAAGACCACAAATAAACATCCAAAGTTGCTGTGTCATTTCTTTCCAGGGGATATCCCTGGGTGTTCCCCCGGGCTAACTTGATTGTAGTACAACTATAAATGTTAGGCAACAAATTTAATAGAAATGCAATCACATGATTACAAGCAGGAAAACAGTAGGGATTGAGACAAAGTTGTGAAATACTGGCTTTGAACCTTTTACTTAATGCTAGTGAAATGGACATGCAGTGACTGGACTTGAGTTTACAAGATCAGAACTCAAGTGGTGAGCCTACTTCATTGAAGGTGAAAGTGCTTAACTAGCTAGAGTGACACCATGAGCACCTTCACCCAGCTATACAGCATGTTTTAGATATGTAGCATGTGTTTGGTATGAATTTCATTCATCAGTCTCTAAGTAGAAATTGATATTTCTCAATCCGTATCATCACGTGATATTGTAAGTGCCTTGTGCTTTCAAATTATTAGTGATTAAGTAATGGCTTATAGTCTGAACATAACTATTTAGCTGGAGAAGTGAGAAGACTCCTGCGTACACTTGCTGTAGGTCTAGAAATCCATGCATATGTAGCTTAATGATGCACTTGTTTTAAATGCTATATTGATGCCCATAATATGAAGATGGGCATGTGCATGTGTTGCTGGTCTTGTCGCAGTTCCAGGCATAGCTTGAGGCTATGTCACCTGCTATCCCTACTTTAGCTATGCAGATACAGCAATCTATTCTGGACACCAAGAGAGAGTCTCAAGGTTTTATTATTTCCTAGGTTGGCAGGCCTGCTAGTTTTGTCACTACCTACTTTGCAAGAGCCTTGTATTCTTTCCTATGCATTTTACTGCTTACAAATATCTTCTCATAACACACTAGGCTGCAAACAAGCTTGTGCCATTTCATCAACACCACAATTGCTTGTATTTTGTAGTTTTGTACTGTTTTTAGACTGACTGATCGCTATACAAATATTTTAATTTATTTGCTGACCTACCAATGTTGTATTTGAGATATTTCCAGTAAACAATTAATTAAGTTGAAGTGGCCACCAAGAAAGTACACATCATTAGCTATGTAAACACTTGAAATAGTAATAAGGTTCACACAGTACACACACATCCATTTAGTGGCTGTTAAGGACGGACAACGTATCTGTCAAGCTACTATGAAACCATGTAGTTGCTTTTAACTATGCTTAACCTTCTACTGGTCGACACACAACCCTCCAAACACTACAACTCCAAACACTACAACTCCAAACAGTGCTTTTATTTATTTTGTTTGAGTCTGTACAACAAACTGGAAAACATACATACATCTAATATTTGTCACTGAAATAAAGCCTAGCTGTATGTTTGTATAACTTAGCATTTTTGTTTATCTTTTAGTCGTTTCTTAGTACTACCAAGATTCATGTTGATTTGGTTACCCTGACTGTTCCAGGGCTAGGTAGACATTCATTCTGGACAAGTACTACACAAAATAAAATAGTAAGCATGTAAACTGCATTACAACTTGTACATGTAACTAATACAGGCAACATCATGGTCCAAAGCTAGATAACCTCTTGTCTGCCACAGCTATGTGTCATGAGAGTAGATATGCTGAAGAAGATTGACAAATGATGTATTATTTATATGTAGTTGTTGTACTGGATCTTCGTCTTGGTGTCATTATGTTCAAAGTACACCATAACCTGGTATCCAGCCCTATCATATAACAGTATACTATACTAAAACCCTGTAATGGTGCAGTGCGTGTAAGTAATTTTGTACAAATCACTGTATATCAAAGATCCCATCCCTGGTTAAGAATCAAACAGTGACACTACAAATTAGTGCTGAAACAATTTGTCTATTTCGTCACATGACACAATTTGATTCATAAACACACTATTTAAGGATGAAGCCAACTTTGAAGCTTGAAGATTGTGAACAAGGTGGCATAATCACACTGAAAAATTCATTTTTAGAAGAGACAGAAATAGCTCTCAGGCTTTACTTTACTGCTTTTTTGTGGTTAATGCATAATCAAATAGTCAGTCATTTTCTTCACAACAATTATTCAAATAGAAAATTTATGTGGAGAGGTTTCACATACTTTGTTTCTTGTCTTTTGCTGTTTTTGAAGCTCGATCATCAATTGGGGTTGTTTATCATACTGCTTCAAACATGGTGGTTCAAATCTGGCTCCTCTTCACTTATCATCACTGCATGCTGTCATTGAGATGTTAAGTTAGTTTTGTGCAATATTTTTAAATAGCTGCAGTACAATTTTTGTTGTTTTTAGAATTCCTTATCCTCTTTAACTGGTACTATACTTGTGGTAGCTGTAACTTGACACTGGATAGTTCTTGCCTTGAAAGAAAGGATGCACATAACTTTATTATATTTCACTGAACACAAGTAGACATATGCACAAAACAACAAGAATTATATCCGGCAGCATATCTAGCTTACACTGGCTGTGACAGTTCAGCCAGCATGCCTTTAAACTTTTTTCTGGGTTACTGTTAACACAGAGAGGTTTAGCAGTATCTAAAAATAGCAACTTCAAAGTATACTAGTCTGTTGTATAGTTATTCTACTGCATCCTACCCCTTAAAAGGTTACATGCTAGTCACCAATACCTAGGCAAAGCAAGTGAAGAAAGAGCAAAAGGAAGTGGCAAATTATGGCTACTAGTATTGAGACCCATGTTAGTGCCACACTGTGACATTAGTGTATCAAGTAGCTACCCAATTATGTTTGTCTTGTCTAGAAAGTAAGCTAACAAGTGGAAAACTGTGTGTGCTACCTAGCATTGAGTGTTACCCTTGTGTCATTGCCACGCCATGCTAATGACAGCTGTCTTAAACAGGACAGAAAGTAAGCTGACCGTAAAATTGTTTTGGCGTTGCTGACTTTCGTTTGGTGAATGTAGTATACAACCATGGGCAAGATCACAGGGTACCAGCTATTCAGTAACCCCACCACAGATTTCTATTTGATTGGTAGCATCAAATGAAGTATTGTGTAAAATTCTCTAGCTTACAGAAAAATCTCAATAAGCAGCCACCTCTTTTTATATGACACCTGATCACTTCTAGTTGGTCTCAAACAGGTGTACTTCATGACCTCATTAGTAAGACCACCTCATTATAGTGACCATGTCCAGTAGGTCCGCCAAAGTGTACTTCATGATCTCATTAACAAGACCACCTCATTGTAGTGACCATGTCAAGTAGGTCCCAAACATAGCTAAGGGCATCTTACTAGTAGTGACCTCATTAATATGACCACCTCATTATAGTAAACATGTCAAGTAGGTCCCTAACATATAGCTAAGATGTACTTCATGACCTCATTATTTACATGACTGACTGAAAGGTTATAATAAATATTTTAAAGTCTGGTTACTAGCACTATAGATAGCCTCAGGTGACTTTTAAGATCACTATCAATAGTACATCTCCTATCAGAGGAGGTTGGACGCGTTCATGTGAGCTATACTTTAATTACATTCTTTGATTTGGTATTTCACGTGATCATCAATAGTCACAATACAAAACTGAAAAACGGTGGGGATCGGTGGGGATCATTAGATATTCAGATCATCCTTTGTGTAAGCTTCAAGGGAATGTACTTTGTTTTGTAATCAGTGCTTGAATTCCGTGTGTAATTAATAAGTTGCAGTTTGGTGCACACTACTTCACGCCTTCACATATGTATTCTATTAATGAAACATGAACAGTGAGTTATTCTGAGATCGTGATGTATTAACCTCCTCAACAAAAGGGATTTTGTGTAATTTGTTTTAGTGGCGCTTAAAGCACGTCCAACCTCCTCTGATCTAGTATAGTTGTTATAGTTGTAATCCCACAATCATCTTGATACATGATGTCACAACAATCATCTTGATACATGATGTCTCAAGCATGCAGTATTTATTAATACCACGTGCTTAATCTGTAACAAGACTAACAATGTATGACTTGTCTATTGCTGAACAACTTATCACTACTCATTCCGTGATAGATACCTTAAACACAGGCCGGGACGCAGGCTTACACAGGTGGCTGGTAGTTGAGAACTCGTTTCTTTACCTAAGGCCAGGCATCAATCATGTGCACACATATTTTGATGCTAAGAAGGCTGGCTATCATTTTACAGCACAGCAAATCTCATGTAAGTAAAATGTAAGTAATAGTTACTTAACAAGCTTCAGCTAACGTTTATAATAACAGACAGCTTGATTTAGAGTACTTCTTTAATAATGACCTACCGCCCACATGGAAATCTGAATTTTGGTGGATGAGAAACAAGCAATCAAGTTTTCCTGGCCTAACACTACACAACCTAGACAGGCAGTGTCAAGGGATTTAAGCTGTACCATACCTCTACTCAGTGATCGACAAAAGCATCTATGATTTATACAACACTAGAGAGACTGCTGCTTAGAACAATTTGAAGTGCTCACAATAAATATTGATACAACCATGCATCCTCTACACACTACAAGGATCTCTGATACTGTAGCCAAGCCAAATTAACTGCATGTACATCTGTGAAGACTTCTGTTCACAGTATTACAATGCACTCAGGAACAGACAAGTGAAACACGTGTTGATCTGCACACCTATCCACTGACAAGGTTACTTACATACCTCATATCCTATTATTTGAGTTCCTTCCTCACGTACGCCTTGTTAGAAGTCTGAAATTCCCCTCAGAGTAAGTAAAAACGATGAAGAACAAAGATCACGTAACTAGTCGGACTTCTAGCGATGCACGATGCGCTTGACGATGCGCTTAAAGTTTGTGTCCGACTGGTCGGATCTGTAGCAACTTCGTTTGGTAAACATGGTAACCGATGTAATGCTAACAAAATTTTGCCCTTCTCCACTAAATTTGCTGTAGCAGTTTTAACATGTTAGTTCGCTACATTCTAATTTATGACACGCTTAATTAGAATTAACAATTGACCTAAAATTAATGATTAGTTTATTCGAGGGAAAATTTTTCGCTGATTTCGCAGTTCTGGGTGTTATCAGCGAAACGTGGAACCGGTGTGGCGGAAATTTGGCGCAGAATCAACCCAGTAGCGGCAGCAGCAACCTATGCAGCCAGCTTGCGGCAGTTGAAATTGTAATTGATTCTTTCTTGGACAGAAATAAACGGAAGGATTCAACATCCATAGCTTCAGTGAGTGGTATATGGTTATCAACACTACAGACCTGCATATACTAACACATGTAAGGGTGTAAATGTATATTCTGTGATAAGCTACCCGGTCCAAGGGGGTGTCACTAAGAACAACGGTCAAGCTATTTTCCCAGCACGGTCAAAGCTTCACAAGTAAGCAGTGTACGAAAATATAGCGAAAATAAATGGAACCAGGTCAACGGTCAGGACAAATTTCTGATGAAAGTCGATGGTTCCTCACAACAAAAAATTCCCTGCAATTTTTGAGTGGTGGAGGAGGCAGTACCCCTTCACTTTTGTCCAATGTCACTATTGTATCTACTTTTAGTCATTATCCAACTAACTTTGCCTTAGTAGGATTTGTGCTAAACGTTATACAAGAATGAAATACTATGAGAATCAGTATTGGGAGTGTACGAGATTGAGATACTCTAATAGAGCAGTCATCTAACTACTCTAATAGAACATTCAGATATAAGTAGGTGCAGTTTATTCAATCTGTCTCCATTAACAGATTATCAAGCATATGAGTCTAACTGAAATGTCATCATTTACTGATGTATCTACTTGTACAGTACCTGACAGTCATTGCCATAATATTATAGATTCAAGTACTCGTTTACCACTGAAAATGCTCTCAGATTCAATTTCAAAGCATTGAAATTTCAAATTTTTCCTGTGGAGTATACTCCCAGACCCCTCTAGTACACACATACACTAGGGATAATTTATGGTTTACCAGGTGAGTAGGTAAAACTGGTTTAAAGACTTCATAGCCAGCAATTGACCTGACCTAGACTATAGTATATACGTGTTGAGCTGAATCCTCAAAAACATTTAATAACTCATGGATGATGCAATTACACACGATCTTGAAATTTGGCTCATTTGTAGTACTGCTTGACCCACTAAAAATATTTCAAAATCTTTTTGTTCAAATGTCCGACATAATACTGATGGCCAATCAACCATACATTTCTTATGGGAAGCCATAAAAGTGCAATGTTCATTACATCTGTTTCCTGAACTTGTAATGGAGCCAAACCATACATGTGTGTTGTTGACACCTAATAATCTAGTTGGCTGAAATGTTAGCTCTCTTGAGAAAAATCCACTTTTAATTTTTAGCTTTTTTTGTGGCTACTAAACATCACCTGGTTCATGTATTCCAGTTAATGCTAAACATTTCAAGATTTGTTACATACAGGATTTTTACCACCAAAGTAGACCCCTTGGAAGGTATATATTATAGCTATATGATACAGGAGGTAGTCTCATTAATTATTATATAGCTGGAATCAGATCAAGAGAGTTAGTGACATAGTGTTGATAGCTCCACAAGTATCTTTGTACAGGGAATATTAGTGATGGTTGATAACCACAATGGTGTCTTGTAGGGAACAAGGAATGGTCAAGGATGAGTTGATGATAGTGAAAGAAGACAACATCTTACTATTCTTTGAGGAATATTTGAGAGGTGAGGGTATTCACACATATCACGTGCATGTTACTATGGTAACGATCCTGTTGTGAGTGTCTGACAATTGTGTTATATAGTGACCCGGTCCATGAGATTTGTGTTATAGCAATATTAATTAGAAATCAGTTATAATTATAAATACACATTACCAGTTAGTACAATTACTAGTTTACTAACAACTTGTTATTAATAAGATGGTACAATAATAACATGTACAATGTGTACAGTTACTGTGGCTCACATGAGCCAATCCATACAGTATTAGTACAATGGTACTTATCATCCACCCCTCCTACTACAACT
Source organism: Dysidea avara (assembly GCF_963678975.1). NCBI lineage: Eukaryota > Metazoa > Porifera > Demospongiae > Dictyoceratida > Dysideidae > Dysidea > Dysidea avara. Next base: position 897,489 of record NC_089280.1, read on the forward strand.
ATTTTGTTATCAGCTACACTAACTACAGCTGGTTCACTTCTTGCTGATGGAATATGTCCTATGGCTTCCCAGCTATGACTGACCTTGTTGAACATGTTAATGTCACTAGTGAACACATAACCACTTCCTGTCTTCTTCCGTCCACCTACTGTTAGTAGGTGTCTACCTTGTATGCTGACAGGAGCTGAATAGCACCATGGAGTATCTTGTTGTGAACTCCACTTCAACTGGTGACTGGACAGAGTGTCCAGTGGAGCAGTAAATACTGCTGGAGAATAATTGCCATATTGATTGCATCCTCCTAACAGGTAGAGGGTGTTGTCAACTATTACTGATTGTAGCCAGTAGTGTGGTAGTGGTAGATCACTGGTAGTGTACCACTGTCCAGTACTGAACCATCTCTTAGTGGTACTGTCAAACAATTCAGTAGTGGCTAATGTCCTACCCTGGTCATCTTTACCTCCAGTTATAATAAGTGTTCCCTGATAACCAGCAGCTGTGGCTAAATATCTTGGTGTAATCATCTTGGTGTACTCCTTTAGGTGATCACCATCTAGTGAGAATATCTTGTTGGTCTCCTTATTACTTCTATCACTCCCTCCAGCAGTGATCAACTGGTTGTTGAGGGTGGTCATGGCAAAGAAGCCATAAGTAGTGTTGATAGGAGAAGGGCTCCATGAGTTGTTAACTGGATTGTACACATCTATCCTGTGTGATGGGACTAGTACTATCCTGTATGATGGTCCAGTATTATCACATCCTCCTCCAATGTAGACCTTCCCATCACATAACACAGCAGTGTGGGACACACCCTCCACTGGTGGGGGGGCTCCATGTTGCCACTTGATGTTCACTGGTCCACTGAACAGGTCTGGTGTGGGGGACTGGACCAGTTGCTCCTAAACAACAACAATAAATTAGTAATAACAATGTTAACATGTTGTTTACACAACAAACACATTAGATGAATGGTTACTATAGTAACTGGTGATCACCAAACACATTTAGGGATTCACACATGTTATATACATACACTAATAACAAGAACTATTACTAATAGTGTTATTATAATATTGTGTGTATGTTACCATAAACAGTTCATGTAGTCATATACCCTGTAGACATAAGGGACATGGTAGGGTATTCCATCACTCATCTTCACCCCACCATCAAGACACTGTTTATAGCTAATGTATTGTATATGTACACATTGTACATGTGTAGGAAATGATCAGTTTATTTTGTTACTGTTGTCTAGGGATTAGCTCAAAATGGCTAAGGAGCAAATAAGGAAGAACTGAAAGTGATGAAAAGAACAATAGTAAGTTGAGTATACTGTTTTGGTGGTAATGGAGTCAATAGTACACTAGTATAGAGAGGTTTAACATACAATACTCCATGACGTAGTTTTTCTGGTTGGTAGGCACATCCACTTAACATGTATTAGTGATGTACCTAATAAACACCTTGTAGTGAGTGTTTACTGTCTAGGAGTGGTGTGATTAGCAGTCACCACGTATACCATTAAAATATTATTTAGAGTTCAATTCCAGTGTAAATCCATTGTGTGAAGCCAGATATCACCAGATGTGATCAAACTTCTGCTGTATTATAGTAACACTTTACAAGATTGATTGTGGGTTTCAGTTTTGTGAATCTAACATTGAGCCAGAGTTGGGTCATGGGTTAGTTTATATTGTTGTGACACCTGGCACAATGTCATATATAATATTGAATATGGTACTGAATAGATTTAACCATTGGCATTATGATAACTTTAGTTTGTTCATGGCTAGTAAAGTAAGTACTTTAGTGTACTTGAAACATTGTATGAGTTTGTGTTGTGGCTCACTGTGCTTAATGGCACGACCACCATCAAACCTTTTCGCATGGCACATTTACATTTGGCCTCAGTAGCACCTTGTTATTCTTATGTAGTTTATTCATAATCAAAATTCACATCAAGTCACCACTGGGCCTACATTCAATAGTTTTAGTGTCAATATTTAAACTCCCTGTATTACAGGTATTATTGGGTCACTAGTGTGATATGTTATTAGTGTACTGACTGTTCTATTAGAGTGTTTTGTCATTGTTGAATGATTATGTCCTTACTGACAGGATATGTGTAGTAGTTGTTTTGTTATTATGTGTGGTCAGTGTGTATGGATAATATAGTTTAGTGCACTGACTGTTCTATTAGAGTGTTTTGTCATTGTTAAATGATAATGTCCTTACTGACAGGATATGTGTAGTAGTTGTTTTGTTATTATGTGTGGTCAGTGTGTATGGATAATATAGTTTAGTGTACTGACTGTTCTATTAGAGTGTTTTGTCATTGTTGAATGATAATGTCCTTACTGACAGGATATGTGTAGCAGTTATTTTGTTATTATGTGTGGTCAGTGTGTATGGATAATATAGTTTAGTGTACTGACTGTTCTATTAGAGTGTTTTGTCATTGTTAAATGTTAACGTCCTTACTGACAGGATATGTGTAGTTGTTTTGTTATCATGTGTGGTCAGTGTGTATGGATAATATAGTTTAGTGTACTGACTGTTCTATTAGAGTGTTTTATCACATTGTTGAATGTTAACGTCCTTACTGACAGGATATGTGTAGTAGTTGTTTTGTTGTTATGTGTGGTCAGTGTGTATGGATAATATAGTTTAGTGTACTGACTGTTCTATTAGAGTGTTTTGTCATTGGTGAATGATAATGTCTTTACTGACAGGATATGTGTAGTAGTTGTTTTGTTATTATGTGTGGTCAGTGTGTATGGAATAAAGTTTAATGTACTGACTGTTCTATTAGAGTGTTTTGTCATTGGTGAATGATAATGTCTTTACTGATAGGATATGTGTAGTAGTTGTTATGTGTGGTCAGTGTGTATGGATAATATAGTTTAGTGTACTGACTGTTCTATTAGAGTGTTTTGTCATTGTTAACCCTTAAAGCCGCATATTCCAATATATCGGCGAGTTTTTGTTTAAAGCATGTAAAACGCACAAATATTATAAGTAACACATGCTTAAAGAATGGTTTCTAAACAGCCAGCGCAGCCAAGCTTGTCTAATGATAACAACTGAAAACCTTATAACAATGGAAAGTTTATTCATTGGGCTACTTAGACAAGTATTAATAATTGCTGTGACAACAATTGCTCACTTGTTATGACGCCACGAAGAACGGCAACTGTATTTCCTGTTACTTCATACGCATCGCGTCGGTAGCTATTCATAAAAAATGTTTGACTCATGTGAGCTTTATGCGGCGTGATTTGTCATTGAATGGAGAATTGAATAGTCCTTACCAGAACTCCATAGGACACACTGTGAAGAAGTTATCAACCATTTTCTGAAGGTATGTAATGAGTTGTTTTGTATTTTGTGATAGCTTGTATTCATGGCAAGTTTTGGCTTTATGCTTTTGCCAAAGGGTAAAACCCTAGGTACTGATTTGTTCCTTTTTACATCATGGATAGAATGGTACAAATTGCATAACCTTACAGCTTACCGTATGGAAGTTACAGCGCTTTGTTTACAGTCACGCATTACGGCTGAAAGTGCACTTTTATTAATAATTGCGTGCGGATTTAAGGGTTAAATGATAACATCCTTACTGACTGGATATGTGTTGTAGTTGTTTTGTTATCATGTGTGGTCAGTGTGTATGGATAATATAGTTTAGTGTACTGACTGTTCTATTAGAGTGTTTTGTCATTGTTGAATGATAATGTCCTTACTGACAGGATATGTGTAGTAGTTGTTTTGTTATCATGTGTGGTCAGTGTGTATGGATAATATAGTTTAGTGTACTGACTGTTCTATTAGAGTGTTTTGTCATTGTTGAATGATAATGTCCTTACTGACAGGATATGTGTAGTAGTTGTTTTGTTATCATGTGTGGTCAGTGTGTATGGATAATATAGTTTAGTGTACTGACTGTTCTATTAGAGTGTTTTGTCATTGTTAAATAATAATGTCCTAACTGACAGTATATGTGCAGCAGTTTTTAAAGCAGGCATGTATACAGTCAGCCAAAGTTTGATATCAGCACCTGGTATACTGAAATTGTTTTCATAAAAGTGTGTGTGTGTGTGTGTGTGTGTGTGTGTGTGTGTGTGTGTGTGTGTGTGTGTGTGTGTGTGTGTGTGTGTGTGTGTGTGTGTGTGTGTGTTACCAATGTTTGTCCATGTTTGTCCATGCACACTCTTGTGAGGAAAACCATAAGTGGTACAAGCAGCCAATATGTGAGAAACAAAAGCTAACTGAACCCTGTACAGTGTTATATTTCTGCATAAGTAAGCTTTAGCTCGAAGGTTGCTTCATTTACCAGTTTAGTATAGCGACCTTCACAAACTTTGCCATTAGGATTTTCAGGCGTTTAAAGCAGAGCCTCTAGGCTACCAGGAAAATCTTGTCTCTTCGATTTAAGCAAGGGGCGGCTGGCAGAATAATTGGCCATATGCTCATTCTACGGAAATGTACTACCAACAAATAAACTAGCTACATACTAGTGAATTACCATCAGAAGTAAAATTGTTTCTTAGATACAGCACACAATAGCCAATATAAAGCCAGGTTTTCTTACTTCTTCCATGTTGCAAATGGACCTCTTTGATCTGATTACCCCATACAACAAATTGGTTATAACACATTCATTTGGTCTGTATTTGATTAGTAAACATGACAACTGAGAGCCACAGGCCCAAGGGTAAAGTGTGTTACAACTATAACCTGTGTGATTGACCTGGCAGTGTTTGATCTTCTATAATATTCAGTTATATAACAACAGAGTTGTTGGCTATTGAGAGGCTAAATATTCACAAAATGGATCACCACATCTGCTGTGATGTTACCAGTGTATAAACCAGTAACAAGTTTTCATATATAGTAAACAACTATATACCCTGTGTACTTATGTCATTGAAATGGCACATCTGCCAGGGAAAAAACATATTCGTTCCATGGTAGGAATTTTTTTATAATGTAATACAAAGTAATCATACTGAAAAACCCGAGGAGTGCTTAGGTAAGGACTGCTGTTAAAAAGTAAGTTACTAGGTAACAGTACATAACATACTTTTTGCATGGTAAGTTATCTGTTCTTAGAAAGGTTTTTGCTCGATACTTTTGCCCTCATTTCTGTCCAAAATCCCCCGTAAATCATCATGAAATCTGAAGCCATAACAACTTTCACCAGACCATGCCTTAGTGCACACAGGGTCTATACAATGTTTGTGTCATTTTACTGTAGTTCTGTGTTTGCAAAACACTCTGATGAACAGTCAGTGCTAATTCACCACATTACAAAAATTATGTATTTTATTATAGTAAGGAGTATCCATGCAAAAATAGCCAAGCTGTATAAAGAGTGAGGCCTTCAAAATGCTGCTGGGTGAAAGAAGTTGTGAAATCAAATACTACTGAGTAGATTTTAGCTAGAATTTTTATTTATAAGGTAGAAAATAAGTGAAGTGATCAGCCATGATAGCAGTGGCTCAGTGGTTAAGGATTTAGGTGTTCAGTATGAGGTCCCTGATTTGAACGCTGGTAACTTTTTCAACATTTTCATGTACTTTTTTTTACCCTGCGGTGACTGTTCTATTAGAGTATTCAGCCCCACAATTTACAGTAAGTTGCTTATTTTTACCTTGTAACTCTTAGCTGTCAGTGTGATTTCTTTTAAACTACAAATGTTTGAGCTGTGATGGTTAGGCTACATACATACCAATTTTAACAGTGCGTTTACACTAGTAGCTCCTGCTCGGTACAGTACGGTACGCTGTGTTTTAAGTGTACGTTTACATTGGTAAGGAAATAACTGTGCTGGGCAAGTTTATACATAAGCACGTGATGGCTAAAGTATCGTCCTACGAGATGCCCGCACCGTTTTCAAGCTCGTTTCAAGCTGTTGCTGTCGTACAAGTTACCAGCAATCCGTTTGAGGGACAATATCAGCGGCTACCGCTCGATGGAAAGTCCAATTCAAGTCGAAGGTGGTAACTGGACCTTGTTTCACGTTTGGCCATGGTAGAAGCCATCGTATTTACGTACAGCAGCCAAGGGTATAGTAAGGTTTGTTTCAATTTGTCTACCGTGCCATGCCGTACCGAGCTAGCACAGTTGAAGTAGCAGGGCTAGGCGAGCCTGGCACGTAATAGTTTGGCTCGGATCGATACCCATTTACACTAGCAAAATTAAGCGTACCATGCCGTGCTGTACTGTTCCGTACCGTGTCCAAATGCTAGTATAAGCGCATTCCCATAAATGGTTACCTTGTAGGCATGACAACAAGTTGGCCTTTTTTAATGCAAATAATCGTCCATAGCTCTATGACTATTAATCAGATTTGCACCAAACTTGGTACGTGATTGTGCAGCAATATGTTCTTAAATTGCACTAAAGTTCAACTAATCGTGCTGCACATTTGCATATCACAATGGTTTTTGTAAAGTGTGCAAAAAGAATAATCTAAGCCCCCAAATTTCTCTTAATGAAGAAAGAAAAAAAATGAAGAAATTAAGCTGTACTTTGAGAGTTCGTATTTCACAATTGTGTTAGACAATCTTACTCACATTTGGTATGTGGGGTGCTGAAGGTGGAGGGTGTTTGCAGTATAGAAATGATTCCAATTTGAAGATGGAGCAAGGAGCTATGTATGTGTAAAAATCACTGTTTCGTCCTGTAAATATACTCACGGTGTGGCGCGTTGGCTTTCTAACCTGCACACTTCACTAACGTATTATACGAGTGAATTACCATATTCCTTCTATATAAGATTGATGATAGTAACTTTGACCAGTGTGTTTAAATAATTGTTGGCCACTTCTACTCCATTGCAAGCTGATACTGTTTCTAAGATTAAAATTTATGTGGAAATCAAGTGGAAGTGCAAATGAAAATGTTCTAGTACTGTTGATCTGTAAGTGTCTGGCTATCACTGTCACAGCAAAAGACCACCTAGTTTGTGCAACTTCAATCATTTTTTTATTTTCTCGGTCATTATCTCTAGTGTCAAAGGAATGGATCAGTGAGTAGGTTTTATCAGTAGGGAGAGCAAAGAAATTGATTTTTACAGCAATTATGTTAAACTACAGGTGCTACATAACTTTTGTTTGCATTAGTCTACAGCATTGGGATTTGACTTACAATGTTCACAATGGATTGGCAAGTCATCCAAGGTATAGTTTAGCTCTGTAGTTACTTGTGTATAGACATATGAAGTAGTGACTAATATGAAGGCAGTTGTTTGAAGAAATGATGATGACTTTACTGCATTGTAAACAAACATATGTGACAAGCATACCATCGGGGCTACAAAATGAAACAAAGATTTTTGAAGATGGTATATAGTTTTAATCAATTTGAGTCTTGCTTTTCTGTGTAATGGCTCAATAAAAACCCTTATGTATATTTTGTTCACACTACCACATCTGACGTGAGCTCGATAGTGTGTACCAAAACAATGTTCTGTTTTCACTGAATAATCATTATCATGAATAAGAAAACAGAAACAAAAGTAGTGCCAATGCCAACCACTTGGGACTTGTAAATGTGTGATCTCCATGCCAAAACAGCTTAACTGTGAAAGAGTGCAGTCTTCAAGAATGCCAGGCTTTGCTTCAGTTCCAGCTATGTTCCACCCGTTATCAATGAAGAGCAGTACCCCTGCTCCCCTGCAATCGATTCATTCATTCTATGGAAAATACAGCACTGTAGCCATTCCACATGTTACTGCAAGTCTACACCTACACAGTCGTGAAGAAAGAAATGGAGGACAAAGGAAGGTCCATTATGTTAGTATTGTAGCTACTGCAGTTACCAAATAGGCACATCTTGGGCCAAATTGACATTGTACAGTGAAGAATTCAAGCCTATAGTCTCTTATCCATAGTCAGCTGGAGGCATCAGTCAGAGAGTCAGTTAGCAGGAAATTCAGTTATAATATTTATTTTCAATTTATAGGAACTTGTTGGAAGGGTGTGGTGTCATTTATGGGCTACCCAACACTGCCAAGCTGTTAAGTAATGCTCGATTTTTGGGTTGGGCAAGAAGGCCCAGACCTCCATGATCCCTACTATACAGTACTACTGTATTTATGATGACCCCTACTAGCCTGTATAGTTTTCTGTGCATTTGTAAACAATACTGATGTACTCACCCTTGTCTGTTTCTTTTGAGGTACTGGGACCACATGTTGCTTAGACTGAGGATGAACAGGAGGTGGTAGACTGCTCCTCTGATCAGCCATCAATGTAGTATGCTACATGATCGTAGAATTACAATATGGTAGAAGGATATTCACAATTTGGATTGATGTATGTATAATCTACAGCAATTATGTAGTAACAAGTGTACTATTCATTGAAACTTAATTAGTGTATCATACAGTATGATAGTATTGTATAGTAGGGACTACAAAGGAGTAGGCATGGTCCATAGAATAATATCACCCAAAAACAGCCTCAATTTTCCTTGACGATGATGAGGCAGTATTGGTTAGGTAAAACTAAGCCCAAAAAAGCTTTCAGATCAACCCGAAATGCTTTCAACAAGAATTTTAACAATTATTTATTTAATAGTATTTTCTACTGACTGCCTGATGCCTTCAGACGAGCGTAACTCGATAACAGCTAATGCTATGGGCTTGATTTTTTCACTGTTCGACGTCGCTTCAGCCTGACAGTGCCTTTTGGCATACTGCAGTACGTACAATGCATTCTTCATGGACTTACCAGTGTACTCCTTTGTGTCCCATTCATCTTTGCTGACAGTGTAAAGTGTCAATTTGGTGGTAGCATGTGATGGCTTCCCTTTGTAATGGAAATTGCCGTATTTTTCATAGTGTCTATTTTGATTGCAGAGGAACTTTTCAAACAGTTCTTGATTCGTACTGCTGTGTAACGTGTTGAACGTAGCAGACAACGAAGCCTAATGGATACTTCACTTTCAGACGATAGTTAATATAACTGGGGCACGATGTATATATTTAAATCCCAGTGCGTGGGAGTATCAAAGCGCCGCGTTATAACAACTACCATACAGCTAGACAGAGTGGCGCTGCTATGGTACGATATATTATCACCTAGTGATAACTAACTTATCACCCTGTTGCGGAGCCACTCAAGTCTTGTTCGTGACATCATAATAACCGCGAATGGCATTGTTTACCAATGGAGCAAAAAGCCAAATACGGAAATATTGATACAAAACACACCAATACAGCACTTAAACTAGCTAAATCTTACAAGAAAACTGTTAATCCTTTATACAATAACACTACAAGTTACCAATACGATAGTTTAACAAATGTCAAGAATAGTCCGTGACGATTTTCGCTCCAGCAATCACTCCCAATGGTCACTATGGTGAAGAACTAACTTCCTCTAGCTTCATCGTTCTATCTCGGACTACGGTAGCCACTTCTTGGTCTTTATTTTTCTCTTGTACACCACGCGACACCACCATACCAACTTCTGACGAAGGCGAGTCATACCTGGAACCACTACTTCATAATGCCGCCCTTCGCTACAGTTTGTAGGCAGTATTTAAGGTCTCCTTGTAGCTACAAAGTGGAATCTCCACACAATTTGGGACGAAATCTTGAGCACAGTGACAGAAACTCAAACCAGAACTTAATTTACTATCTGTAAACTTCTGCGCACTGAGATATAAAATAGTGATATCCTGTATACTTGTTATTACACTCTCTTTCGGCTCTGCCTCATGTAATAACAATGATACCACCCTCGTAACGGGATATAACTATAACATATGTATAAAATATAGTCATCATTATTATAGAACTGTCAAACAATAGCTTTCACATACCACTTTAGCATGAGCATTCAAAGGCCCACTCAGGCACACATTGTCTGGGCAATATATGCTCTAGAACAATGTAAAGTTCAAATAATATATCTATGAAATTGTAAAACTTCACCATTCTGGTGTGAACTTTACTTTATACAGTAGAAATTAAGTGAGAAATTAAGGATTTGGGTGTGGAGATTCCCTGGTTTGAACTAAACATTATTGACATTTTCTTGCACATTTTTACTTCTTGATGAATGTTCTATTAGGGTAGCTTTTTAAACCGGGTATGCGCCCACTGTACTGACATTGATTTTGGAAAATGTGTGTGTACTTACCTATCTATCTATGTTTGTCCGTGTGCACCCATGTGAGAAAAATCATTAAATGGTAAAATCAGCTTGCATGTAAGAAGTAAAAGTGAAATGAAGTCTGTATTAAACTTCTGCACAGGTAAACTTTGCTCTGAGGTGGTTTCTTCTGGGCAGTCTGAAAAACGGGTATGGTTGGCAATGAAAAAATCAACCTCCATAGTTTCTTCTCCACCTCTGGGTGATCAATCCTACCCAAGTCTACATCAAAACTGTAGGGTAATAAGATGGTGATCCCCCTTGCTGTTTCCATAGCACACATTTTAATTTTTCATGATTTGTCAGGTTTTCAAATAAAAATGGGCAGCAGCATCAGTGATGCCGTTTAGCACGTTTTAATGTTTTCATGAATGGTGCATTACATGGTGGTCATTATACTATTGAAAATGGATACGTATTCTTGGGGAATGGATGCTGCGAGTTTCTAAATAATAGTGTGGGCGAGAGCATCAGCTTGCATTGGCATGTGAACACTATAAAGGTAAGGTACAAAAAGGTGCATGGGAGTTTGTAACCCAACCTTGGACTTTGTTACATGAGTTCATGTGGGTTGATTTTTTTATTGCAGAACCGTCAAGCATCATTTTAGTGAAAATCGAAGTACTGAGAATCACATTTTAAGCAAGTGAAGACCCAAAAAAGCACTGGAAAACATTCTAGATGTTCCTGCCTGTTTTTATGAATATGAACCAAAATCAGTCAAAATTTACGATACAGCTATATCCCAAACAGAAGGCATTTGGTCCCACTATTTAAAACTATACCATTGGTAGGCTCCATCCCCTGAGTTACAGGTTAATTCACAGGGGGTCGATTTTTTCATTGCCAACCCTAACTGGGTATGGCTACTCTTCATATACTTTGTAAACAGTCTCCCCTTTCGGTTTTATAGATGTTTAACACCTTTAAAACAATGTTGAAGGTCTTTTGGGCTACCAGAGATAGCACATCCTTCAAGTTGAGGGGGGGTACTTACACGAACGAAAATGAAGGGCAGCCTCGAGGCTTTGTCTAAACAATGTGTGAGGAAACACGATAGACACACTACAAACCAGTTGAGAAGATACTTCTGTGTGTAATGTGCTGTTTAAAGTGGTTTGTTACAGTTATGCTTCCTTAGCAGTGCATAGCAATGTAATCACCGAAATACAAAATAATTCATGAATTTTGAAATATACTAAATTACAGTATTTACAAATCTAATTGTCTAGTTGAATCAATAATAACAATAGCATGAATATAAACTACAATTATATACATGGTTGATTAATTGCCTATTTGGTTAGAATGGGATAGTATTAATAACTACATGGGCACCTGATTTTTAGAAGTAGCATTACATCAACTTGTTATATATATTTTTATTAACTAATACGTAACTTTGCACCACATCTGCAAATCTGTAGGAAGATAGATGTATAATAATATGCTCTTTATACCCTCACAATTTGAAACAATCCAAGAAGTATTGAAATATAACATTAGTGTGCTGTCCGACTTTGAGTGCATATATGTATCAAAGCACAAGTGCCTGTAGTATAGTTGATAAGTGCCACTTGGGTGACTCACTTGCAAGTGGTAGAAGCTTCACAAGTGAACTGACATTTAGGTGTAAGATAGAGAAATAGAAAATTAATGATGTACCATGTGCTACCTGAAGAATAACCACTAGTTCTACATAGTAGTATGTGATAGCTAATGGTTTGTCTACTAACCTTCAAATGTTGATTTTCAACTCTTAGTTGTGAATTCTCCCCTTTGAGACCATCCACCTCCACCTTGAGGTCATCAACCTCCACCTTGAGGCCATCCACTTCCACCTTGAGGCCATCAACCTCCACCTTGAGGCCATTATTCTCCACCTCGAGACCATCAACGTGTACCTTGAGGCCATCAACCTCCACCTTGAGGCCACTATTCTCCACCTTGAGGCCATCAACCTCCACCTTGAGGCCATTATTTTCGGTCTTGAGAACACCATTCTCTCCCCTCAGCTCCTCATTATTTATCGTCATCTCCTCCAGTTGGGTGGTCAGTGATGTCACCTGTATAGTAACAATGTTCAAATGATTCTCCTGTTGATAATAGAACTACTGAATTGTTTTCACAAAAGCTAATGAAAGTTGTACACAGTAGCCAAATACTCCAATAGTACAGTCATGGCATAACAATGAGGGAATGGTGATCCTTTAACTTTATAAGATACTTTAAATTAACACTGACACTAATCTACACTAGACCACAAAGATTCAATGATATTCATTATGATTATGATTAAAATACCTGGTAAAGGCAGAACCTGTATACCAGAAGGCCTTATAAAGGCCTAAGATGTTTATATTAACTTTACTAAGTATGTTTGAAAAGTAGGAGAAAGAAGAAAAAATCCATGACTGGACCTGGGCAGCCTCGAACCAGCAGCCATCCGATTAACACTCAAATTCAAATATCTATAAGTGAGTACAAATACAGTATTAATGTTAGACAATGGAGGATGAAGACAGAAAGCTAGCTTGACATTTGGTGTCACTGAGTTGGTTTACTTTTACCAATAATTCTGACAGTGATGTTATTACAAGATAGCCAATTTTGTATTATTAACAGCACTGGAGAAATAACTGTAATATAAAGGTGTAGCCTGCCATAGCAAATCAGTAAATTATTGGGATTATCTGATAGAGCAGTCAGATAGCATTACTGTTGACTGTATCATTAGGGTGAGCGATTGCTCTATTAGAATATCTTGATATTTTAATCTGATTTAACCATGTTGTCCCATGCATGGGATAAAATCCGAAGCCCTCAAAGTTATCTAAATATAACTTTCTTCATACACTTGACAGGTAATGCAAACACATTGTCTAGTTGCACACATGTACAAGTGGTTAAAACAAACAAGTTAAAAATCAATAAATCCATGGAGTTTAATAGCTCTTTAAGGAATGCAATTTGGTACACATGCACTTTCAATTTAATACTGCATGTAGTACTACTGTTCATTTAGTGAAGGGAACATGGAGTTACATATGCATGCAAAATTGTTACTCCAGTTTATGCCACACTATACTTGGGTTGTTTTGACATTTTTGGTCCTGTTCTCGGCAGCTGCTATGTATCTCTTTCATAATAATTTTCACAAACCTGTTGCTGAGATGATGACTGAGCAGATACCTCAGCCCACCATACTATGGGACTCATCCCATCACGACCAGTCTGATGACTACAAACATCTTTTATCCTCTTGATTTCCATAGAGACCTCCATCACTGAAGGACGATTTCTGGCCTCATCATCTAAACATGTCATCACTAATGGCTTCAGGGCTACAGCACTTCCAGTCATTTTGTCCAGGAAAGATTGACGTCTCATCACCTCAGTCACTACCTCTCTTCTCCCGGTTTTAGGGTTGAATTGAATAGCATCACTTGGTTCAGGCCATTGCTGGGTAATAACATTTAGAGCCACTCCTCCATAAGAGAAGATGTCTAATGGTGGACCATAGACTGGCCTTTTGATGAGTGCCTCCGGTGGCATGAAATCTGGTGTTCCTGGGATTTTAGTCATTGTCATTTCACTGTCAGTCTGCATCACTTTAGCAACACCCAGGTCAGTGATCTTGGCTTCAAGACGGCCTCCCAGTAATATGTTATTTGGGGTGAGGTCACGGTGCACGATTGGTGGATCCCTACTATGGAGGTACCTTAGACCAAGGCACACTTCATCCAATATGGATAGTTTGACATTCAGTGGTATATTATTGTAGTCCTCCACCAGACCCCTCAGGCTATGTTGCATCTTTTCCATTATCATAACAGGCAGTCTGTACTGGTCACGTGCAGGATAGTACACTCCTATATTTATGGTGAACAACTATATAGCGAGGTCATGCGACACGTACAATATCATACCTAGAAACTGAACGATACACGGGTGACGAATGGTACTCCAAATTTGACACTCGTTAAGAAAATCAGTTGTAATCTTACGACGCCCTTCAGTTTGAGACCATTCCAACAAGATCGAGTGTACCTCCTTGGCGGCGCACAGTGTTCCTTGATAGTCGACCTCAAACACTCTCCCATAAGCACCGCGACCAATTTCCTTTCCCGTGGGATTCACATCATAGAGGGTAAGATCAGTGGCAACTCTAGTAGCCATCGAGTGTCTGTAATTGTAAACTTGGCGAGACTAATTGTAAACTATACTAACGGGAAAAGAAGGGCGTGGCTTAGTCTCTGGCCACGCGAGACTATTAGTATAAACATTTTCTGCGAGTGCACGTGATTAATTATAATATCGGCCGTTTACAACACCAGATGCAAGATTACAAAATTAAATAGCTACTTGAGCTATGCACAAAATTAGTGTGGTGGTGTAGAGGATCAGGTGGCAACATGTGACAATTGCCCAAGAATGAGTTTGATAAGTGCTATATGCACAGTAATTCAAATGGGTCAATTTGACCTCCATGGGTAAATTCAAACTACAGATTTTTTTGGTGAAAATAACCATCTAAAGGTGGTTGTAGCCAGTGTGGGCATTTGAATCGAATCAGTCAAAATAACTAGGGGAAGTCAATATAACTGTTCATTTAGGATGTTGAATTAACGTATTTTAGAATTATATTTTGTGACAAAGAAACAAATAAACAAAATGATATTTTGTGATGAGAGTTAATTTTACAATAGATGGTTAAAATGACCATGATGGCAAATTAAAGTTATTTCAAACACTTAGTCAAAGGTTGAAGGAACTAGCTATAGGACATCTGAGCAATATGACTATATCATACAAACTTTAAGTCCATGAAGAATGCATTGTGCATAGTGTGGTATGCCAAAAGGCACCTCTCGGACTGAAGCAATGTAAAACAGTGAAAAAATCAAATTCGTAGCCTTAGCCGTTATCAAGTTACGCTTGTCTGAAAACATTAAATTCCATAGAAGCAATCTGAAGGCTTGTTCGGGCTTTGTTTTGCCTAACCAATACTGCCTCATCGTTGTCAGGGAAAAGTGAAGCTGTAGCTGGTTTTTGGGCAGTGTTTTTTCATGGGCCACACCTATTCCTTTGTGGTCCCTACTATACAGTACTATCGTACTGTATGATTAGGATAGTACTGGGATTTCTACTAGTATAGGTCCCAGACATTTCTATGGTATATACTTTTGATAAAGCAGGTCTGAAACATCAAGGTGCAAGTTTGGTGATCTTAGTACTGAGGATATATAATTTGGAAGTGCATGGTTACTGAACCAAAAGTTGTTTTTTTTTCACGGATAACACAAAATAGCTGACAGCCATCCATATACATGGGTATCAAGCAACTACGTAGTTGTATGTTATGATTGGTACATATACTCCCAGTATTCAACTTTTAGGGTACAAGTCTAGTAGTTGCCCCAAGTAAGATATTACTGTCAGTTCAATAGCTGGTAGCTACATACAGCTTATTGAACTGACTTTCAGTTCAGTATCCACTGCCATAATAGTTTTGTCTTAGTATAATTTCACACATCTCATAATCATGCATGGATTAGGTGTTCAGGTTGTGTCCTATTGATGGAGTACTTCTGTAAATACAACATCCTCGACTACTGAAACTATAATATTATGCAAGTCAGTGAGGGAGGGTGTTAGTTAATAAACAAACACATACATTAACATTAATGATTTGAAGATCAACGTGCAGATCATTAATAGTGTTAATGTGAAGAGAACATAATTCTGAAGATAAAGTGATGTCGTCAGCTTGCAGTAGAGAAATAGAAACAAAAGAAACTAGAGAAAAACTAGAGGAAGCTAATAGCCACCACCTGTGGAATTATTAATTTTATGTGTTGTATATACAACATGATTAATTTTATAAAACATTTAAGTACAGTATAGAGAAGTATTAGAAAGAGTGTATATATGAAGTGTGGATTTGTGAAGTTTTACTTCTGGCAAAATTTCATATCACACAGTACGTAACATAAAAGTTATTGCCCTGTACCACCAGTACACTGCACCTTTGATCAAATTAACACCTCTACTGGTGATATGCCACTTAACACTCTACCCAATACAAGTATTATGAACTTTTGTTGACATTATTTTAAAATTGTTTGTTGTTTACTAGAAGTTACAAGAGGAGATGGTTCTTTGTTACTTTGTTCTTCTAGTTTCTGTATAGTGTCTGTATTTAAACTACTAGTGAAAAATTCTTTCTTCTTTCTTGCAACATATTGTCTGATCTACAGTGAAGAGTTATCATATGATACATTATGTAGAGCCACTCACTGGCATGAAGCAGTGATCATCCAACTTGTAGTCATGATAGAACACCATGTAAACTGTGGAACCTGTAGTGAATCAACAACATCACTATCAGCTAGCTGACAGGGATTATAGAAACACTTAGTTTAGGTCCATCAAATAATGTATGTACCTTATTAAGTTAACAAGTAGCTATATGATAACAAAACTCTACCAAAAGTTTAATAAGTTAACAATTGATTAGTCAGTATTATGATGGCTGCAAATACTATCATACAGTATGGTTGTACTGTATATTAAGGACCATGCAGTTTTGGGATTTCTTGCCCAAAAATATCACCCTAAAACCAGCCTCAAATTTCCTTCATAACAGCTTAGCAGTATTGGTTAGGTATAGCCAAGCCCAAAAATGCCTTCAGAGTGTCCCCTAACCCTTCCAACAAGTTTCTACAGAATTTCTATTTAACAGAATTTCATTCTGACTAACTGATGCCTTCAGCCAAGCATAACTCAACAATGGATAAGGCTATGGGCTTGATTTTTTCACTGTTTGACATCGCTTTGTCCTGAGACATGGCTTTTCACCAACCGCAGTACGTACAATGCACGTATCTGGACTTACCTTTGTGTTCCAGTTCTTTTCGCCGACAACACAAGGTGTCAATTTGTGATAGCGTGATGCGGCTTCCCTCTGGTTGTGTCATGCTTTTCGCCCGCATTTTCCGTAGCGACTAGATTCATTGTTTCTTGTACTGCTCTTTGTTTGTAATGCTGTGTAACAAGCGGAGCATAGCTACAAATGAAGCATAATGGCCACCTCACTTTTCAGTGCGTAATTGATTATTAGGGCGTGCACAAAAATTATTTTATGGAATGCCTGGCACCATTCTTTCTTTTAATGTGGTACACGTAGATTCAGTAGTCATAATTGTGTTATTTAAAAAGTAAACAAACAAGTAGAAGGAATAATTAGGGAAATTTTAAGCTGGATTAGTGATCAAAAAACAAAAAAACCAGGGAAACAAGGAAACAGCTGAAAGTTGTGAAACAAGGGAGGTTGCCTATACCTGCAGATATACTAGTGGACATGTAATCCCTAATTCAGTCATGGAAGAGTAAGGATTAGATAACCACTAGTGTATCTGCAGGTATAGGCAACCTCCCTTGTTCCACTACTTTCAGCTGTTTCCGTGTTTCCCTGCTTTTTTTGTTTATTGATCACTAATCCAGCTTAAAATCCCCCAAATTTTTTTCCTTCTACTTGTAGGTATATATTCACACTATGGGAGTGATCAATTAGGGGGTGTAACTCCAAGTAAGCCAATAAACAGCAATGTGAATAGCTCTGCACACTCCTACAGACAGTAGCACTTGATTCCAAAAAGCTCCTAGCATGGTTCATGAAAGAAGCTGGTTTGCTGCAGGACTAGACTGCTATAGCATGTACATACAAAAGATAATCACTTTGTGCCACACAATCCAATCCGATCTTCTATAAAGCTGGACAGAAATGTGACCCGACCTGGTTTCAAGCCTGTTTCAGATCTGTATATTCAAACCATACGAACCATGAACTGAAAGAAATACTGTATGTTTATTTCTATAACAGAATTGTTATGTAGTGTTTGGTCACATACAAACCAAATTACCATACACTACACACTTACCAATTGCAGTTTTATAGGCTAAGAACATGAAGAGTTTTTGATGGTTCCCAAAGATCATTGGTTTCATTATAGCTCTAGCTAACTTGCCCTCCACCTCCCTCCTGCCAGCTGGTTGTGTTGATGTGGTGTAACCTGTTACCATAACCACATGAACATGTTACCATGACTACACCAATGTGTTAACATGGCTATCTAATAATAGACACCATGTATAACCTGTTAATCAGGATTCTTGAAAATAAGGAGACTACAAAATCTGGACACTTAGTAATGGTCCCGTATTATCCCTTAGTATGTAAACTGACCTGGAAAATTAGTGCACTTTGATAATTAGAACACTTTTGGTCACTCCCAATGTGTTCTTAATACAAAGGTTAGCCAAAAATTTAATGATGTTCAGTTGTATAGTTATATCCTGTTACGAGGGTGATAGCATAGTTCTTACACGAGTACAAGGTGGAGCTGAGGATGAGTGTAATAACAATGACATCATCTGAGTATACAAGATATAACTATTTTATATCCCAGTGTGTGGGAGTTATGTAAGGTCTTGTTTGAATTCCTATCAGTGTGCTCATGACTTAGTAGCTACTAGAGAAACACTATATGTATACAAGCTATAAAGCAGCACTTTCCAAGTATACTTTGTCACTGTTCAAGTTTGGGGATTGTAGAGTGGTGTCACATGGCATGCAAGGAGTATTAGTCCGAGGAGCCAGAGGTTATCAGTTGGTTCTTCACCGTAATGACTGCTGGGACAGATCATCATAGCAAAATTGACACAGACTGTTTCTTGGTATTTGTTTAAACCATTGCATTGGTATAGTGTCACTGTGTAAAGGATTAACACATTTTATTGGAAGATTTGCAAGTGTAAGTACTGTACTGGTGTGTTGTTTATGATAACATTTCAATATTTGTGACCCAGTCTAGGAAAACTGGTCTTATCACCCATGTCAGCAGATTTGATTTTTTGCCAAGAACACAAGCCACTATCAAATTTCACAATCAAAATGCTAGACTTGAGTGGTCTGCCTTTGCTGGCTGCTTTTCCCAAGCCCAGTGGTGATCCGTACGTACGGTGTGGGGCCTTATTGGAGCTCTGGTCAGCCTACTGGGGATACCTGTATGTGGCTGAACAGCTCCGTGGTGTTGAATAAAGACCTGTGTTGTACATTTCCTTTCATTTTAGCCAGCGTTGACACCTGAATGGCACATAACTTGGCCTAATTTATCCCTATGCTTTCCTTTTCAAGTTTTAAACAGCCTCTTGCCTTCCTTCCGGGCCCCCACCTCCCTCCCTTTTGGAGCTCATTTTATACAGTCAACCACCATTTAATAAAAACTATCTAAAATGGCGGGAAACTTAGCTGTTGGCTACTTACACAGTGGATGCTCTGGAAAGTAAGGAATTGGTGTAAAACGAGTGAAAATTTTGTACACATAGCTTCAACCTTTGGAGAGCTACAACACACTAAATACTTAAAACTAGCATTATACTTTTAAATAGGCGATAAGAAAAGAAATGTCACAAACCAGTCTGAGTGACAGGGTGATAAATTGGTTATCACTGGGTGATATAACTTATTCCAGAGGTGCTTTGTCTAGCTGTATGGTAGTTATCACCTAGACACTCATAAGCACTTGGTATTGAGTTAATAATAATTATTAACTCATAATGTTATTATCTCTTGCTAAAACTGACAAGATATTTCCTGATATTTGTGGTCAAGTCCACATTGCTAACCAATTGGCTATGCTGCCTCAGGTAAGCACAGACAGACAGACAGACACACACACACGCAACTACACTACATGTACACACAAAGTTTGTACTATTGGGTACATCATGCTCATCCACCTACTGTATAGGTAAATGTGATGTCACTTGTACTATAAATTTATTACAGCAATCAAGACATGTTTGGCACTGTACATTACCAGTAAACCTAAACAAGTTGTTAAAGTAGCATCTCTGGTTTCGGTTGGCTAGGACTGGGCTTTTATTTGAGCATGTAATACATAGTCAATGTGTAGAGGTGATTTGTCTCTACTGCTAACAGTTTAACCTCGAGTTTAGCAGTCAAGTATGAATGCCAATTGAAGGTTCAAGAATTGTTCTCAACTGTATTCAGTCTTGAAGAAGTACAATTAACTAGAACTGCACGCCTTGGTAGACAAAATGGTCCGAAAGTAAGACCCTTATTGGTCTGTTTTGATGATGCACTTATTAGAGGCACTATCCTGTCGCAGTCCAGCAGACTCCGCAAACACGATCAATTCAAGAATGTTTATATCTCCCTAGATAGAACAAAATTAGAAAGGGAAAAGTATCAGAAGTTGGTTACTGAATTGAAACATAGGAGATCAAATGGTGAACTGAATTTGGTGATCCGAAATAATGCCATTGTCACAATAACTCGTCATCCTCAATCATCTGCCACTACCAACTCTAATAACCAGTGTTCCTGATAACATGTTTTTACCTAGTGTAAGTAATGTAAGTAACTCTTTACTAAATGATTCCTGCCAAAATTCTTTTCCAAACTCAATTTCGAATTCCAATGGTATTGAATCTCTAAAGCTGATTTTTCTGAATAGCCAAAGCATTGTAGCGAAACGTGCCTCCCTTGCTGTTTTACTTGACGATTATAACCCTGATGTTATAGCAGTGAGTGAAACCTGGCTCTCATCTGATATTTTCTCCTCTGAGTTCTTTCCTGATGGATACTATGTATTCAGAAAAGATAGGGCTGATGGCTATGGCGGGGTGCTCTTGGCATGCCGAAGTTCTATTAACTGTCAAGAACTTGTGTTTGATAATAGCACAGAAGCTGTGGTGTGTAAGGTTACTCTAAACAACTGTCAACCCCTTATAATTTGCTCTTTCTATAGACCACCAAATAAAGATATCCAAAGTATAGATAATCTGTGTAATTTATTTACAACCATCACCTCAACCCCTTAACCTACCAAGCATTGACTGGGCAAACAATTCCACTAAAGACTCTGCATATCCTCTTATTTTGTGCGATGCTATGATCAATTTTGTTCAAGAATATGGTTTCTCTCAAGCAGTTAATTTTCCAACAAGGGGAAACAACATTTTAGATGTTTTCATCACAAATAGACCATCCCTTGTGCATAGTTGCAGTCCCATTGCAGGTATTAGTGACCACGAGGCAGTCTATATTGAATCTTCTGTTTCCATCACTCATCAGCAATGTGCTCAGCGAAAATCTTTTCTTTGGCATAAGGCAGATATGGTAGGTATAAAAGAAATTATAAACCAATTTAGTAACACCTTCTTAAGCAAGTACTCTTTGTCTACGCCAGTTGATATTTTATGGAATGAGTTCAAACAAATGTGTTTTGACTGTTTATCCCATGTACCAACCAAGCACTTTAGCACTGGGACTAAACAACCATGGGTAACCAATCGCATAAAGCGTTTATCACGCAAAACGCAGCGCTTGTATAACCTAGCCAGACAATCTAATTGCAGTAGGAACTGGGACTCTTATCGATGTTTCAAACGTGAGGTCCAAAGAGAATGTAGTAATGCATACAATAACTATATTGAAGGATTAGTTAATTCCAACGGTACTGTATCAAAAAGGTTGAGGAACTTTATAAAGAGCCAAAAGAAAGACCATTGTGGTGTAGCACCTTTAAAGGTTGAAAACAGTGTAATTAATAATAGTTCTACTAAAGCTCAAATACTTAATGACTACTTCACCTCAGTATTTACTCCAGTAACAGAAGAAGCTCTCCCCATGATACATGAACAATCGAAACCAGACATCAACCCAATTCTTGTCGAAACTAATGGTGTCCTTGAACTGCTTAGGACCCTGGATGTACATAAAGTTTGTGGACCTGATGGAATACCTACAAATCTATTGAAGGAAACCTGTGAAGAGATTGCTCCATCCTTATCTTTTATATCCAAGCCTCATTACAACAATGTGTATTACCTATAGACTGGAAAGAGGCAAATGTGGTACCATTGTTTAAAAAAGGTGACAGATCCATTGCTAGTAATTACAGACTTGTGTCATTAACTTGTATTTGCTCAAAACTATTAGAGCACATTGTCTATTCACATATTTATACTCATCTTAGTAAATATAACATCTTGTGTGATCAACAACACGTCTTCCGCCAAGGATGATCATGTGAAACTCAGTTATTGCTAACAGTAAATGATTTTGCTGAGAACTTGAACAAAAATGAGCAGACTGACATTGTTGTTTTTAGACTTCTCTAAGGCATTCGACAAAGTATCCCACCAGCATTTGTTCCACAAACTTTATCATTATGGTATCCGAGGAAAATTACTAGACTGGATACAACATTTTTCTTCAAAGATCCCAGCATGTAATAGTTGAGGGTCAGCAGAGTGATCCATCTACAGTAACTTCCGGTGTACCCCAGGGCACTGTCTTGGCCCCATTACTCTTCCTGTGTTTTATTAATGATTTGCCAAATGGGATATTATCCAAAATTAAATTGTATGCTGATGATGTGTTACTTTATGCTACTATTGCCAACAGTTACAAAGAGATCTGGATTCTCTCGGAAAGTGGGCTGATGAATGGAAAATGATACTTAACCCTCAAAAGTGTGAGTTTCTCAGAATAACCAACAAAAAGCATCCAATTCTAAACCAATATAAAATTCAAACCAAAAATATTAAGGAAGTTTCCCATGCTAAGTACTTAGGTGTAACAATTAGTCACAATTTAACTTGGTCTGAACATATAAAGCAAATTACCAACAAGGCTAACAGAACCAAAGGATTTCTGCAACGAAATTTGCATAACTGCCCACTTGAAATTAAAAGTAATTGTTACAAGGCGATGGTAAAGCCTATATTAGATTATGCAGCCATTATTGGTCACCACACACACAAAAGGATATCAATATGATAGAAAGAAGTCAGAGACAAGCAGCAAGGTTTGTGATGAATAACTTCACCCATTATGCCAGTGTCACACAAATGCTAACAAACCTTAACTGGCCGACCCTTGCTGAATGTAGAGAAGAACAGAAAGTTATTATGATGTTTAAGATCACCAATCACCTCATTGACATCTCGGCAAATTCTTACCTAACACCTGTACCAATGTTACATGATACAAGAAGCCATAGCAAGAGATTTATACAACCAATGACAAGAATTGATTCTTATATATATTCCTTCTTTCCCTCCGCTATTAAACTTTGGAATTCTCTACCCCAATACGTGATTGACTCTAAGGACATTGATCAATTTAAGCAAAGACTAGCTGGTCTAGCAACAATTATTAATGTTGATTAAGCTATTTGTTTGATGTTTGTTTGTGATCTGTGCTCTTTTCAGAGGTCTGCACAGTAATAATGCACTTGTCAATTTCATGCCCCACCCCCGGGGTGGGTGGGGGAATACAGGGGATTTGACAAATCTTGGTGTCAAATTCCCCACCCCTGGGGCAAAATCGGCTGTCAAATCCCCACCCCTTTAGTAGGGGATTTGACAACACCTTGGATTTTGGTTAAGTAACCTGGTTTGCACCTGCAGCTATATTGTAGCAAAATTATAGCGAGTATGATTTTATTGTTTAGAAATGCAACTACTACGAAAATCGGTCAGTGAAGTGGACGACTGTCAATTGCCCCAGAGTTGGCCAGAGTTGGGGACAAGAACCAATGTCAAATCCCCACTGGGGTCTGGGGACCCCCGGGGGTGGGGGGGTGGGGCATGAAATTGACAAGTGCATAATATAATGATATGTTCAGGGTCATCTGCCAGATCGACGATCGAGGTTTGGCACAAAGCAAACAAGTAACAATAACGTGCACAAAGAATTACAGTACACACAAACTAACCGTACTGTACGTTTAATTGGTTAACGAAGCGCCTCAACATTTTTCAACCGTCTTTCTGCTGCGCTTTATTTGGAGTACGTGGCTCACATGTGAATAGAGGACTTGCACGCGTGAAGCAACTGTTGCTAGGCAGACATGTTTCGGGACAACTTTCTATGGCGCATATTGGGTCAGAATGAAGGTAACGAGATTTATTCACTAAGCGCTGGGTATAGTGGCACTGGGAAGCGGGGCTGGTTTCGAAATAGAAGATCTTATCATTGGCTTCGTGAAATAGGTGGCTAATTAAATTTCGATACATTACTCACCAATTCTAACTTCGTCGCCTTTTTTAACGAGCTGTGTGGTATTTACAACACAACTCAATACTGATTCGCTTCATTACAGCCTGTACCAAATCCTGAGAAAGCGCTTTTCAGCCAAAACACTGTCCCGAAACATGGCCGACAGCTACGGTTGCTTAGCAATTACGATGATTTACGTCACGCTGCAAGTCCTCTATACCGAACTAATGTAAACATCAACGATTTCTCTGAGGTGTGGAAATGGGAAACGAGCAAACTAAAAATAAAGTGGCCACTGGTGTTGGTATCCAGTCGATGGACCAACAGTTACAGAGAAAGTTCTCCAAAGGCATCCAGTTTAACAGTAAGTCATTGAACGGCTGAGAGACACGTTCACTTGTACATCTTCTAGAGGATAAATAAGTTTCTAGATTGACGTATTATTAGTGTTGTGTGGAGACACGTGATTATTGTTGTGTGTTATTGTAGTGAAGATAGTTGTTAAAGGTGACAGAAACTCTGGCAAGACTTGTCTGTTCCCATTCTTAGAGTCCTACATGCCCAACAGAGGAGATACAAGTCACCAGTATATTATGGAGTTATAAAGGTGATCATTTTGTGTAGTATTGGCATGCAGTGAAAATTGCTGACATTACAGAGTGTATATTATGTCAATTACAAAACATAGACATCTACCGTATTACCTCGAATTATGGCCAGTCTCGTATAATCACCTAGTCCCATTTAGTTGCCGGGGTATTCAGCTTCATAACAAAAATAAACATCGGGTCTCAAATAAATGTCTAGTGCAGTCATTATTTTTAACAATTCCAGGTGGTTTTATAAACAACGAAGTGATGAACATTTTATAGAGTTCCTTTTAAGCTTGAATCTGTGAAATATGCTGAGGGAAACATCAAGGAGAGTCCAGGAGAGTGTAACACCAAGGTATGAAGTTGACTCGTGAATGCTGATCAGGTATATAAACGCCGGTCTGGTATAGTCGCTGTCACTCGCTGATCTCTTATAGTAGCTGGGACTAAAAGTTGCTTCAAAGAAATAAATGCCCTGGCCGTAATTCGAGACAATACGGTATTAGTCAACCATTTTACTTAAGTATGAAAATAAGTTTATGTAACAACTGACAGGCCAACCCTAGCTCACAACCTAAACACAGTGAACAGCCTTTCCTCACTTAGTCAGCTTTGGTCACTTCTTCACCAGGTACAGGTTAGTGTTCTTGACTTGCATTTATAGGGTAGAAACTACTTCAGGGTGAGCAGCTGACAGCAGTAACACATTGGGTGATATCCCTTACCCACACTCTGGGTTCCCTAGGTTTGAGCTTGCTGACATTGTTTGAAATATTCATGTACTTATGCCTAATGTCTTGAGGAAAAAAATGTGGTATTATTTGGCCCTGACTATAAGTACTGTATATGTCCACCCACGTTATAGATAGTGCAAAAATAATCATTCTACAAGGAAGCTTACCCATCTAGGTATTTAAAAATCCATCTACAGTTTAGTTGAAGACAAAACATGCTTTAAGAAACACAAGTCGAGAAAACATGTGTGCTGAACAGAATTTTTCTTGATATTACTGGACCTCTCCGTTCACCCTGATTAATGTGCCTACAACTTGTATTGATTGTGAATTGCTTTAGGCATGAATGGAGTGGCTAAACTCGCATGGCTTGAGTGACTTCTCCCTCCACAGCTATTAGCCTGCAATGTGCTTTGGAGAGCACAGAAAACTAATGATTGAAAGTGAGATTTGCAATACATGAAGGCTTTCTGCTACATAGGTCTTGAGTGGATTTTCTGAAAAAATAATTATCGAGTGCGCAGATGAGCTGCTGTGCATTTGATCTAGTTGACCTCAGAGATGAAACAGCTCCCAAAGATCAAAGAATTTTATGCTCAAAGAATTTTATGCATGTCTTTTTCTAATATTGCTAGACAATACTCACACTGTCTGATTCTTCTCTACATCAAAATAACTACACATTGTATGTCTAAAGCAATTTGTGATCAATACAAGTTGTAGTAGTAGTAAATGAATTTTGAGGTGGTGGGGTTAAGAATAATGTGGAGAAACAATTAACAAGTTTAGTTGGCCTAAGGCTAACTATAATGGACTGCTGTACAATCATTAAACTATTATGTGTTCTGATCACATGTTTATTACATCCTTCTTGCAGATTCCACCAAGCTTGATATGAAAAGTCTTAGCTCACATTACTGCATTGTGTATTGTTACTTATATGGTTTCAGTGTGTTGTTTGGTTTTCATTAGATACTCTGGACACTGTTAAAGTGGAAGTGTGGGATGTGGTGGATAAAGGTATGTAGTGTGTATTCTAAATGTCTTCAGGGCACTTGATGAATTTTGTCAAACTAGAAATCTTAAATTTACCTCATTTTAAGATCACTTAATGGTGAAATTTTATTGTTATGTGCTACCTGCAAGATTGTTTGGGTCTACCTCATAACATTAGTACTGCTTGTTGTAGAGCCCTTTAGAAATTTTGTGACACATGCTCATAGTGTTAAACACACAGTTTTGAGCTTGTTTTTGTATGGAAATATGGAAATATCTTTACTGGTTGGAGAACTATGACAGAAACCTTATAGACTGAACAGCCAACACTTGTTATAGTACCCAACTAATTGTGGTGTGTAATGATTGGTCAGTGATTGGTAGTTATCATTAATACACACACACACACACACACACACACACACACACACACACACACACACACACACACACACACACACACACACACACACACACACACACACACACACACACACACACACACACACACACACACACACACACACACACACACACACACACACACACACACACACACACACACACACACACACACACACACACACACACACACACACACACACACACACACACACACACACACACACACACACACACACACACACACACACACACACACACACACACACACACACACGCACACACACACGCCTTATCACACCTGTCAAATGACAACAGCAGGGTCCTGGATCAATCTGGACCTCAGCTTGAGCAGTATTGCTGGTGACAGGTGAGGTCACCTTTGTGATGGAAAATTCTGTCACACCCACAGTGATCACACTGAGAGGTACCACGGGCATGACACAACTGACAATTCCACCAGCAAACAAGCATTCCAAGTGCCAGTATACAACATGGTACGCCGACAGTGGTGAAGACAGCATCCCACAGAGATATGCCTGTGCTGGGACAATAGCTTCACACTTCTACAGTATGTGCCTTCTTGTGCAGAGAATACTTACTACTTAGGTGGGATTGCAACTCCCGTCTGAGGGGACCCCTGCCCAGACCTGGTCTCCACCACATGATCATGAGCAGGAGGGGGGGTCGTTAGCCACATTGCTACCATTAGCCATTCTGAAGAATGGACCAGCAAAAGCAACACAGTTAAACACCAACATGTACGTAGGAAGCCCACAATGTGTTTCCAGGACTTCCACGTGGAGATTGGCAACTGCAGGCCCACACACACACACTACATACATACACACACACACTACATACATACATACATACATACATACATACATACATACATACATACATACATACATACATACATACATACATACATACATACATACATACATACATACACACATACATACACACACTACATACATACACACACACCACACTACACTACATACATACATACATACACACATACATACACACACACACATTACAGGTACCATATTTTGTTAGTTGTATAATTGTCTTTATGTCACAGGGAAAATCCAAAAGAAGAAAAAGAAAGGAAATTTAAAACTGTTCAATGACCCAGACGCTCAGGTGGAATATTGCTGTGTAGTGTAGTATATAACTTTGTATGTCACTCACTACCCTACACATGTCACTTTGTATGTCACTCACTACCCTATACATGTCACCTTGTATGTCACTCACTACCCTACACATGTCACCTTGTACATCACTCACTACCCTACACACGTCACTTTGTGTGTCACTCACTACCCTACACATGTCACCTTGTACATCACTCACTACCCTACACACGTCACTTTGTGTCACTCACTACCCTACACATGTCACCTTGTACATCACTCACTACCCTACACACGTCACTTTGTGTGTCACTCACTATCCTACACAGACTCCAGCTGATCAACCATTGGATGCTCAATTCCTTGATGTGTACAAGGGTACTCATGGAGTGATCTTTATGTTTGACATGACCAAACAATGGTATATCACTTTATATACTGTAATGTGTTGAGTGTATGGTGTGCGTGCGTGCGTGTGTTTGTGTGTGTGTTTATAAAGATTTGTGTCATCATCCATTACAAAAAATTTTAATCCGCATCGTCCCACCTAATATATTGCACATCATCAAGCGTATTGCAACAGTCTTGGATTGTGTGTGCACTGTGTCACTACACACACCAGTCACATGATTCATTGTAGTAGTACTAACTTGTGATGTTGTCTGTCTTGTAGGACGTACCAGTATGTGACTCGCGAATTACCTCTAGTTCCATACCACATTCCGATAGTAGTGATGGTAAGACCGATCTCCATACTCCATGTTACAACAACACTGTTGTGTAGGGTAACTTCAGGGATATGGGAGAACACCGAGTAGTGACTACCCTTGAGGTTATGAACTTTGTGGAGTTTTTGGAGAGGTAAGTGTGTAGCTATAGTTATAATACTAGTAGCTATGATGGGTTACCTATTAGGTTACAATATGTGTTAGTTAGAAGAATCTTGTCATTGCTGAATGTTTAAAGCTATTGTCTAAGATGGGGCTACTGACCAGTTTACAACCTGTGGTCTCACCTGTGGGTTACTGTATAAACATTAGCTAAACCAAAGTAAAGTAGCTGTTCTTAGGTTTCTTTCTAATACCAGACAGACATCATTGGTATTGTCATCTGAGAGGCTCTAAATTTTCAAGAAACCTCTAATAGGTCTCCCTATAGGACGCAGTTAGCTGAAAATCTCTCAGCAGTGAATGTCTGTAGCTCTTACCTACTAATGACATACAATTTTGGATAGTCTGGTATAATAATTTTGTTCCCACAGACCAGTGGGGTCAGCTGATGTCAAATACGCAGAGTGCTCCATGAAGGACGGGTTTGGACTGAAGTACTTACACAAATTCTTCAGTATTCCATTCCTACACTTACAAGTCAGTGTACACACACTATTGACATCCATACTACCTGTGGTGTGTGTTATCAAGTGAAGGGATAGATACTGCAATGACTGGTAATTGTTTATCGGTAATTACAACTGGTAACACTGAGATATTATGGGTAGCCTATCATGATCAATTACTGTATAGATGGGATTTTAAACCAGGTGTGCGCCCATAGCTGGCCAAAGGCTGACGCTTGCTGAAATTGTTTTCCAAGAAGGTGTGTGTATGTATGTATATTTGTTTGTTTTTCCACACCCACGTGGGCAAAACAGCCTTTATGTGAGAAATATAGGCCATATAGAACCTTTGTTAAACTTTCAGGCAGGTAAGCTTCAGTACGTGCCAGTTAGTAAAGGCCTTTTCCAAAGACGTCAAATTACTCAAATAGCTGAAAAACAACACAACTGGCCTCCTAGGCTAACGGGTATAACGAATTCCTTCAAGTTGAAACATACCTGTACATACCCAAATGAAAATTAAGAGCAGGTTTGAGACTTTGCCTGGAGAATTTACGTAAGAAAATGCTGTAGACAAATTTATAAAATAGTTGAAAATATAATTCTATGGTTTTTTTTTTTTTTTTTTCGAGGTACACTTCCTTAGCAGTGCATAGCAACGTAATTACAGAATTAGAAATATTTCATCAATACGAAATACAAATTACTGTGATTGAATTGATAATTTTGTATGTTGCAACAAAACAAAATATTAGTTTAGTAAATTTAATTCCAATTAGGTTTGTTTGCTGCATGGCTCCTGGTTTTAGAAGTAGCACATCAACTTGTTTTGAAAAGATGTAACTTTTGGAAATTTAATATAACTTTCATGGCATTTTAGCATGAAAACAGTCAAATTATTAGGTATTCCAATATACTTGCAGGCAATGCAAATTATGGAAAGTTAATACAGTGGAACCTCAGTTATCTGAATCCCTTGGGACCAGGGGTGGTCCGTAAGTCTGAAAAGTCCATATCTCTGAAACTGTGTATAAACAACCTTAAAATAGCATAAAGGAGATTTGAAATATCAGTTGTATTGAACTACCCCAATAGAACATGTACAGTCACTACTCTAATGGAGCAGTCATTTCTGTAGTTTGGGTAAAGGGACAATGTGACAGAAGGAAGCCATTTAAAGTCTACAAGCAACAGGAACCACGTAACCATAACAAATGACATAATTATTGCGCATTATTTTTATTGTGTGACACAAAATGGCATCGTCATCCTCAGCTGTGGACTTCACTTAAAATTTGTGGCAGGATAACTCACAAGACAGGCTGGAAGGAACAGAGGAGGGTCTAGATGAATCCGACAAAGAGACTTTTGATGTAATACGCCAATACGATTCCAAGCGCCTACTTAGGTGGCCTCCCCAAAGTTGGCTCCAAACGTGGCGCTTGGCCAGAATCTGGGTGGCCTGCGGATCAAGTCACGATGGGGTTGGCTTTTTTTCACCCCTTCTAGGTATTTGTCCCGTTTCACTTTAGGATATTTAGCTCAAAGATTTTCGCTTAGGCTCCTAGGCTATGGGTAAACACCTCGAACAGGCTCTGCCTTCTGTGTACACCCTCCAGTGCCTAACTGGTAAAGTAGATAATAATAACAATAACAAGCGCCATTTTATTATTGATCCAGGGTTGTTAGTGCAAGTCTACTTGCCGGGAGATGTCCCTGCAAGACACGTGGTATTTTGTGTACAGATCGCTGCACATTCAAATCGTGAGCAGGTCCCTGCAAGAACCGTGAAGGGAGCGGTGAAACTGCAAGTGGCAGGAGCTGGGGTGCATCGAATACCCAAATGGTTCGGGACAATCATCATTGTGTGATAGTAAGTTCTGCTTTTTGTTAATATTTGCTAATAAGCTTTTACGAACTTGTTGGTACACTTTCCACTCGACAACAGGAGCTCCTAGTCGCTGCAGGATCGAGGCAGGGCAGGACTGGCACTTCCCATGTTGCATGTGGTCAGCAGGACCAATCATCACAAGATGAGCCATCACAAACCAGTCCATCAGGTCAGGAACAAAGGCCTCAAGTGTGGCAAATGTCGTTATGTGGATAACCCTGTGGAACGAGTTTGTTGCAAGCTGTTGATATGTGTAACCACAACAGAGACCTTTCATGATGTTGTGCTGAACCGCCATAGATGGTGATGACTACATGGGAGAAGATCCCACATTTTCTCCAGCCAGTTATTGTAAAGCTACTTATCAACAGTACGTGCTTTATTCTCATGGTTATTTGGTTGTACTTACCCGTGTGATTTGGAGGGTGTGAGATCAATATCCTGCACCAGGCAGTGTCTACTTGGGCTTCAGACCCTAGTCATGTACACATGTAGAACTATTGTTGTAGTTATAAAAGTTCTAGAAATAATACTGTAATAAACATGACCTTTGTCATTGGCTGTAACATTTGTATTGATTGAATGCATGTGAGATGAGTTTCATGTGTAGTGCTCTTCTGCTTCATATTGAAATTAGATGTGTTGGACCGCTCCAATCATTAGATCAGGGATGTATTAGTATTCCTTGGCTTTATAAACTTTCACAACATTAGTCTGTTAACGGTATCTTCTGTGGTACTGATAGGCCTCAGTCTCTGAATGCTGCCTTATTTCTCGGTTCAGATGAGCACTGCGATCAAGAACTGCTAACTGGATCCTTGCTTGATATGCAGCATCGCTACAGTGGCAAACCAGTAATGAAGTACACAACATATAGACACACACTTGAAAGCATTTCTTTTGGGGCAATAAGTTAATAGTGTATTGTGGTAGTTCTCCAGCATCCCAGAGTGCCCATCCCATTGTGATAATAAGACATTGATATTGGATATGGATTTCAAGTAAGTGAAACTTCAACCATTATCCATCAATATCAGTAAATCAATTGTAACCAACAGGTACAAACTATGTAACACTGGCTGCTGTGATGGATGACTTGATGCTGAGAGAAGGCATACAATTTAATATTCACTGAATTTATCAGACATTGCACACAGATGAGCAAGTTATTACACCTGAATTGTGTGAAGCATTTCAATGACTTCATCCATGTCTTATCTTATCCATCAGTAGTTTTGGAGAAGTACATAGTGAGCATCACCATGGACAAAGTAGTCCACCTGTACACCATTGACAGTAGGTGGCTCAGGTTATGTGTCATACTCACATTCTCCTCCATACCAGTGATGGAGGTTACACACATGGTGAAGGACACCTCTCCATCTCTCCTGGTTAAAGATAATATAGTGGGTGGTTGTCATTTCACCATATAACTAGTAGTTACAACAGTACGTACACACAGATACATTCGATTGTTGTTGTCCACATTTTCTATAGCAGAACCATGCAGTAATGATTTATGATGTTCTGACTCCGCAGTGAGATTTTGTGCATCCCTCTAAGTTTTCCAGCCTGTGTAATGAATCAAAGTTAAAGCTAACCCTCATATTACATTAGTTAGAACCTTTTTCAACAATTGGGGTTTGTGCCAAATGTCAATTGAATGATGTATTGTAGGGTGGTCATCAGCTACAACAGTGACAGTGTAAGTACTTATGAAAGCTCTCCAACTTCTGTAGCTTACAAAGCATCTTTGTTACAGAAGTAGATGCATCTGTTGTGATTTCTACTATTGAGACCTTATCCTAGTGCTCTCTTCTCGTTCCATGTTGGGCAACTTGTTCTGGACCTCTCTCTGTTATCTACTGTCTCACTGTGGACAATGGTATTAGATGACACTTCCATCAGTGAGTAGGTACAAAATTTGACATATTTTCCAGGAGAGTCACATCACCCGTTACCACCACATTCATGCCAGAATACTTCTCAATCACTTGCTCCTTTCCTAACAAACGGAATCTCCATTATAATTATACTGTTGATAATATCAGTGAGCAAAACTAACCATCTTATCATCATAAAATTTCTGAATGACAGGGAATAAAACCAGTGTGAAGAATGTACTTGGTGAAATGTACTTTAACTCCAAGAAGTGACAAAACTGAAGAACTTTATATATCCACTGAAAAGAAATGCTGATGAGAATGCCATGTTGCTCTTGTAATGCCAGGCTCTTGCTATTCATCTTCATCATGGATACCTTGCTCTCACATTGATTACTTTCATCATCATCATCATCACTATGTACATACAATAATTAATTAATACCTTGACACATCATCGTCATCACATAATAGTGTCCTTTCAGCCTCAGTATACAACAATGAAGTTAATTGCTCACTAAAGTGATGTACATTATATGCTTACAGTAAATCTTCAAAGTATGAAAATTTACCCATTAGTGTAATTATCATCATCACTGACTATATATCATCATATTTTGAGACCTATGGATGTATGTGAACACAGTATAACAGTTACAGCATACACACTATAGAGGCACCAATCTGATATAGCTAGCCTCATATTGTAGCAACCTCTTAAACACAAGTCCACCTCATTTCCCAATAGTATACTTCATGGCCTGCGTACATGACTTACCCAAAGATATGCTGTCCACAGCTACTTCCTCTTTGAAGTGTATTAGGTCTATCCAGAGTTGAAAAACAAACAGGAATCAACTGGTCCACAATTACTGAGGAACTATGTAGTCTATAAAATAAAGGACAGTAGATGAAGAGTTAATTAAGTATTGAACATTTCAGACATACAATTCTTGATCTTGTCCATCAGAAATTGGACCATTACTGAACATTTCATATGTTGAAGTACTACAGCAAAATACACAAGGGCTTCCAAAGAATCATCAACCCAGCGAAGGCAGATGGTAAGCTGCTCGCGATTTGACACATCAACACATTCGTTTGCCATGATTGAAAAGTACTTGGCACTCTATATCTGAAGCAATTGACTCTAACATACTTGATGACATCAGTTGAATCAATTCATTCTGAATGTCAGGGCTCAGATACTTGTCACCCTTTTTATCCAACCATCTACTCATTTCTTTACTGTTGTGAGCCCGAAGCTTACAAAGCTGAATAAAATTACTCTCTTCCTCGTGATGACCATGTAGTGCTATGCCTTGACGTTCTAAAAACTGTACGTTTTACAAAATTTTCAAAAAACATTTTCGATTTAATGTTTTGTTGTGACCATGAACACTACTTAACGATCAGCAACAGTTTTTGGAAGCTCTACTATTACTTGAAGAGATTCCAAATGGCATTTGCTCTGCTCGTGTTGACGAAAGCAATTGGTTGCGTCTTTCCAGTTCATAAACCCTTTAGAAATAAATGCGACATCCTTACATTTCGACCTCAGTAAATCATTCTGCTCAGCTTTAGCACAAATAGCACAAACTACAGTATCATTACCTTCGTCATAATGGAGCCAAGTCGAAGTGTTGAACCAACAGGGTTGAAACAACTTTCTTATCGGCTGTGTCTGTCCAAAAGTACGTTTAGGAAAGTTAAATCATCTAGGCTGGCGTGGCTTTTCAGGAAATTGTGTTGACGAAGTATCCATTAATCATGTGCTTGTACCAACCATATATTCACTTGCTCACAATTTTTTTTACATTCTATTGTTTTGGTAGAGATAGCTAGAAAGTGGTAAGGCTATAGCCTGACCAGCCGGTGCGGCTGCTATGCCCCTGTAACACCATGGAAATACTCTAATAGAACGTACACTAACTGTCATAATGTTACAATTAGATTTTTAAGAGTCAATACAGTAATTATTATCAGTCTTGATTACAATGTATTCACATTGTCCATCTCAACAAAAACCCGTCTAGTTCTCAGAACTTCTGATTTCTTTTTATTTTCTCAGCATTATCTGTATTGTTCGAGGAATGGTTCACCAAAATTTCAGTCAATTATGGTGAGTAGTTTTGGAATTACAGCACTAGATAGTAGGAAGAGCAAGGAAATTGATCCATACAGTGACTATACTAAAAATAAACTATACAGGTGCTTACATTTGCAGCCATAACTTCTGTTTGGATTAGTCTACAGAGTTGGGATTTGGCTTACAGTGTTCACCATGAATTGGAAGATTGACCAAGGTTGAGTTTTCGCCCAGCAGTTACTTGCCCATAGGCGTATGAAGGCAAAGAAACGGCAACAATTTTGTTTATGTCTACCACATCACACATGACACACAAACCATTACAGGAATTAAACAAAACTCCCCATTATGATGATCATTTTAATTTGTTTTAGCTAATGATTTCCATTTTCAGTATGTGTTATGTATTATCCATATATAGCAAGAGTCGTTAATACGGCAACTTCAAGTGAACAGAGAATTACTAGTGGTGAGTATAACTCAGTAATACACATATACTGTACTGTCATAATTAACAGCAGAGACTACTACATTGTGTTTCTATTAATAACAAAACAAACTATACACATACATAGGCGGCTCCAGGATATTTGGTGACTGGTTTCTGATCAAGAGCATAGCTAGATTTTTGGTGAAGACCGAGAAAGGTAACTACCTGCTGCCCTCCACTAACTATATCACTGATAAAGTACATAAAAATCCCCACATAGCTTGCTACACTGCTGCTCTGAATACTTTGACTTCTTTATTAGGGTGATTGACTGCTCTATTAGAGTATCTTGATCTGAACGTGACAGGTTTCCAGAAACCTCAGAAACCCCCCTGGAGTCGCCCCTGACATATTAGACTAACACATAATAGTTTTAGTGGCGTTAGTAACATATTCTCAAGTATTGTTAGTTTGGTAGTCTTTATGTTGACCATGCACAACCAACCATTGACATGTTGTGAATTTTGTGCTAATGACAAGTTTACATTTCAGCTATGCTGTCTGTAGGGAGCAGTTATCTTCAGTCACCTAATGTAGTTATGATAACATGTATTGACGGCAGGTACCTGGTCTAATGTATTTCGCAGACTAGACTTGCAGGCTGGACTCATGAACTGCAGCTTCTTGACAATAATCGAGGTGTTTTCTATCTGAAGGCACCATTATCAAGCTTAAACTGTTGGTACTGTTTTTCCTTACAAGTCACGAAGGTTGCGTGTGCACTAAATTATTAGAATATTTTAAAAAGTATGACAGTAGTTGAGCTATATAGTTTTGTAGGGTGGCATGGCTATTCCTACATGGTCTAGCCATAATTATACTGAATATGCATCGGCCTGCAAAATTGGTATATAACTTACTATTAGATATTGAGTAGACAGGTGGCATGAGACTGTAGCTATCCAATTACTGGCTCATCACTAGCTAAAGCCTAAACATTAGTGCTAAATACTGGAACAACAAAGGAATAAATCTTGTGCTACAACAATAGCCTCTATCACTAACGGTACACACAAGAGTACACATGCTTTGTGAAATTAGTGCACATGTGACATTAGTGATTTGTAAGGAAGAGCAATACCAGCAGCTGATGCTTGATAATGTATCTCCAACATTCCAAGAGATGGATAATCCCTGGATTATTGTTAAGAAGCTTTTCCAGCTCAGTCCGTGAGTCCAGTCCACGAAGTACATTAGACCCAGGTATCTTGTTTCTATTGTTTCTATAATGGACACTTTGGGACCAAAAATATTTGGCCTGTTATTTGCAATAAAGAGGTTGTCCTCTTTTAGTATGGACCAAAATATTTGTCTTTGTTATGGAGGATTTACTGTTGTGTCCTAGCTAATTCAGAGAGTTTATTTGAGATGTATAAAATTAATTGTTTTGTCATATTTTTGTGGGTTAAGGTACTACTATAACCTTTCACCCATCTACCTATCCTTTGCATATCAATTTATCCCATATAAAATTGTTAGTCAAAACGCGTGGTTGTAGCTCACATGGCCGAGAAAGTTTAAAGTGTAAAGTTTGTTGGCTCACATGCAAGTATTGGCACACGTATATTTGTGACTGTTATTTTATTTCAAGAAACCTGATGTGCCCGCCTGCACTCCTTATTGAACATGTTTGTAAATGTATTGTTGTGTATTGGATGATGGGATATATTTTATGTTGTTTTCAGAGTACAATGGAAGAGTTGGCAGTTGATGAGAATTCAGAAGATCAGAATTATCAGCTGTGAGTATCTAGTAGTCACTATTAAGAGACTGACTTGTCTTGTTAGCTTTATGGATGCCATTAATCTGAAGCAACATCAACGAGAGAAGAGATTAGCTGAAGAGAAAGCAGCAGCAGCAGCATCAGAGAATGTAGACACCACAACAAACAACATGGAAGAGGAATCTACTGATAGTAAAAGTGAGTAACATCTGTTATGTCATGTTATCTTACTGGAATGTACCTATCAATTAGCTGTTAGCACTTGTAACAACAATGTGTTGATATTGTTGGCTCACCAGTCACAAATTTTGTCAACATGTTAACATGTTCTCCTCTAGCACTGGTAGCTAAAGCAAATAGTGGACCAAATATGGAGACAGTTGTGTCTCAAGAGTCTCCTGCTACAAGGAAGAGTTCTTTCAAAGAGAAATTGTCTCAGAAGTTTTCTAGTAAGAAGAAATCACCAATAATGGCTAAGAAGGAGCAGAAGCCAGGTTTGTCTGCACGCTGTCTGTCTGTGTGTGTGTGCATGCATGCGTGTGTGTATGTGTGTGGTGTCTACTCTATCTGTATCATACAGTATGGTTAGTACTGTATAGTAGGGATCATGGAGGTTTGGGCTTTAGTGCTCAAAATATCACTCAAAAAACTAGTCTCACTTTTGCCTTCATAACAGCTTGTGTAACAAAGCCTATAAATGTCTTCAAAGGAACCCCAACCCTTTTTTTTTGACAGTTTCTGTTTACTGACTCACTGATACCTCCAGTCAAGCTATGGATAATGGTACAGGTTTGATTTCTTTACTGTTTGACATCACTTCAGCTCAAGACACGCCTTCTTTTTACCAACCGCAACGGTACTAGTATAACTGCAGGTATAGATGACCTCTCTTGTTTCATTACT
Source organism: Dysidea avara (assembly GCF_963678975.1). Lineage (NCBI taxonomy): Eukaryota > Metazoa > Porifera > Demospongiae > Dictyoceratida > Dysideidae > Dysidea > Dysidea avara. Next base: position 935,944 of record NC_089280.1, read on the forward strand.
TGTTTTATTTGTGATCCCTACTCAGATAAAATTCCCTCACAGCTGTGTATGTATTGCAGGGAAGGGGGAGGCTATCTGTAGTGTGTATATCTTAGTGTGGGTGAATACATGAATGATGTGGGTTTATAGTATGTGATTGTGTGTTTAGTATACTACACTTGTTATCATTCTATACTGATTTGTTATGTCATGTGATCCCAAGTGATGATTAATAGTCTAGTTCCAATTGGTTGACTAGGGAATCAAAGTGTTAAAAGTCACCTGCTCGAAAGATTAGTAGCCTTAAAGTTTAAACTAGCGCCGTCCACTTAGTGTGAAATATTTCATTGGTTATTTTTCTATTCACGTGATATTTTTGTATTTGGCCCATGTGGACAGCCAACCTGAAATGGACTATATGATCATCTCATCTCTTGCCTGTTGTGATCATGTGATCCTGTTGTTACGTAGTAACTGTAGCTAAGGCAACGACCAAGTCGAGCAGGGCTGCTATCACCGATATTGACAGTTTTGTTCCTGATGAAGAAATGGATAACAGCTTCTTAGCAGAAGATGGAGATGAAGAACACAACAAGTTATATGAGAAAGAGACGTGAGTTATGCATCTCCTGTAATTAAACCTGCATAGTCTGGAAAACTGGATTAAAACTTAATAATAAATACGTGTGCCTTACACAAAGCGCTGTAACTTTCAAAGCATTCATGGCTATGAAATTTACGTCATTCTACTTGTGATGTAACAAGGAAATAAAATGATTTACCTATGATTGTACCTAGGGTTTTAGTGAGGCCAGAACTAACCATGTAAATAACGTTTTGGTAAGGAAACACGCAAGCCCTTTACATACCTTTATAAAATGATCCATAACTCAATAGTGGTTGCTCCTATCACCTTGCAACAAGCTCCATTTAATTTTCTATTAGACCATGTACGACTCACATGAGTAAACCCACAATCAAAATAAATTTTGAAACACTAACATGAATCCCTGTTGTTCATCGCTTTATAACAAGTAAGCCGTTATAGTTACAGTGTTCATTTAACCTTCTCCAAGTACCCCAGTGAATGGACTTTCAATAAATGTGTACTTTTATGTGATAAGAAGTAAGTCCCCCACCTGGTGTTACCATGTGTGTCTATACCGTATACTCTGGTTATTAGGCTCACATAGTTATTAAGTGCATATTGACTGTTAAGTGCATATGGTAGACTTGTGCTAGATACCTGTTTGTTAAGCGCATATGGTTGAAATCGCCTCTGCCACCTTGTACTACGTAGAATTGTTGTCAGAATGAATCAGACATGTCACAGCGTACTTGATGCCTCGCCAGGCCCGTGTCTAGCAGATACTGCCGTCTGTGATAACGATAGCTGTTAGCTGCTACCTGGCTTCTAAGGATTTCCATTTCCACGACTGAAGCAAACTATTGACTGGTGTTCAAATCGCTTGAAAACTGCAATGGGTACAACTAATTCTCTCCTAGCAGAAATTCCTTATCGTAATTTATAAGCGCATGCGCTTAACAAGCACAGTAAATTTCACAAATAATTCCTCTGAAAATTATAAGCGCATGCACCTAATAACCAGACTCTACGGTATTGTGTAAACACGCATTCACCAATAATTCTTTGCGGGTTTAATGGTTAAACAATTATATCAACTTAACCTCTGTGTGTCACATTAACCTGTATACCTGGACAAACCATGTGATTGTTTGTAACTAGTTACACACAGACAGACACTTTGATGGTTAACATACCATAGTTAAGTGTTTTGTGAGGTTAGGATAGTTTATACAACAATAATGACCAGTGTTGGCAAGTTGATAAAGAATGTTTATTTGAACAATTTGTGGTAACTTTTAATGTACTGTGGTTAAGTATGATGCAATCCTCCCACACTGATGTTATCAGAGAAGTTGTCATGGTGATGTGTTACAGTGATAGTGATGATAATGAGGATAATCCTCTAGTGGCTGCTGATGAGGATATTGACAGTAGTGATGAGGAACAACAACAGCAGAAACAACAACAGCAGAAACAACAAGTCAAGACTGTTAAGCCTGTACAATCTTCAGGTGATAGTGATGCAGAGGAGAAACAGGAAACAATTGAGACGAAACCAAAACAAGGTACGTAGAGTTTTGGTGAAACAAAATGGTGAACCTTACCTCCTTAATAAGATAAGGTGTAGTTTATGACACTATCGGTAGGACCACCACATTACGGTAGCCATGTCAAATGCACTAAACATTTAGAATTTCTGTATCTTATTAATTGTGACCGAATCTGTGAAAACCCGACACAATAGCATGTTTTATTATAATATTTATAGTCTACTTAGCCAAGTGTATGCTGTGGTGAAATTTCAGCCTCATACGTACATATGCCAGTAACTTTTGGAGTTACAGCCCTACAAAATAGCAGCAACAGGAAATTTATTTTGTACAGTGAGTATAGGAAAATAAATTATAGCTCCCATGGTGCCCTTTTAGAAATAGCACAACATCAACTTGTGACCATTAGATCCTTTCTTCTCAAGAATGAACCCATAAACTTTTTATAAATAATATGTACATATTTTACCCATTGTTTAACAATACAGGTTTGTGTTTTTGTGTCAGATTTTGTAGATCCTGTGGTAATTAAGTAACCTAACTCACTGTAGTACCCGCATAGCTCTTATAGTCATAATAATAGGAGGCCCTTTATGATATATATATACTGTACATCATGTATGTTATATCTTTGCTGAATGATAAGCAAACAGTATTCACATCATTAATAGAACAGAAAACTCCACCAACCCCCATCAAGCCAGCCTCTACACGACCGACACTTTTATCAGCTAAGTCAGTAGAGATCACAGAGAGCAGTAGTGAGGAAGATGATGAAGCAGAAAGATTGGTTCAAAAGAAACTGGCAACTAAACCTGCTAAAACAAGTGCCCCGCCAACCCAGAAATCTTCAGGCCTCATGTTACAACACTCAATCCCCACTACCAGTAAACCAGATATGAAAAAGACAACAGAAGATATCACAACTACTGAAGTTAAGGAGGAGAAAAAGAAGAAGAAAAGTTCACAGAAGAAGAAGAAGCAAAAAGAGGAAAAGGACGACACTACGATACTACCAGCTGTGGCCACCACTACAACAACAAGTGATCCATTCTCATCCTCTTTACTTGATGCCTGGCTGGATTCTCCTTCTGGTGATTCTTTGGTAAGTGTGTGTGATGTTTGATAGTTGTAGTGTTTGTTGATTGCTCTGATGATCTATGTACATTTGTATACACAATATCTACCCATACAGACTCCTGTCCTGAAGCTCACTACTGCCACTGAGAGTAGTAAGAAAAAGTAAGCAGTTATATCAGGAAGTGTCATTTTCATATTACACTGTTAACAGTTAACGTTGCACTGGTAGACTCAATTTGTGCCCCAGGGGTACTATTCTTTTTTGCCCAAAAATAAGGATGAAACCCTTCGAATAGTACCACACTGCAGTAATATTTGAGGGTATGGCACAAATCAAGTAAATACAGTGTATATTTCTTACGAAGTTACAATTATATGTTTTGTTGCTAGGGTTACGGTGCATAATGAGCCTGGTGATGCTACTAAAGAGGTGTGGTGTTTGTCTTTAGACACAGTTGACCATCTGTGTTCATTCAGCTAACAAGATGGCAATGGCTTCAGCTTACAACAACCTTGGTGTACTGGTGAAGATGCTGGGTAAGAAGGGACTACAACGTGTGCAGCAAACTGGCAATATGGCTGGTATGGAGATAGTGACATCACAACTTTGGAAGGCTATCAATTATTATGGTGAGCACTTGTTCTTGGTGGAACAGCTTTATGACAGGTGGGTGTGGCTCTGTAATGGGTGTGGCTAATCATGTGACACAACAAGCCCAAACAGAGTGCAGCGTTTGCTTACTTGGGTGGTTGTCATGATATGTTAATGGAATATCCATTAGCTGTACACTACCATTACCAGGTACCTGTCTGTCTGTCAGTGTGTACATTTCATAGTTTCAATCTGTTACAGCAACTAATAGTGGCACAAGAGTTACGAGATTATCGTGGGAGTCCAGAGCTTTGTGTAATGTTGGTAATTGTTTAAGAGCACAAGGACAACTAGAAGAAGCATACCCTTACTGCCTTAAGGTTTGAGAAGTGAAATACTAGTTGATTGTAAAGAGCAGATCAGACTGTGTGGCTGTTTAGGCAGTAGATCACAGTTTTAGGTACAGTGGAACCTGTTAATCAGAACACTTGAAAATGAGGACACCTGTATGATTAACTAGGATCTTCAAAAAACGAATGTCGATAATTTTAAGGAAACCACAGAATCATACATCACATATTTCCCTGACCACAGGGTGATAATTATCATGATATAGCCCTAACCACAACTGCCTTTGAGGCTGTGGCATTACAAAGTATCAGTTCTCTTTGATTATTTATATAGAGCTGCTTAAAGTTTTGCATTGTGGATTTGAATTAGAGCTGTTTAATGTTTTGCATTATGGGTTTGAATTAGAGCTGTTTAAAGTTTTGCATTATGGGTTTGAATTAGAGCTGTTTAAAGTTTTGCATTATGGGTTTGAGTTAAACATGTTGGTTTTGTTAGGGCATTGTTGTGAAGCAAAAAGAATTAAGTGAGTCGGCATTGCATAGTTCGGTTACTAAGCATCACTAAATAATCATTTTTGCAATGTGGGGATTGTTTTTCTGCAGAGTATATTTCAACTGCATGAAAAGGTGCCTCAAACATTCACAACCTATATGTCTAAGTGTTTATTTTAGCACCTTAGGTTACTTTATTCATCAACAGAGTGGTTATTTGGTTTAAAATGGTATCACTACAACCAGTGAAACCCACAATCATTTCTTTTTTGTGCCCAAACTTTAAACCTACAATTGATGTTTGCTAGCCTGCAAACCTCTGTATAAAAGTAATGTGGTGAATGCAGGTTTGTCTTCTTTCACCTATTAGGTGAGCATCAGTGTTGGGCAAGTTACTTTGTAAAAGTAACTAGTTACATATTACATATTACTTGCAACTGAACTATTTAGTTACAGTTACATATTACCCATAAAATAAAATAAGTGTAATAATATTACATATTATATTACTTTGTGTCCACAGCCTTAAGCTGTCACGTGTGAAACTACCACCTTATCACGTGACATGATTGCGTTGTTGGACAATATGCAAATCTTGGTTATAAGTAAGAATCTAGTGAATAAGCTTCATTCAGTACTTCGTTGTGGTTAGGCATTACTCAGAGGATTACTAACGAGATTAGTAACTTTGTTACTTGTAGTAATAATATTACATAATATTAGAGTTGTTACAGTATCTATATTACTTAGGTAACGCGTTACATTTGTAAGTAAAGTAACTTGCGTTATATTACCTGTTTTCATAGTGTATTTCGTTATATTACTTTGTTACCACAGAAGTAATAATATTACGTAACGCGTTACTCCCAACACTGGTGAGCATACCAGAGTGCTATATATTGCTTACACCATGGTCACTTGGGATTTGCCTGATATACATGCCCACGCCCTCAGGGTTGGGCATATATATCAGGCAAATCCCTTGTGGCCATGATATAACTATATAATATTGCAAGATGTCTCTCATATCAACTGACCTGTCTGTCCAATTTGTTATCAAATTCCAAGAATGTTGATTTATTTCATAGTAGCTGGTTGTCAATACCTAGTATTGTATGCCTGAGCTGTACCCATGATGTTTGTTTGTACAAGATGTTGTATCATACTTACCAAGGTAACAGCAACTATAACACATTGTGCTTGTTACAGTGTACCTCGATATCATTTTTGCACATTGATATCAGTATAATAGTGATGGGCAATTATTCAATTATCGTGATAATCATGATTATTTTATTGGCAATAATCGACATCGTGTACTTTCATAGACTAATGATAATCAAAATCGGCAATTATCGTGAAACAATCGTGGTAATCAGAGAAATATTTGTAACCAATTTTCAGTGTAATTTAACCATTCAATTAACAATTCATGATGTGTTTAGCTGTTTTTCATCACAAAAATTGGGTTGATAATAATCATGATAATCGTATAGCAAAATATCAATATCACCCATCACTACAGTATAATATTGAAATTTTCAATGTTATTAAAATATTTCCCACCATAGTAAAATCTGGACACTTGGTAATGGTCTCAAAGTATCCCTTAGCATGTAAACTGACCTGGAAAATCAGGACACTTGGTCGATCTCAAGGTATCCTAGTTTCACTGTACTTGTTCTGTGATAATTTCAACATTCAGTAGTTTCAGTGTTAGCCTCCTTGTTGGTCTATGGTGGAATAGTGTTAGTTAGGAGACACTGAGCTGGTAAGTATCACAGTCTAATATGGTATTGAGTGGTGTATGATATAACTGATGGTCCGCCTTTTAGTATGTTCATGTTGTGCCGAATCCTCAAAACATTTAATAACTCATGGATGATGCAATTACACACGATCTTGAAATTTGGCTCATTTGTAGTACTGCTTGACCCGCTAAAAATGTTTCAAAATCAAATGTTTGACATAATATTTATGGCCAATCAAAATTTTCACAATACGTTTCCCGTGGGAAGCCATATAAGTACAATGTCTATTACAGCCACTTCCCAAATTTGTGATGGAGCCAAACTGTACATGTCTGTTGTTGACATCTTTGTTGTTATCAATAATCATCTGGTTGGCTGAAATGTTAACACTGTTGAGAAAAGTCCACTTTTAATTTTTAGCATTTTTTTAGGATTCAGCTCAATGTGAACATACTATAGTGAGAAATGTGTGGTTGTTTGTTTACTACAGGATTTGGAGATGTGTAGGATGTTGAAGGATGTATCTGGTGAGGATGTGGCCCTATTCAACTTAGCTATAACCAGTGAAGCAATTGGTGACTTGCACAAATCCATTGAGCGGTACTCCCTGGTTAGTGTCATGTCATCCACAAGAGTGTCATGTGATCTTACCCCTCTAGTTGCTAAGCATGAAGATGAGGTTAGATGACATGGTGGCCAGGTGAAGTACCTGCTTTTATTGGGGGCACTCTACTATGAGACTACTGGTGAAGGCTAAGGATTATAATACAAGAATATGTCTCTCTTTGTGTCTATTATTAGATCTTATATATTTCCTAATAAGGTAGTAGATCTATCACAACCACTAAATGATCGTGATCTACAAGTGAAGGGCCTGCTTATCCTGGAGGAAGTACAGAGAGCTATGAAGAGGCAGAAACACTTAAATTGCTACACTTTATGTAGCACATTCCGACGTCTTAAGAAGAGGACAACCCAGCTCATACATGCCCATCATCACGTCTCCACAAAATGTGGCTGACAGTTAGTCAGTCATGCTAGTGCTGGCTCATTGACCAAGCTGGGGAGATCTGGTGATACATCTATGATTCAGCCATGCCTTCAGAAAGGTCATGTTAAATTGGGTACCTGGTCTCCTGGGTTGAAGAGGTGGGTCAGAAAAGTACAGAGAGCTATGAAGAGGCAGAAACACTTAAATTGCTACACTTTATGTAGCACATTCCGACGTCTTAAGAAGAGGACAACCCAGCTCATACATGCCCATCATCACGTCTCCACAAAATGTGGCTGACAGTTAGTCAGTCATGCTAGTGCTGGCTCATTGACCAAGCTGGGGAGATCTGGTGATACATCTATGATTCAGCCATGCCTTCAGAAAGGTCATGTTAAATTGGGTACCTGGTCTCCTGGGTTGAAGAGGTGGGTCAGTGAAGGTTGCTCTACTAGCCTTCATGGCGACATGGTGACTCCATCACCATTGGTTATTCATAACACCGTGGCAACAAATAGCAAAGCTGTTAGCCTAGATGACATCACATGAGACGATGAAGTCACTGCCCCCAGTACCCAGTTCAGTGTCAGAGACTCTGTTCATGGGTACCTTAATGATAATCGACAACTCTCCTATCAGCTGCAAGATGTGCTGATGTCAGCTGCTGCCACCGATACAACTGATGAAGGACTTCACCTACAGAGAGCCAGTAGTAGAATGAGCCTGTACTCTCGAGCTTTTGGTAGCCTGAGGCACATCCAGGAACTCCGTGTGATTGGTCAGGACATGTGTCAACCAGTTGTGGAGCTGGGGCTTGATCATGTGGAAGGAGTGGGCGTTGTCACCCAATGATGACAGGTGGGTATACAGTGAACTACTCTCAGGTGACTGGTAACATGTCATCATCTAATATCTTATGATCCAATGTTAAACAGTGAAGCTCAGAGTAATGTAAGATACACACATGTCATGTGTATCCCTTACCTCTTACTAACCTTCTTAACACAAAACTGCTTTCCTAGCCTACTTTGCTTTTCTTGGTGCCATGTTTGGTAGTGTAATCACATATCAGGATTATGATGTATGGTGAACTCTGTCAGTTTGATTTTAATATACCGTAAAAGATAATTGGAGACATTTTATGATGAGGAACTTACTGAATGAGGTAGAGGGATAATCAAACATCTAAGGCCTGTTCAGCATTAATGCTAATAGTGACGTAGTGCTGATATCATATCTCTTCTAGTGTACAATTGTAAACAATTCAGTTAAGTTTTTTGAAAGGTAAATCAGGGAAGGATAAGGCTATAACGCTGTCATTATAACATGTGATATTATAGAAGTGAGCCCAACAAGGTTTAAAATATTATATACTTCACTGACACCAATTTACTGTATAGTACTAAACTGTTAAATGTATAGGTCAACTGCTATTGACCACAGCTTCATTTACATGGTGTGTGTGGTATTTTTTGGGTCAATGGGTCCAAGGTTCAATTGGACCTTTGTAGGTAGTAGCCTACATCTTTTGTTGTCTTGGTTACTATAGGGGAATAACCTATGTGCTGTGATCATGTGATTTGCTATTCCTATAGGACATCAGTCCATTCATTACCAATAGATGAGTCATTGTTTGAACAGCAAACTACTGTAAACTTGGAGCAGCCACAGTCACAAGATCAAAATCAAAATCAACTACACCATAGTGGTCAAGTTCAGTCTTATCAAACTGATCAAGATCAACCACGTCCATCTGATCAGGATCAACCACACCCACTTAACGGTAACTGATATATGAAGCATATAGGCAGTAATAATAAGGTTGATAAGCTGTCTGTCATTCTTCAGGCAACCAAAACATGTATTAACATGGGACTTTGATAAAGCTAATTGCTAATCACCTGGCAACTACAAGTTTGTTGTTGTAGATCAGTATCCTGGTATTGCTTCACAACATGTGGGACTGTTAGGACAGTGTATGGCATAATGTTTGATTGGTAGAAGGCAGGCCAACTGGATGTGTGTTGGTTTTGTCCTGTGTGCAAGAAGAAATTCACTCTCGTTCATACCTTCAGTTATCCTGATGTTAACTACCGTAATTTGCTTTATTTTCATGCAAAAAAAATTTCGTGATAGAAGTTTTCGTTGTAAAAATATTTTCGTATGATTTACGTGAATGACTGTTCTATTAGAGTGGTTCGATCTTGTATAAAAATTTTCGTGCAAATTTTCATACAAGTTTTTGCATACAAAAATTATTTTACAACAAAAGAAAAAGCAAATTACATGCCTATTGTCATGTAGTTAACATAAGGAAGAATTACCTTTATAATGTACGAAAGTAGTTAACATGTACTGGTCACTATCCCACTAGGGACCTACAAAGAAGTCTACTGTGTAGCAGGGAGTCATATAGACTGCAAGCTCTTTGTGGACCAAGTCACCACCTGGTCTGGGATTAAACATAGTTTTAGTATCATGTTTCTTACTCCCTGCTACACAGACTTTCAGTAGCCTTCTTTGTAGTTCCCTAGTGGGATAGTAACTAGTAAATGTTACTGGATCTGCAAAAACCCGACACAATGGTGCATTTTTAAAATTCTTTGTTGTTGAGTATTTATAATCTACTTAACCAAGTGTATGCTTTGGCCAAGTTTCAGTCTTGTATGCCAACAACTTTTGGAGTTACAGTCCTACAAAGTAGCAACAACAGAAAGATGGATTTGTACAGCAAGTATTTGGGAAAATAAATTACAGGTGCTTGCAACAACGGTTGTAACTTACAAAAGCAATGCAGTACAGATTTGTAACTCGCACCATTGGGGAGTCCATTATTAGGTAAGTTTTCCTTCTATCACCTTCTTCACTACATACAGAGATGAAATCAGTGAAGAAAGATCGATTGTGTATGATCGCTTCGACATGACATAAACAAATGCCCATAACTCACATGTCCTTTAGTCTACTGCTATGAAATAAACATTTCCAAACTCCCCTTGAGTAGTCAAATAAGATGATATCCAGGATTTTGTCATTACACCCTTTCTTCACAAAGAACAAAGCGTTACAACATTTTAGGAATTTTTCCCATTTATACAAATATTTTACCCATTGCAATCAATAGTCTATACTGAAAATTTATCATTATGTCGGGTTTTGCAGATCCGTTTACAAATATTAACTACTTGCCTACGTTTTAAAATTAATTAACCTCGGTGCTAAAAAGCACCTCAGTAGATGGTGTGCACCTCTGTGTTAAGTTAATCTCAAATTATTACTTTTACAGTAGCTGTATTGCAAATAGTGCTCACCTTAAATATTTAATGAACAATTTCTTATTAAACCAAGTGCACAGCCACAGCTGACCAAAGGCTGGCTGTGGACGCACGCCTGATTTACTGAATTGGTTTGTCAAAACTGTGTGTTTGCGTGTCACCCACTTGAGCAAGAAGGCTTTGAGCTACAGAAAATATACCTTAATTCAATGAATAAAGGTTGTTGATGTACTGTGTTAAAGCTCAATTTTCTGTTTACATGAAGGGGGTGTAACTGGTTACTGAAATTTCAGTTTAGTAGGGACCTGTAACAGACACATACGTACGTAATGACTAACAAAACAACATAACAGGCTTTGTAGGCTACCAGAAATGGTACACCTTGAGCTGAAAGGGGCATAACCCCTTTGTATGTGATGGAAAATTAAGAGCAGCCATGAGGCTTTTTGTAGAGAATTTGTGTATGATAACATGTTAACCCTTAAACGTACATGAAACTTTTATGGAATTAGTCCTGAATGCACGGAACATTTATGGAATGCGTGTTTACACAAAACAAACTTATATGGTGAGGTAAGACAGCCTTTCCTAAATCTATTAGCCTAAAACCATATATCAATAGAAAGCTTATTCATTGGTCTACTTGGGGAAGGATAAATAACCACTGTAACAACCATGGCTTACTTGTTATAAAGCGAAGAAGATCGATGTCTCGCTTTATTGCAACGCCACATTCTTTGCTTCAATCGTAGTTTCGATTGTGGGTTTAGTCACGTGAGCTATATATGGCCTAATTCACCATTTAATAGCCATTCGAATAGTACTTGTTTGAAGCAAATCGGACGAACTGTCAAGGAGTTATGGATCATTTTCTAAAGGTATGTAATATAGTTTTTGTGGTTAGTTGTTGAAAATTATTTTCACGGCGATTTGTGGTCTTATGCTTTGGTCGTAGGGTAAACCCCTAGGTATCATTTTAATGCTTATTACATCACGAGTAGAATGGCACAAGTTACAAAGCCATATGGTAAACACTTCAAAAGTTACAGCGCTTTGTTTACAACAATGCGTAAAAGCCTATATAAAGGCTTATGCGTTTTCAAGGCCATGCGTAATCTGCCTATATATAGGCTTATGCGCGTTTAAGGGTTAAACAAACTATAAAACAGTTAAGAAGATACTTCTGTGTGTAATTTGTGGTTTAAAGTGGTTTGCTCTCCTTAGCGATGTATAGCAATGTAATTGATGAATTGCAAAATAATTGAAATACATTTAATTTTAATGTACTGCATATGTTGTTAAAAAACAAAGCAAGAAACAAACCTTGTGTAGTTAATTTATAAAGAGTTGATTAATTCAAGGGATAGTATTTACTGTCCGCTTGGTTCACATCATCAACTTGTCATACAGTATGATAGTACTGTATAGTAGGGACCACAAAGGAGTAGGTGTGGCCAATGAAATAGCTTCACCCAAATTCAATTTCCCCTGACGACGATGAGGCAGTATTGGTTAGGTAAAACTAAGCCCAAACAAGCTTTCAGATTGACCCAAAACGCTTTCAACAAGTTGCTCCAGAATTTAAAAAAATATTTAACGAAATTTTCTACTGACTGAGTAACTGACTGACTGAGTAAGTAAAACCTGACTGAGTGATGCCTTCAGACAAGCATAACTTGATAAAGGCTACGGGCTTCATCATTTTTTCATAGTTTGACGTAGCTTTGGTCCAAGAGGTGCCTTTTGGCATGCTGCTGTACGTACAATGTATTCTTCATGGACTCACCAGTGTCCTCCTTTGTGTGCCAATCATCTGTGTTGACAGCGAAAAGTGTCAATTTGGTGATAGCACGTGATGGCTTCCCTTTGTATTGGAAATTGTCCATATTTTTCATAGTGACTATTTTGATTGCAGAGGTGCTTTTCGAATGTTTGTTGTTTCGTACTGCTGTGTAACGGGTTGAACATAGTCGTCAATGAAACTTCACTTTTCAGATGATAATTAATATAAATGGGGTGTACGGCACCATTTCTTTCAGTGTGCATGGATTGCAGAGGTGTTTTTTGAACAGTTATTGATCTGAAATGCTGTGTAACAGGTTGAACATAGCTGACAACGAAGCGAAATGGATACTTCACTTTTCAGACAATAATTGATATAGGGTGTGCGCGGCCCCATTTCCAGATGCAGTATGCGTGGGATCACCAGTCATAATAATTGTTTACAAAAAAAGTTAACAAATTAGTACACAGAAAAATTTTGGAGTTTTCATCTAGAGTAGGGACCATAGCACATCAATAAAAAGACTGAAACAAGCTGGAGTAGTACATGATATTAAATCACAGTAAAACAAGTTATATCTGGGGATGAGCCTATTTTTCCAACTATTTTTCTTTCCAGCAATTCTTTTATTTCTTACCTATTTTGCTCAATGTTTTGCTCGAAATTTTTCTGTTTTGCTGAGCATCAGTAAAAATTAATTGCAGTATCTCTAGCTTACAAGCATGTGTGACTGCTCTATTAGACTGCTCTATTAGAGTATCTCGATCTTTAGTCACCATTTCCTATGAGCATATGTTGTCCTAATACTATGCGTGACTGTTCTATTGGAGTATCTCAATCTTTTTCATACAAAATTTAAGTTGCCTTTTCTTGGTGCCAATTTTTTCCAATTTTCTTCCTATTTTTCCAGCATTTTGCTGTTTGCTTTTACCAATGTAGTTTTCCAAAATAATTGCCAGCAAAATTGGCGTATCCCTAATATCTCTACTGTGTTCAAGATACCATAATAAAAATGCACAGTAGGGATATAACACTTCTTATTGTTTTACTGTAATTTAATATCGTGCACTATTCCAACTTGTTTCAGTACATTTTATAGATATGCTATGGTCCCTACTCTAGTTGAAAATTCTAAATTTTTCTGTGTGCTTGTTTCTTATTGCTGATACCAACTGAAGCCATGCAAGTTACACATACCTGGTACTGCTTGTACCACATTACACCTTGTACCACTTGTATGTTACATATGGAGTACAATTAACACTTAAAGGGTTCCAGCAATAAAAGGTAGTGACATGAGATAACATAGCTACGTGGGAAAACCCCTACATCAGTACAATCCGTTCAATGCCTAAGTAGGGATTTTCCCACATGGCTATGTTGTATTAGCTACCATCATTTATATTTCACTACTTTTTATTGCTGGAACCATGCTAATAGATTTTTAATTGTACTAGTTTGTTAACTAGCATAGCTATGTTGTACACGTGTGGCTGTGACTGCTTTATTAGAGTATCTTGATCTCCCTGCTTGTCTCAAATGAACATAATAAAGGAAGAGTTGTAGTTTACCATGTCTAGTTTTCTACAGCAAAACCACAGTTGATTGCAGATCATTAAGGGGTGTGGTCGCTGCCTTCTGTGATCATCATTAAGGGCGTGGTGGTGTGTATGGTCATGTAGTTGTTTTATAAGTGAAGTTAATGTATCTGCTCCACTTACAGAAGCTTAAGCACTTCACATAGTTTTGTGGTGTCTAAATACACTTCTCTAAGGAAATTGTCAATACGCAATCTTATCACCTTGGTGATGGTTTCCATGCATGAAGAAGAAGACAATCATGTAATTGAAGATGAAAGAGTGTAGAAGGCAGACACTCGTTGGAACCAGAAAAAGCACATGTCATTTGTGAGTTAGTTATTGAGGCGTGACAAGCGCCACCCAAAATGTTGTCATTAACCCTTAAACGCGCACGCAGGTTTTGAGAAATGCGTGTTTACCAAAATTGGTTTTATATTGAAAGTGGTGAGAGTTTGCTAAACTGAATTAGCCTAACACCTTATATAAACAGAAAGTTTATTCAATAGGCTATCAGGGGAAGTTTAAATAACCACTGTAACAACAGGCGCTCACTTCTTATGAAGCGATGAAGAACAGCGTCTTGACTTTTCGTGATTTCGTATTCCTTCCGGTGGCAGCCATATTTGTAATTGGCTGAGTCATGTGACCCATATATGGCCTGAGGCATAATTGAATGGCGAATCGATCGGCGTTTATTGCAGAACAATAGAATGAACTGGGAAGGAGATATGAGTCTTTTTCCAAAGGTATGTAAACAGTTTTACGTGTTCATTTCATAAAAAGTTAGTTTCATGGCGAGTTTTGGCCCTGTGTTTCAGTGTAGGGTAAAACCCTACATATCATTTCATTCGTTATTACATCACGAATTAAATGATGGCAGTTGCATAGCCATAGGGACAATGGTTCGGAAGTTACAGCGCTTTGTTTACTGCCATGCGTGAGGGCCACTATAATGGCCTTTGCGCGTTCATTAAAAACGTCATACTAAATTAAAGTAGTCTTAGTGCATCTAACTTCTAATCCAGCATTAAAACAAGAATTTCCACAGATGGTTAGATATTATCTTTTTAAATAGTCAAAACCCGTGTGCCTTTCTGAGTTGTCGCAAGGCTAGAGGCCAAACAAAGCAACACATGGCCGCCATTTTTTGGGGGACCCTACTTACTAAACAGTACTACTGTACTGTTTGAGGACATGAATGGTGCTGATCTTTAACGCTTCGTTTCCAGTACATTAAATCATTATTGTGGTTAATGTGGAATCTTGGATGTAGGATGTAGAAACTGGGTGTAAACCTCCTAGAAGTGTTGTAGTGTGCTATACTATGTAATATAATCAAGTGTGTTAAAATGACCCTTACTGCTACAGATGACAACAGGCCAGTCAGTCCTTGGATGGAATACAAGCTGTAATACAGTGCCTGGAGGCTGTACTGGAAGAAGAGCAATCAGAGTCTGACTCCTAATAGTGCACACCATTACCTCATTGTACAGATAATCTGAATTTGATGTTCTGTCCTCTTTACCTTAGAGAGTGTGTGCATGTGTTTGTGTTCTTCTTGTCCTTGTCACTACCAAAGTGTTGTCTGTGTAGTTGCTGTCATATGTGTAACTGCTTTCATACACTTGAAACAAAGTACTTATATGATCTTAGTTAAACCATAGATAATAGACACCCCACACTGGATTGGAAACTTCTAAGCGCCACCTAATCTATCCGCGCTTCGCGCCCCTTATACTGTACACAGTACCTGGAGTATATTTTGTAAGAACATGTTTTGCTAACTGGTGAGTAGTAAACCTACCGCTATGGAATATAAGGTTTGGCCTATTCATAATGGGTGTACTGATGTGTATTAGCTAGAAGTTTGACAAGCGCGAAAGGTGATACTTGACTAAACTGGAGCGAATATACCATGAAACACATACCAGTACACGTAGCATTAGTTAGTAATAAGCATCAGCCTTAAACCAAACTTGTTCACCCCACCATTTTCACAAACATGTTCAAATACTTTTTATACGGAAAGCGCCTATACCAGTAGTAGGCCAATCGCCACCCAAGAAACAATCTACTAAACTTACTAGTTAAAGCAACCGAGCTGTATTCAGACAGTAAAACAGAATCTTCGAATGAAAAAGAGTGTTTGAAAACTTCAGGCGCGAAACGCGGATAGAACAGTAGTTTTGTATGGGCACTATACGTGTGCTTCCAATCCAGGTAGGGGTGTCTATTATCTATGGTTAAACATAATTGGCTCTATATACGGCACAACACTCTCTGTTGATCTTAATCTCTTCCTTATTAATTGCTCATAAGACACAGAAGAATGAGAGGGCCAACAGTGACATAATTATGTTGACTGAACCATGCATCAATATACCTCACAATATACTGGTATGTGACATTGTACGAGCATATCTCCTTGAAGCTCTGAGATGGTAGTTTAGATTATTTAATTAGAGCATCTAACTATTTACTGTATTTCATTGGCTAAAACGCTGCACTTTAATTGTAGAGTAGTGTTACAATCAGTTATGGCTTAAATCTTCGAGCACTGAGGTAGTGGTCAAGTTTGAATAGTTGCCGCATCAACAAGGTAATATATGTTGTAGTGTTTAATCAAGTAAGGGGCGGAGATGTAGGGGGCTCAAGCCCCCCACTTTGACATCGGGGGGGGGGGGGGGGGATATCTCACAATACACATGCATTATGAATAGCAAAAGTGACATTACAAAGTACAAAATTATAGCTGAACTTATGTTTTACTATGCCTAATCCAAGACACAATGACTTGCTAGTACTCTAAAATTTAATTTGGTGGCAAGTTTTCACTCTCTCTCTCTCTTTGATGTTCCATCTTTTACCCATCCATACTCTGAAAGATGTTTGCCTTTTTTCCATGCCACCTGCAGAGTAGGTGCTAAACTATGACGTCACATGATGCGAAGGGCACTTGATTATACTTTAATGGAAGTTTTGGTCTAATTTTTAAAAATTTCCCTGGGGGCATGCCCCCAACCCCCCTAGATAGTCATGCTTTGCATTTTGCCAAGTGTGCTCTGTGCACTGTGAAGTCATTTCTACCAGTGTGCCCCCCCTTAGCAAAGCCCTATAGATCCTACCCTGGAGCCCCCCCCCCCCCAATTTTTGATAGCTGTCTCCGCCCCCTGAAGTACATATAAACCTTGAAGAGTGTTCAATCATTTAAATTCTACTAGCTATCACCACTGACCAGATGTGGGGGCCAGACATTAATTTTGAAGTATATACTGGATGTATTCTAAATCATGATCATGTACTTCACAGAAGTTTGAAATTGATTAAGGTTTCCTGAAATTGGCTTAATTTTGTTGGTGACTCCAAGGTATTAAATTTGGCACTATCGTAATCTAGTATTAAAGTGGGGGAGTATACTACACCTGATGGTCTGCAGTTGGGTGGGGCTAGCTACCTGCAGGGGATAGTAGAAGTATATACTTGTCTGGTAGGCTCAACTGGGACACCATACAATCCTGATAATCCTGATAGTTATTATTAGTCATTGTAGCAAATCTTCACCTGTAGACAATTCTGTTTGGTTGGTGATGATCAAAATTCAGTCGCATCACCACTAGCATATAATAAACATCATGATTGAGTGACCCTATTACAGCAATATTCAGTAACAACTATTAAGGCTGTGGCCACAGCTCAACTTTAACATGGTAGCTATAGGTGATCACAGCAGCGGGGGAGGGGGGTACCCCTAGATACTTAACGTTTTCATATTTTATCTCCTCAAAATTAGTGTTGTTTTAGTTATAACTAGCTAAAACTAAAGTGATTTTATGAGGATTTACTTTTATCTGAAACAAGTTTTTAGAATTTTTGAAAAGACTAAATGTACCTCAATTTTTACATTGAAACTTATAAAAAATACTTAATGTTTACAAAAATCATGTGCACTGTATTATACTTGCATTTGATAAAGAATCACATAGGTAGCTACTACGTTCATTATTGAAACATGGTGGGTTGAAAAAGAACGTAACTGCAACAAATTATGACAAAAATATCACATCACTGCTGCCACATGCAGCTCCAGTGGCGAATCTAGGAATTTATAAAGACGTTTTCCTGAGGGGCATTCCCCAGACTCCCTTAGCATGGTGAATGTGCTTTATCCATGTCAGTATATGTGTCCACCTTCTAAGTTTTGAAATTTAGATGCTCTGAGACTGCATTTGGTAAAACAATTTTAGTGTGAAATTATCTGTAAAATAATTGCACATCACTTATTATAGGCACACACTGCAATAATTAATTAAAATACTCAACTGTTGCATCATCATTTAAAGGGGATTTCTGTGGAAACCTTGAAACCCCCTAAATCCATAACTGTCCTCTTAAATTTGAACTCATGGGGATGCAGCAGGAATACCACACTATGGAAAAATAGATGGGATCAGGACAGGACAGTGTAGGTACAGTGTAATAGGAATAAGGTGCCCACACCTTCACCTGTGAGACATCTCCTGTGGTAGGGTCCGCAACGCGAAAAATCGATATCCTCCAATCAACTACCTAACTATTGTCATGTGTTAGGCTAAGTGTAACTTGAATAACACCAGCGTGGCAGCCAAGTTTGTCACTTTCTTCTGGTAGAAAACGATACAAATGTCTTAAAATCACGTGATTTTTCGTTGCAGCGGTTCGTAGGGTTCTTCGTATGCCACGATATTCACTCTCAACATTGTTCAAGTAGTCTATCATCAACTCAAAGTATCGGTGGTTTGATTTTATTGGTCAGTTTCTGGTGGCAGCACGATCTGTGCAGCTTTTTGACGACAGACAAAATGTTTCTTCCTCTGGAGCGCAGGACAAGCAGAGCAGCAACTGCGCCGTGGGTCAGCAATGACCAGTACTAGGTAAAGTACCTGCATGCGGAGTATGGTTATAATTGAAGCTTTTTAGCCATCTGGCTGAGCCATCTATATGCTGAAATTCAGCCAAAATGACGCGATTTTTGCAAACAAATACCAGAATGGTTGATACATCAGTGAGACAGTCTCCAACAGCAAGGATACGAAGCTTATAAACACCTAACAATATGGCTATCTCGCCCAGTAAACGCATAGAGCAATCCTGTGCATGAAATAGGCACTCACGTGATTGAAATTCAAATTGCGGAAATACCCATGAAATCGCTTTCATTTCTGAATAGGAACCATGCAATGTGCTCCTTTTGTAAATATTTGTGTTAATTGTTCACTCAGACGTGGTCTGGGCCAGTGCAGGTGTGTTTTGTACTATGATGGTAAGGTAAATGCGGGTATTTCCGGACAGCGTACAATTCCGGACACTTTTTTTTTTTTTTTTTTTACCCGGGCTTGATGGACTGCCCTTGCCTACCACCCCCAGCACATAAATGGCCTGTGCTGGACAAACCGGGACTTTCTTAGTCCACGGCAAACTGAGACTCTGCCCGAATCAGCTCCACAATTGGGGGAGTCTTAACATAGTGACCGATGGATGAGCGGGCTCCGCGGATGCATTGTATGGAGGACCGCAAGAGAGAAAAAGATAGACAGCACCTTAACCACCCCATGACAACAGAGTAATCATCGCCCCACTTGTTTGAAAGTTGATGAGCCAAGCGTTGATAAAAAACAGAAGCCTCATGAGCCAGACCACCAGAGGCAGACATTACCAGGGGGGTAAAAGAGGCATGCTCCTCCTCACGAATTCTCTGAGCATACGCACGTTTCTTAATGTTCTCGTGCCTCCGATAACAGGAGGCCAGTGATGAGGACGCATTAGAAGCAGCCAGAGGGTTGAACACCCGCACATCCACAAAACATCTTTCACTTCTTCCACCCCAAAAACCATTCATGGCGATGTCAAGACGGACACTTTGGTACCTTAGCTACTTTGGTACCTTAGACACTTTGGTACCTTACCTTAGACACTTTGGTACCTTAGCTATTCCGGACACTTTGGTACCTTTATCAAGCTAGCCGAGGAACGAAACAACGGATTGCCTTGAAATTTCTGCTGTGAATAGCTATTCTTATAGGGATTATAAAAATCGAAAAGTGTGTTCTAGTTGATTCATTCTTGGGTGCTATACACGAAGTGTCCGGAATTGTGCGCTGTCCGGAAATGCCCGAATTTACCTTATCGTAGGAAAAGTCTTAAACTGCTGGGCTAGTCGAGATGCTGAACCTAACGTACACAAACTGATTGTCACTTGATTCCTAGTGATTTTAAGGTCATTGGAATAGATTATAGTTGTATTTTCGGAGATTTGAATATCAATCACGTGAGTGCCTATTTCATGCATTGGACTGCTCTATGCGTTTACTGGGCGAGATAGCCGTATTGTTAGGTGTTTATAAGCTTCGTATCCTTGCTGTTGGAGACTGTCTCACTGATGTATCAACCATTCTGGTATTTGTTCGCAAAAATCGCGTCATGTTGGCCGAATTTCAGCATATAGATGGCTCAGCCAGATGGCTAACAAGCTTCAATTATAACCATACTCCGCATGCAGGTACTTCACCTAGTACTGGTCATTGCTGACCCACGGCGCAGTTGCTGCTCTGCTTGTCCTGCGCTCCAGAGGAAGAAACATTTTGTCTGTCGTCAAAAAGCTGCACAGATCGTGCTGCCACCAGAAAATGACCAATAAAATCAAACCACCGATACTTTGAGTTGATGATAGACTACTTGAACAATGTTGAGAGTGAATATCGTGGCATACGAAGAACCCTACGAACCGCTGCAGCGAAAAATCACGTGATTTTAAGACATTTGTATCGTTTTCTACCAGAAGAAAGTAACAAACTTGTCTGCCACGCTGGTGTTATTCAAGTTACACTTAGCCTAGCATATGACAATAGTTAGGTAGTTGATTGGAGGATGTCGATTTTTCGCATTGCGGACCCTACCTGTGGGATGAAACTACCTTGAAATTATTGTCTGAAAGTAGTGATGTTACCAATTTGATTGGCCTCACCCAGAATCTAGTTACCTACATAAGACGGAGTGACGTTCGGTGCCCTATGTAACCTGCCAGCCTATAATATCAAACAATCATTGGTAACCCATAGAGGTGGTTCATCCGAATCCCCTTGCTATGGGCCTGTTGCTAAAATCACTCTCATATTCAATTTCAGGGGTTTAATGATCAAACATTTCTTAGGTGGCATGTACATGGTAGGATGTTTACTATAAACATGCAAGATTGAGATAATCACAATGGAATAGTAACCCTACTGGTGTTGTGTTGAAGTCATTCTCAAAATTCGAATATCAAAAATTTCCTGGAAGTTAGCATGCTTTGCATCATTAATGTGTCATACCTTTCCACCAAACAAGCTTTAGGAATAACATCACCAAGTCTGGCTATGTTTGTGTTAGATGTTTTGTAAGTCGTACACCTCACCTTATTTTAACATTACTAGATGTGTATAAGTATACTTGTAATGATTAGTGTATTAACAAGCAGCAAAAGTGTGTGCTTTCAATTTGGAAGGAGTGTCGGTGGCGCTAACTACTACATTCATACTAGAATCCACTCACACCAACTCATCGCTAGACCAACACCACATGACCATTCAAATCCCCTACTAGCACCGATATTCCTGGGTGTTTGCAAGTCGAGGCTTGGTATCTCCAGTACTTCCCCAGTAGGTGAGGAATTGTAATTTCAGTGACCACCTCAGCCTGTATTAGTGGTAGTCGGAGATTACATTGATAGGTGCATAATTCACCTTTTCTGTGGAACAACATACCTGCACCTAGGCCTGTTTTACAAATAACCAATATCAATCCATTCAGTGCTGCCCTCAAACAATTTCTTTTTTAACTGTTATGTATTTCTTTTGTACTGTTTTGTATTAGTGTATTGTCCTAGTATCTTTTCTGTTTACTTGCATTGCTTTTGTATTAGTGTATTGTTCTTGTATCCTTTGTTCTGTTGTTTGTATGTACTTGTGGGGAGCACATTTGCAGGCCCAGCCCCTTGTCATTTGACAAAAATTGATAATAATAATATAACTAGGGGTATGGTACAGTTTAAATCACATGCACACTAGTCCAGCCCTGCCAACCCTCATGGATTTACTGTGAGTCTCACGATTTCACTATCAAGCTCAAGGGCTCACAAGCAGTAGCTCTAAACTCATGGTTTCTAATTCTTACGGATCATCACCATTAGTCATCTAGTGTCTAAACTGAAGTCTGCAGCAATGCAATGAGCCAAGGAAGATAGCTAGTGTCATACACAACACTCTCGAACAGACTAGTCTCGCATGCCAGATGGTTTGTGTGGGGGTGGAAAATAACCCACACCAACTACATATTTATGACCAGCAATAAATCCATTAAATCTTTCATTGCAAAAGCTTCATGAAACAACAACAGATGCTAAAATATGGTTAATTGGTGATTTCAATGCTCCCTGCATTGACTGGGAATCTGTCTCTTTCCATAAACAGGACACATGTTGCTACCCACTCTGCTCTCATTGATGTAATGCAGGAACATGGATTAGAACAAATAGTTAACCAACCAACCTGACACCAAAATATACTTGATCTGTTTTTCCTGAATCACCCCAATGACAAGTACACTGTTGGCATCTTACCTGGCCTTGGTGATCATGATGATATTGTTTGCGTCAATATCCAAGTGCAACACAATAAATAAGCAGAGCCATAGAGAAATCTACCTGTATCATAGAGCTGACTGGGATTCTATAAAGCAAGATATAATTTCCTTAACGAATAGTCCCGATTTTAGCTCTCCTAATAACAGATCCGTAGATGAGCTCTGGATGAAATTCAAGGATACTGTTTTGCACAGTATGAGGTCACATAATAATACCACAACAACAGCAGAATCCGCCATCACAAGATCTCACACAAATAATATTTTAGTTCCATTTGCAAGAACAGACACTTATCAGCACTCGTTTGGACCTAATGCTTGCAATATCTGGAATAACTTACCTAATCACATCAAAGAAATTACCTCTATTGAACAATTTAAGAATCAGATTAATCAATTGTAATTGCATAAACCCCCTGTGTAAAGTCTTCGTTTGCGAAGTTGACACAGTAATAATAATAAATAAATAAACTGACTGGCATGCAAGACCACAAATAAACATCCAAAGTTGCTGTGTCATTTCTTTTCAGGGGATATCCCTGGGTGTTCCCCCGGGCTAACTTGATTGTAGTACAACTATAAATGTTAGGTAACAAATTTAATAGAAATGCAATCACATGATTATAAGCAGGAAAACAGTGGGGATTGAGACAAAGTCGTGAAATACTGGCTTTGAACCTTTTACTTAACGTTAGTGAAATGGACATGCAGTGACTGGACTTGAGTTTACAAGATCAGAACTCAAGAGGTGAGCCTACTTCATTGAAGGTGAAAGTGCTTAACTAGCTAGAGTGACACCATGAGCACCTTCACCCAGCTATACAGCATGTTTTAGGTATGTAGCATGTGTTTGGTATGAATTTCATTCATTAGTCTCTAAGTAGAAATTGATATTTCTCAATCCATATCATCACGTGATATTGTAAGTGCCTTGTGCTTTCAAATTATTAGTGACTGAGTAATGGCTTATAGTCTGAACATAACTATTTAGCTGGAGAAGTGAGAAGACTCCTGCGTACACTTGCTGTAGGTCTAGAAATCCATGCATATGTAGCTTAATTATGTACTTGTTTTAAATGCTATATTGATGCCCATAATATGAAGATGGGCATGTGTATGTGTTGCTGGTTTTGTCGCAGTTCCAGGCATAGCTTGAGGCTATGTCACCTGCTATCCCTACTTAAGCTATGCAGATACAGCATTCTAATCTGGACACCAAGAGAGAGTCTCAAGGTTTTATTATTTCCTAGGTTGGCAGGCCTGCTAGTCTTGTCACTACCTACTTTGCAAGAGCCTTGTATTCTTTCCTACGCATTTTACTGCTTACAAATATCTTCTCATAACACACTAGGCTACAAACAAGCTTGTGCCATATCATCAACACCACAATTGCTTGTATTTTGTAGTTTTGTACTGTTTTTAGACTGATTGATTGCTATACAAATATTTTAATTTATTTGCTGACCTACCAATGTTGTATTTGAGATATTTCCAGTAAACAATTAATTAAGTTGAAGTGGCCACCAAGAAAGTACACATCATTAGCTATGTAAATACTTGAAATAGTAATAAGGTTCACACAGTACACACACACAGATCCATTTGGTGGCTGTTAAGGACGGACAACATATCTGTCAAGCTACTATGACACCATGGAGTTGCTTTTAACTATGCTTAACCTTCTACTGGAAGACACACAACCCTCCAAACACTACAACTCCAAACACTACAACTCCAAACAGTGCTTTTATTTATTTTGTTTGAATCTGTACAACAAACTGGAAAACATGCATACATCTAATATTTGTCACTGAAATCAAGCCTAGATGTATATTTGTATAACTTAGCATTTTTGTTTATCTTTTAGTCGTTTCTTAGTACTATCAAGATTCATGTTGATTTGGTTACCCTGACTGTTCCAGGGCTAGGTAGACATTCATTCTGGACAAGTACTACACAAAATAAAATAGTAAGCATGTAATCTACATTACAACTTGTACATGTAACTAATACAGGCAACATCATGGTCCAAAGCTAGATAACTTCTTGTCTGCCACAGCTATGTGTCATGAGAGTTGATTTGCTGAAGAAGATTGACAAATGATGTATTATTTATATGTAGTTGTTGTACTGGATCTTCGTCTTGGTGTCATTATGTTCAAAGTACACCATAACCTGGTATCCAGCCCTATCATATAACAGTATACTATACTAAAACCCTGTAATGGTGCAGTGCGTGTAAGTAATTTTGTACTAATCACTGTATATCAAAGATCCCATCCCTGGTTAAGAATCAAACAGTGACACTACAAATTAGTGCTAAAACAATTTGTCTATTTTGTCACATGACACAATTTGATTCATAAACACACTATTTAAGGATGAAGCCAACTTTGAAGCTTGAAAATTGTGAACAAGGTGGCATAATCACACTGAACAATTCATTTTTAGAAGAGACAGAAATAGCTCTCAGGCTTTACTTTACTGCTTTTTTGTGGTTAATGCATAATCAAATAGTCATTTTCTTCACAACAATTATTCAAATAGAAAATTTATGTGGAGAGGTTTCACATACTTTGTTTCTTGTCTTTTGCTGTTTTTGAAGCTCATCAATTGGGGTTGTTTATCATACTGCTTCAAACATGGTAGTTCAAATCTGGCTCCTCTTCACTTATCATCACTGCATGCTGTCATTGAGATGTTAAGTTAGTTTTGTGCAATATTTTTAAATAGCTGCAGTACAATTTTTGTTGTTTTCAGAATTCCTTATCCTCTTTAACTGGTACTATACTTGTGGTAGCTGTAACTTGACACTGGATAGTAGCTGCAGTACAATTTTTGTTGTTTTCAGAATTCCTTATCCTCTTTAACTGGTACTATACTTGTGGTAGCTGTAACTTGACACTGGATAGTTCTTGCCTTGAAAGAAAGGATGCACATAACTTTATTATATTTCACTGAACACAAGTATATGTATGCACAAAACAACAAGAATTATATCCAGCAGCATATCTAGCTTACACTGGCTGTGACAGTTCAGCCAGCATGCCTTTAAGCTTTTTTCTGGGTTACTGTTAACACACAGAGGTTTAGTAGTATCTAAAAATATTTTTCATAGCAACTTCAAAGTATACCAGTCTGTTGCATAGCTATTCTACGGGTGTAACTAATCACTGGACTGGACTACTGGACTGGAACACTGGACTGGACTACTGGACTGACATATTTTTGGTTTTTACACATTCTGAGGTTGGTTTTTACACATTTTGAGGTTGGTTTTATTGAGTCTTGCTAGCTAAGGACCTTCAGAAAACTTGCAGTCTGCTATTAAAATGATGAGTGTGAGGAGTGGAGTAAGCTAAAACTGACTAATTGTTATGCTCTACAACATTTATACACTTCTTAGTATCGTGTTTTGGAGATTGTAATAATTATAGCAATAGCTAACCAAAAATCATTTTACTATATTTGTGCTACCAATGAATCCTTGCACTAAATAGCTCAGACCCCTGGACACAACCTATCCTTCCTAGGATAATCTATTGTGGCTAAATTCATTCCTACATGCAATATACAAACTCATTGCACGACTGTAGGGTTTTTCTGTTATCATGATTGGTTCTTAGATGTGCTGGTTGGTGTACTATAATATGTGACCAAATTTATTAACATTGTACAAGAGCTTGCTACTATCTCTAAGACTTTATTGTTGGTTAACCATAACTAGCACATTCCCTGCAGCATACTGATAAGGAGTATAGTAGTATATGTACTGTAGAAGAACATAATAGGTGAAATCACTGGAAGTAAGTTTTTGCTTATTCCACCTCTCACACTCATCATTTTAGTAGCAGACTGCAAGTTTTCTGAAGGCCCTTGGCTAGCAAGACTCAATAAAACCAACCTCAGAATGTGTAAAAACCAAAAATATGTCAGTCCAGTAGTCCAGTCCAGTGTTCCAGTCCAGTGATTAGTTACACCCGCTATTCTACTGCATCCTACCCCTTAAAAGGGTATACATGCTAGTCACCAATACCTAGGCAAAGCAAGTGAAGAAAGAGCAAAAGGAAGTGGCAAATTGTGGCTACTAGTATTGAGACCCATGTTAGTGCCACACTGTGACATTAGTGTATCAAGTAGCTACCCAATTATGTTTGTCTTGTCTAGAAAGTAAGCTAACAAGTGGAAAACTGTGTGTGCTACCTAGCATTGAGTGTTACCCTTGTGTCATTGCCACGCCATGCTAATGACAGCTGTCTTAAACAGGACAGAAAGTAAGCTGACCGTAAAATTGTTTTGGCGTTGCTGACTTTCGTTTGGTGAATGTAGTATACAACCATGGGCAAGATCACAGGGTACCAGCTATTCAGTAACCCCACCACAGATTTCTATTTGATTGGTAGCATCAAATGAAGTATTGTGTAAAATTCTCTAGCTTACAGAAAAATCTCAATAAGCAGCCACCTCTTTTTATATGACACCTGATCACTTCTAGTTGGTCTCAAACAGGTGTACTTCATGACCTCATTAGTAAGACCACCTCATTATAGTGACCATGTCCAGTAGGTCCGCCAAAGTGTACTTCATGATCTCATTAACAAGACCACCTCATTGTAGTGACCATGTCAAGTAGGTCCCAAACATAGCTAAGGGCATCTTACTAGTAGTGACCTCATTAATATGACCACCTCATTATAGTAAACATGTCAAGTAGGTCCCTAACATATAGCTAAGATGTACTTCATGACCTCATTATTTACATGACTGACTGAAAGGTTATAATAAATATTTTAAAGTCTGGTTACTAGCACTATAGATAGCCTCAGGTGACTTTTAAGATCACTATCAATAGTACATCTCCTATCAGAGGAGGTTGGACGCGTTCATGTGAGCTATACTTTAATTACATTCTTTGATTTGGTATTTCACGTGATCATCAATAGTCACAATACAAAACTGAAAAACGGTGGGGATCGGTGGGGATCATTAGATATTCAGATCATCCTTTGTGTAAGCTTCAAGGGAATGTACTTTGTTTTGTAATCAGTGCTTGAATTCCGTGTGTAATTAATAAGTTGCAGTTTGGTGCACACTACTTCACGCCTTCACATATGTATTCTATTAATGAAACATGAACAGTGAGTTATTCTGAGATCGTGATGTATTAACCTCCTCAACAAAAGGGATTTTGTGTAATTTGTTTTAGTGGCGCTTAAAGCACGTCCAACCTCCTCTGATCTAGTATAGTTGTTATAGTTGTAATCCCACAATCATCTTGATACATGATGTCACAACAATCATCTTGATACATGATGTCTCAAGCATGCAGTATTTATTAATACCACGTGCTTAATCTGTAACAAGACTAACAATGTATGACTTGTCTATTGCTGAACAACTTATCACTACTCATTCCGTGATAGATACCTTAAACACAGGCCGGGACGCAGGCTTACACAGGTGGCTGGTAGTTGAGAACTCGTTTCTTTACCTAAGGCCAGGCATCAATCATGTGCACACATATTTTGATGCTAAGAAGGCTGGCTATCATTTTACAGCACAGCAAATCTCATGTAAGTAAAATGTAAGTAATAGTTACTTAACAAGCTTCAGCTAACGTTTATAATAACAGACAGCTTGATTTAGAGTACTTCTTTAATAATGACCTACCGCCCACATGGAAATCTGAATTTTGGTGGATGAGAAACAAGCAATCAAGTTTTCCTGGCCTAACACTACACAACCTAGACAGGCAGTGTCAAGGGATTTAAGCTGTACCATACCTCTACTCAGTGATCGACAAAAGCATCTATGATTTATACAACACTAGAGAGACTGCTGCTTAGAACAATTTGAAGTGCTCACAATAAATATTGATACAACCATGCATCCTCTACACACTACAAGGATCTCTGATACTGTAGCCAAGCCAAATTAACTGCATGTACATCTGTGAAGACTTCTGTTCACAGTATTACAATGCACTCAGGAACAGACAAGTGAAACACGTGTTGATCTGCACACCTATCCACTGACAAGGTTACTTACATACCTCATATCCTATTATTTGAGTTCCTTCCTCACGTACGCCTTGTTAGAAGTCTGAAATTCCCCTCAGAGTAAGTAAAAACGATGAAGAACAAAGATCACGTAACTAGTCGGACTTCTAGCGATGCACGATGCGCTTGACGATGCGCTTAAAGTTTGTGTCCGACTGGTCGGATCTGTAGCAACTTCGTTTGGTAAACATGGTAACCGATGTAATGCTAACAAAATTTTGCCCTTCTCCACTAAATTTGCTGTAGCAGTTTTAACATGTTAGTTCGCTACATTCTAATTTATGACACGCTTAATTAGAATTAACAATTGACCTAAAATTAATGATTAGTTTATTCGAGGGAAAATTTTTCGCTGATTTCGCAGTTCTGGGTGTTATCAGCGAAACATGGAACCGGTGTGGCGGAAATTTGGCGCAGAATCAACCCAGTAGCGGCAGCAGCAACCTATGCAGCCAGCTTGCGGCAGTTGAAATTGTAATTGATTCTTTCTTGGACAGAAATAAACGGAAGGATTCAACATCCATAGCTTCAGTGAGTGGTATATGGTTATCAACACTACAGACCTGCATATACTAACACATGTAAGGGTGTAAATGTATATTCTGTGATAAGCTACCCGGTCCAAGGGGGTGTCACTAAGAACAACGGTCAAGCTATTTTCCCAGCACGGTCAAAGCTTCACAAGTAAGCAGTGTACGAAAATATAGCGAAAATAAATGGAACCAGGTCAACGGTCAGGACAAATTTCTGATGAAAGTCGATGGTTCCTCACAACAAAAAATTCCCTGCAATTTTTGAGTGGTGGAGGAGGCAGTACCCCTTCACTTTTGTCCAATGTCACTATTGTATCTACTTTTAGTCATTATCCAACTAACTTTGCCTTAGTAGGATTTGTGCTAAACGTTATACAAGAATGAAATACTATGAGAATCAGTATTGGGAGTGTACGAGATTGAGATACTCTAATAGAGCAGTCATCTAACTACTCTAATAGAACATTCAGATATAAGTAGGTGCAGTTTATTCAATCTGTCTCCATTAACAGATTATCAAGCATATGAGTCTAACTGAAATGTCATCATTTACTGATGTATCTACTTGTACAGTACCTGACAGTCATTGCCATAATATTATAGATTCAAGTACTCGTTTACCACTGAAAATGCTCTCAGATTCAATTTCAAAGCATTGAAATTTCAAATTTTTCCTGTGGAGTATACTCCCAGACCCCTCTAGTACACACATACACTAGGGATAATTTATGGTTTACCAGGTGAGTAGGTAAAACTGGTTTAAAGGCTTCTTAGCCAGCAATTGACCTGACCTAGACTATAGTATATACGTGTTGAGCTGAATCCTCAAAAACATTTAATAACTCATGGATGATGCAATTACACACGATCTTGAAATTTGGCTCATTTGTAGTACTGCTTGACCCACTAAAAATATTTCAAAATCTTTTTGTTCAAATGTCCGACATAATACTGATGGCCAATCAACCATACATTTCTTATGGGAAGCCATAAAAGTGCAATGTTCATTACATCTGTTTCCTGAACTTGTAATGGAGCCAAACCATACATGTGTGTTGTTGACACCTAATAATCTAGTTGGCTGAAATGTTAGCTCTCTTGAGAAAAATCCACTTTTAATTTTTAGCTTTTTTTGTGGCTACTAAACATCACCTGGTTCATGTATTCCAGTTAATGCTAAACATTTCAAGATTTGTTACATACAGGATTTTTACCACCAAAGTAGACCCCTTGGAAGGTATATATTATAGCTATATGATACAGGAGGTAGTCTCATTAATTATTATATAGCTGGAATCAGATCAAGAGAGTTAGTGACATAGTGTTGATAGCTCCACAAGTATCTTTGTACAGGGAATATTAGTGATGGTTGATAACCACAATGGTGTCTTGTAGGGAACAAGGAATGGTCAAGGATGAGTTGATGATAGTGAAAGAAGACAACATCTTACTATTCTTTGAGGAATATTTGAGAGGTGAGGGTATTCACACATATCACGTGCATGTTACTATGGTAACGATCCTGTTGTGAGTGTCTGACAATTGTGTTATATAGTGACCCGGTCCATGAGATTTGTGTTATAGCAATATTAATTAGAAATCAGTTATAATTATAAATACACATTACCAGTTAGTACAATTACTAGTTTACTAACAACTTGTTATTAATAAGATGGTACAATAATAACATGTACAATGTATACAGTTACTGTGGCTCACATGAGCCAATCCATACAGTATTAGTATACTCTACCTTATCATCCACCCCTCCTACTACAACTATTTTGTTATCAGCTACACTAACTACAGCTGGTACACTTCTTGCTGATGGAATATTTCCTATGGCTTCCCAGCTGTGACTGACCTTGTTGAACATGTTAATGTCACTAGTGAGCACAGCACCACTTCCTGTCTTCTTCACTCCACCTACTGTTAGTAGGTGTCTACCTTGTATGCTGACAGGAGCTGAACGGCACCATGGAGTATCTTGTTGTGAACTCCACTTCAACTGGTGACTGGACAGAGTGTCCAGTGGAGCAGTAAATACTGCTGGAGAATAATTGCCATCTTGATTGCATCCTCCTAACAGGTAGAGGGTGTTGTCAACTATTACTGATTGTAGCAAGTAGTGTGGTAGTGGTAGATCACTGGTAGTGTACCACTGTCCAGTTGTACTGTCAAGCAGTTCAGTAGTGGCTAATACCTTCCCCTGGTCATCTATACCTCCAGTTATAATAAGTGTTCCCTGATAACCAGCAGCTGTGGCCCAATATCTTGGTGTAATCATCCTGGTGTACTCCTTTAGGTGATCACCATCTAGTGAGAATATCTTGTTGGTCACCTTATTACTTCTATCCATCCCTCCAGCAGTGATCAACTGGTTGTTGAGGGTGGTCATGGCAAAGAAGCCATAAGTAGTGTTGATAGGAGAAGGGCTCCATGAGTTGTTAACTGGATTGTACACATCTATCCTGTGTGATGGGACTAGTACTATCCTGTATGATCGTAAAGTATTATCACATCCTCCTCCAATGTAGACCTTCCCATCACATAACACACCAGTGTGGTGTCCACCCTCCACTGGTCTAGGGGCTCCATATTGCCACTTGATGTTCACTGGTCCACTGAACAGGTCTGGTGTGGGGGACTGGACCAGTTGTTCCTAAACAACAACAATAAATTAGTAATAACAATGTTAACATGTTGTTTACACAACAAACACATTAGATGAATGGTTACTATAGTAACTGGTGATCACCAAACACATTTAGGGATTCACACATGTTATATACATACACTAATAACAAGAACTATTACTAATAGTGTTATTATAATATTGTGTGTATGTTACCATAAACAGTTCATGTAGTCATATACCCTGTAGACATAAGGGACATGGTAGGGTATTCCATCACTCATCTTCACCCCACCATCAAGACACTGTTTATAGCTAATGTATTGTATATGTACACATTGTACATGTGTAGGAAATGATCAGTTTATTTTGTTACTGTTGTCTAGGGATTAGCTCAAAATGGCTAAGGAGCAAATAAGGAAGAACTGAAAGTGATGAAAAGAACAATAGTAAGTTGAGTATACTGTTTTGGTGGTAATGGAGTCAATAGTACACTAGTATAGAGAGGTTTAACATACAATACTCCATGACGTAGTTTTTCTGGTTGGTAGGCACATCCACTTAACATGTATTAGTGATGTACCTAATAAACACCTTGTAGTGAGTGTTAACTGTCTAGGAGTGGTGTGATTAGCAGTCACCACGTATACCATTAAAATATTATTTAGAGTTCAATTCCAGTGTAAATCCATTGTGTGAAGCCAGATATCACCAGATGTGATCAAACTTCTGCTGTATTATAGTAACACTTTACAAGATTGATTGTGGGTTTCAGTTTTGTGAATCTAACATTGAGCCAGAGTTGGGTCATGGGTTAGTTTATATTGTTGTGACACCTGGCACAATGTCA
Organism: Dysidea avara; assembly: GCF_963678975.1. Lineage (NCBI taxonomy): Eukaryota > Metazoa > Porifera > Demospongiae > Dictyoceratida > Dysideidae > Dysidea > Dysidea avara. Next base: position 968,688 of record NC_089280.1, read on the forward strand.
TATATAATATTGAATATGGTACTGAATAGATTTAACCATTGGCATTATGATAACTTTAGTTTGTTCATGGCTAGTAAAGTAAGTACTTTAGTGTACTTGAAACATTGTATGAGTTTGTGTTGTGGCTCACTGTGCTTAATGGCACGACCACCATCAAACCTTTTCGCATGGCACATTTACATTTGGCCTCAGTAGCACCTTGTTATTCTTATGTAGTTTATTCATAATCAAAATTCACATCAAGTCACCACTGGGCCTACATTCAATAGTTTTAGTGTCAATATTTAAACTCCCTGTATTACAGGTATTATTGGGTCACTAGTGTGATATGTTATTAGTGTACTGACTGTTCTATTAGAGTGTTTTATCACATTGTTGAATGTTAACGTCCTTACTGACAGGATATGTGTAGTAGTTGTTTTGTTGTTATGTGTGGTCAGTGCAGCGGCGGAGGAAGTAGTTGATATGAGGGGGGGCTTCGCTGAGCTGACCCAGACTTCTTTCTATAGTTTGGTATGGTGAGACCAAAAAAAAAAAAAAAAAAAAAAGGTCACAACCAGCTCACAAGAGCTTTCCACCTCACCAGCTACCATTTCTAGCTGATAAACTACATAAAAATCCTTACATAGCTCGCTACACACTGACTACTTTATTAGTGTGACTGCTCTATTAGAGTATCTCGATCTTTATCACGGTTTTCAGCCCCACTCCAAGAAAGATAATTTCGGTGTGATATCATTCTGAGGGGGGGCTAAGCCCCCCCTCAGCAGACCTAGGGGGGGCTTTAGCCCCCTAGCCCCCCCTTTCCGCCGCCTATGGGTCAGTGTGTATGGATAATATAGTTTAGTGTACTGACTGTTCTATTAGAGTGTTTTGTCATTGTTAAATGTTAACGTCCTTACTGACAGGATATGTGTAGTAGTTGTTTTGTTGTTACGTGTGGTCAGTGTGCATGGATAATATAGTTTAGTGTACTGACTGTTCTATTAGAGTGTTTTGTCATTGGTGAATGATAATGTCTTTACTGACAGGATATGTGTAGTAGTTGTTTTGTTGTTATGTGTGGTCAGTGTGTATGGATAATATAGTTTAGTGTACTGACTGTTCTATTAGAGTGTTTTGTCATTGGTGAATGATAATGTCTTTACTGACAGGATATGTGTAGTAGTTGTTTTGTTATTATGTGTGGTCAGTGTGTATGGAATAAAGTTTAATGTACTGACTGTTCTATTAGAGTGTTTTGTCATTGGTGAATGATAATGTCTTTACTGATAGGATATGTGTAGTAGTTGTTATGTGTGGTCAGTGTGTATGGATAATATAGTTTAGTGTACTGACTGTTCTATTAGAGTGTTTTGTCATTGTTAACCCTTAAAGCCGCATATTCCAATATATCGGCGAGTTTTTGTTTAAAGCATGTAAAACGCACAAATATTATAAGTAACACATGCTTAAAGAATGGTTTCTAAACAGCCAGCGCAGCCAAGCTTGTCTAATGATAACAACTGAAAACCTTATAACAATGGAAAGTTTATTCATTGGGCTACTTAGACAAGTATTAATAATTGCTGTGACAACAATTGCTCACTTGTTATGACGCCACGAAGAACGGCAACTGTATTTCCTGTTACTTCATACGCATCGCGTCGGTAGCTATTCATAAAAAATGTTTGACTCATGTGAGCTTTATGCGGCGTGATTTGTCATTGAATGGAGAATTGAATAGTCCTTACCAGAACTCCATAGGACACACTGTGAAGAAGTTATCAACCATTTTCTGAAGGTATGTAATGAGTTGTTTTGTATTTTGTGATAGCTTGTATTCATGGCAAGTTTTGGCTTTATGCTTTTGCCAAAGGGTAAAACCCTAGGTACTGATTTGTTCCTTTTTACATCATGGATAGAATGGTACAAATTGCATAACCTTACAGCTTACCGTATGGAAGTTACAGCGCTTTGTTTACAGTCACGCATTACGGCTGAAAGTGCACTTTTATTAATAATTGCGTGCGGATTTAAGGGTTAAATGATAACATCCTTACTGACTGGATATGTGTTGTAGTTGTTTTGTTATCATGTGTGGTCAGTGTGTATGGATAATATAGTTTAGTGTACTGACTGTTCTATTAGAGTGTTTTGTCATTGTTGAATGATAATGTCCTTACTGACAGGATATGTGTAGTAGTTGTTTTGTTATCATGTGTGGTCAGTGTGTATGGATAATATAGTTTAGTGTACTGACTGTTCTATTAGAGTGTTTTGTCATTGTTGAATGATAATGTCCTTACTGACAGGATATGTGTAGTAGTTGTTTTGTTATCATGTGTGGTCAGTGTGTATGGATAATATAGTTTAGTGTACTGACTGTTCTATTAGAGTGTTTTGTCATTGTTGAATGATAATGTCCTTACTGACAGGATATGTGTAGTAGTTGTTTTGTTATCATGTGTGGTCAGTGTGTATGGATAATATAGTTTAGTGTACTGACTGTTCTATTAGAGTGTTTTGTCATTGTTAAATAATAATGTCCTAACTGACAGTATATGTGCAGCAGTTTTTAAAGCAGGCATGTATACAGTCAGCCAAAGTTTGATATCAGCACCTGGTATACTGAAATTGTTTTCATAAAAGTGTGTGTGTGTGTGTGTGTGTGTGTGTGTGTGTGTGTGTGTGTGTGTGTGTGTGTGTGTGTGTGTGTGTGTGTGTGTGTGTGTGTTTACCAATGTTTGTCCATGTTTGTCCATGCACACTCTTGTGAGGAAAACCATAAGTGGTACAAGCAGCCAATATGTGAGAAACAAAAGCTAACTGAACCCTGTACAGTGTTATATTTCTGCATAAGTAAGCTTTAGCTCGAAGGTTGCTTCATTTACCAGTTTAGTATAGCGACCTTCACAAACTTTGCCATTAGGATTTTCAGGCGTTTAAAGCAGAGCCTCTAGGCTACCAGGAAAATCTTGTCTCTTCGATTTAAGCAAGGGGCGGCTGGCAGAATAATTGGCCATATGCTCATTCTACGGAAATGTACTACCAACAAATAAACTAGCTACATACTAGTGAATTACCATCAGAAGTAAAATTGTTTCTTAGATACAGCACACAATAGCCAATATAAAGCCAGGTTTTCTTACTTCTTCCATGTTGCAAATGGACCTCTTTGATCTGATTACCCCATACAACAAATTGGTTATAACACATTCATTTGGTCTGTATTTGATTAGTAAACATGACAACTGAGAGCCACAGGCCCAAGGGTAAAGTGTGTTACAACTATAACCTGTGTGATTGACCTGGCAGTGTTTGATCTTCTATAATATTCAGTTATATAACAACAGAGTTGTTGGCTATTGAGAGGCTAAATATTCACAAAATGGATCACCACATCTGCTGTGATGTTACCAGTGTATAAACCAGTAACAGGTTTTCATATATAGTAAACAACTATATACCCTGTGTACTTATGTCATCGAAATGGCACATCCGCCAGGGCAAAAACATATTCGTTCCATGGTAGGAATTTTTTTATAATGTAATACAAAGTAATCATACTGAAAAACCCGAGGAGTGCTTAGGTAAGGACTGCTGTTAAAAGGTAAGTTACTAGGTAAAAGTACATAACATACTTTTTGCATGGTAAGTTATCTGTTCTTAGAAAGGTTTTTGCAATAAAACGCTCGATACTTTTGCCCTCATTTCTGTCCAAAATCCCCCGTAAATCATCATGAAATCTGAAGCCATAACAACTTTCACCAGACCATGCCTTAGTGCACACAGGGTCTATACAATGTTTGTGTCATTTTACTGTAGTTCTGTGTTTGCAAAACACTCTGATGAACAGTCAGTGCTAATTCACCACATTACAAAAATTATGTATTTTATTAGAGTAAGGAGTATCCATGCAAAAATAGCCAAGCTGTATAAAGAGTGAGGCTTTCAAAATGCTGCTGGGTGAAAGAAGTTGTGAAATCAAATACTACTGATTAGATTTTAGCTAGAATTTTTATTTATAAGGTAGAAAATAAGTGAGGTGATCAGCCATGATAGCAGTGGCTCAGTGGTTAAGGATTTAGGTGTTCAGTATGAGGTCCCTGATTTGAATGCTGGTAACTTTTTCAACATTTTCATGTACTTTTTTGTACCCTGCGGTGACTGTTCTATTAGAGTATTCAACCCCACAATTTACAGTAAGTTGCTTATTTTTACCTTGTAACTCTTAGCTGTCAGTGTGATTTCTTTTAAACTACAAATGATTGAGCTGTGATGGTTAGCCTACATGCATACCAATTTTAACAGTGCGTTTACACTAGTAGCTCCAGCTCGGTACAGTACAGCACGGTACGGTACGCTGTGTTTTAAGTGTGCGTTTACATTGGTAAGGAAATAACTGTGCTGGGCAAGTTTATACATAAGCACGTGATGGCTAAAGTATCGTCCTACGAGATGCCCGCACCGTTTTCAAGCTCGTTTCAAGCTGTTGCTGTCGTACAAGTTACCAGCAATCCGTTTGAGGGACAATATCAGCGGCTACCGCTTGATGGAAAGTCCATTTCAAGTCGAACGTGGTGACTGGACTTTGTTTCACGTTTGGCCATGGTAGAAGCCATCATATTTACGTACAGCAGCAAAGGGTATAGCAAGGTTTGTTTCAATTTGTCTACCGTGCCGTGCTGTATTGAGCCAGCATGGTTGAAGTAGCAGGGCTAGGCGAGCCCGGCTCGTAATAGTTTGGCTTGGATTGATACCCGTTTACACTAGCAAAATTAAGCGTACCATGCCATACTGTACTGTGTCATACCGTGTCCAACTGCTAGTGTAAATGCACTATAAATGATTCCCATAAATGGTTCACCCTGTGGGTGTGACAACAAGTTGACCTATATAATGCAAATAATCGTCTATAGCTCTATGACTATTAATCAGATTTGCACCAAACTTGGTACGTGATCGTGCAGCAATATGTTCTTAAAGTGCACTAAAGTTCAACTAATCGTGCTGCACATTTGCATATCACAATGATTTTTGTAAAGTGTGCAAAAAGAATAATCTAAGCCCCCAAATTCCTCTTAATGAAGAAAGAAAAAATTAAGAAATTAAGCTGAACTTTGAGAGTTCGTATTTCACAATTGTGTTAGACAATCTTACTCACATTTGGTATGTGGGGTGCTGAAGGTGGAGGGTGTTTGCAGTATAGAAATGATTCCAATTTGAGGATGGAGCAAGGAGCTATGTATGTGTGAAAATCGCTGTTTCTTCCTGTAAATATACTCACGGTGTGGCACGCTGGCTTTCTAACCTGCACACTTCACTAACGTATTATAGGAGTGAATTACCATATTCCTTCTATAGAAGAGTGATGATAATAACTTTGACCAGTGTGTTTAAATAATTGTTGGCCACTTCTACTCCATTGCAAGCTGATACTGTTTCTAAGATTAAAATTTATGTGGAAATCAAGTGGAAGTGCAAATGAAAATGTTCTAGTACTGTTGATCTGTAAGTCTCTGGCTATCACTGTCACAGCAAAAGACCACCTAGTTTGTGCAACTTCAATCATTTTTTTTATTTTCTCGGTCATTATCGCTAGTGTCAAAGGAATGGATCACTAAACTTCCAGCCTATTGTGGTGAGTAGGTTTTATCAGTAGGGAGAGCAAAGAAATTGATTTTTACAGCAATTATGTTAAACTACAGGTGCTACATAACTTTTGTTTGCATTAGTCTGCAGCATTGGGATTTGGCTTACAATGCTCACAATGGATTGGCAAGTCATCCAAGGTATAGTTTAGCTCTGTAGTTACTTGTGTATAGACATATGAAGTAGTGACTAATATGAAGGCAGTTGTTTGAAGAAATGATGATGACTTTACTGCATTGTAAACAAACATATGTGACAAGCATACCATCGGGGCTACAAAATGAAACAAAGATTTTTGAAGATGGTATATAGTTTTAATCAATTTGAGTCTTGCTTTTCTGTGTAATGGCTCAATAAAAACCCTTATGTATATTTTGTTCACACTACCACATCTGACGTGAGCTTGATAGTGTGTACCAAAACAATATTCTGTTTTCACTGAATAATCATTATCATGAATAAGAAAACAGAAACAAAAGTAGTGCCAATGCCAACCACTTGGGACTTATAAATGTGTGATCTCCATGCCAAAACAGCTTAACTGTGAAAAAAGTGCAATCTTCAAGAATGCCAGGCTTTGCTTCAGTTCCAGCTATGTCCCACCTGTTATCAATGAAGAGCAGTATCCCTGCTCCCCTGCAATCGATTCATTCTATGGAAAATACAGCACTGTAGCCATTCCACATGTTACTGCAAGTCTACACCTACATAGTCGTGAAGAAAGAAATGGAGGACAAAGGAAGGTCCATTATGTTAGTATTGTAGATAGTGCAGTTACCGAATAGGCACATCTTGGGCCAAATTGACATTGTACAGTGAAGAATTCAAGCCTATAGTCTCTTATCCATAGTCAGCTGGAGGCATCAGTCAGAGAGTCAGTTAGCAGGAAATTCAGTTATAATATTTATTTTCAATTTATAGGAACTTGTTGGAAGGGTGTGGTGTCATTTATGGGCTACCCAACACTGCCAAGCTGTTAAGTAATGCTCGATTTTTGGGTTGGGCAAGAAGGCCCAAACCTCCATGATCCCTACTATACAGTACTACTGTATTTATGATGACCCCTACTAGCCTCTATAGTTTTCTGTGCATTTGTAAACAATACTGATGTACTCACCCTTGTCTGTTTCTTTTGAGGTACTGGGACCACACGTTGCTTAGACTGAGGATGAACAGGAGGTGGTAGACTGCTCCTTTGATCAGCCATCAATGTAGTATGCTACATGATCGTAGAATTACAATATGGTAGAAGGATATCCACAATTTGGATTGATGTATGTATAATCTACAGCAATTATATAGTAACAGGTGTACTATTCATTGACACTTAATTAGTGTATCATACAGTATGATAGTAGTGTATAGTAGGGACTACAAAGGAGTAGACATGGCCCATGGAATAATATCACCCAAAAACAGCCTCAATTTTCCTTGACGATGATGAGGCAGTATTGGTTAGGTAAAACTAAGCCCAAAAAAGCTTTCAGATCAACCCGAAATGCTTTCAAAAAGAATTTTAACAATTATTTATTTAATAGTATTTTCTACTGACTGACTGCCTGATGCCTTCAGACGAGCGTAACTCGATAACAGCTAATGCTATGGGCTTGATTTTTCACTGTTCGACGTCGCTTCAGCCTGACAGTGCCTTTTGGCATACAGCAGTACGTACAATGCATTCTTCATGGACTTACCAGTGTACTCCTTTGTGTCCCATTCATCTTTGCTGACAGTGTAAAGTGTCAATTTGGTGGTAGCATGTGATGGCTTCCCTTTGTAATGGAAATTGCCGTATTTTTCATAGTGTCTATTTTGATTGCAGAGGAACTTTTCAAACAGTTCTTGATTCGTACTGCTGTGTAACGTGTTGAACGTAGCAGACGACGAAGCCTAATGGACACTTCACTTTTCAGACGATAGTTAATATAACTGGGGCACGATGTATATATTTAAATCCCAGTGCGTGGGAGTATCAAAGCACCGCGTTGGGTTATAACAACTACCATACAGCTAGACAGAGTGGCACTGCTACGGTACGATATATTATCACCCAGTGATAACTAACTTATCACCCTGTTGCGGAGCCACTCAAGTCTTGTTCGTGACATCATAATAACCGCGAATGGCATTGTTCACCAATGGAGCAAAAAGCCAAATAAGGAAATATTGATACAAAACACACCAATACAGCACTTAAACTAGCTAAATCTTACGAGAAAACTGTTAATCCTTTATACAATAACACTACAAGTTACCAATACGATAGTTTAACAAATGTCAAGAATAGTCCGTGACGATTTTCGCTCCAGCAATCACTCCCAATGGTCACTATGGTGAAGAACTAACTTCCTCTAGCTTCATTGTTCTATCTCGGACTACGGTAGCCACTTCTTGGTCTTTATTTTTCTCTTGTACACCACACGACACCACCATACCAACTTCTGATGAAGGCGAGTCATACCTGGAACCACTGCTTCATGATGCCGCCCTTCGCTACAGTTTGTAGGCAGTATGTAAGGTCTCCTTGTAGCTACAAAGTGGAATCTCCACACAATTTGGGACGAAATCTTGAGCACAGTGACAGAAACTCAAACCAGAACTTAATTTACTATCTGTAAACTTCTGCGCACTCCCGCGCACTGAGATATAAAATAGTTATATCCTGTATACTCTGATGATATTGTTATTACACTCTCTCCTCGGCTCCGCCTCATGTAATAACAATGATACCACCCTCGTAACGGGATATAACTATAACATATGTATAAAATATAGTCATCATTATTATAGAACTGTCAAACAATAGCTTTCACATACCACTTTAGCATGGGCATTCAAAGGCCCACTCAGGCACACATTGTCTGGGCAATATATGCTCTAGAACAATGTAAAATTCAAATAATATATCTATGAAATTGTAAAACTTCACCATTCTGGTGTGAACTTTAATTTATACAGTAGAAATTAAGTGAGAAATTAAGGATTTGGGTGTGGAGATTCCCTGGTTTGAACTAAACATTATTGACATTTTCTTGCACATTTTTACTTCTTGATGAATGTTCTATTAGGGTAGCTTTTTAAACCTGGCATGTGCCCACTGTACTGAAATTGATTTTGGAAAGTGTGTGTGTACTTACCTATCTATCTATGTTTGTCTGTGCGCACCCATGTGAGAAAAATCATTAAATGGTAAAATCAGCTTGCACGTAAGAAGTAAAAGTGAAATGAAGTCTGTATTAAACTTCTGCACAGGTAAACTTTGCTCTGAGGTGGTTTCTTCTGGGCAGTCTGAAAAATGGGTATGGTTGGCAATGAAAAAATCAACCTCCATAGTTTCTTCTCCACCTCTGGGTGATCAATCCTACCCAAGTCTACATCAAAACTGTAGGGTAATAAGATGGTGATCCCCCTTGCTGTTTCCATAGCACACATTTTAATTTTCCATGATTTTTCAGGTTTTCAAATAAAAATGGGCAGCAGCATCAGTGATGCCGTTTAGCACGTTTTAATGTTTCCATGAATGGTGCATTACATGGTGGTCATTATACTATTGAAAATGGATACGTATTCTTGGGGAATGGATGCTGCGAGTTTCTAAATCATAGTGTGGGCGAGAGCATCAGCTTGCATTTGCATGTGAACACTATAAAGGTAAGGTACAAAAAGGTGCATGGGAGTTTGTAACCCAACCTTGGACTTTGTTACATGAGTTCATGTGGGTTGATTTTTTTATTGCAGAACCGTCAAGCATCATTTTAGTGAAAATCGAAGTACTGAGAATCACATTTTAAGCAAGTGATAACCCAAAAAAGCACTGGAAAACATTCTAGATGTTCCTGCCTGTTTTTATGAATATGAGCCAAAATCAGTCAAAATTTACGATACAGCTATATCCCAAGCAGAAGGCATTTGGTCTCTACTGAACCCACTATTTAAAACTATACCATTGGTAGGCTCCATCCCCTGAGTTACAGGTTAATCCACAGGGGGTCGATTTTTTCATTGCCAACCCTAACTGGGTATGGCTACTCTTCATATACTTTGTAAACAGTCTCCCCTTTCGGTTTTATAGATGTTTAACACCTTTAAAACAATGTTGAAGGTCTTTTGGGCTACCAGAGATAGCACATCCTTCAAGTTGAGGGGGGGTACTTACACGAACGAAAATGAAGGGCAGCCTCGAGGCTTTGTCTAAACAATGTGTGAGAAAACACGATAGACACACTACAAACCAGTTGAGAAGATACTTCTGTGTGTAATGTGTTGTTTAAGGTGGTTTGTTACAGTTATGCTTCCTTAGCAGTGCATAGCAATGTAATCACCGAAATACAAAATAATTCATGAATTATGAAATACGCTAAATTACAGTATTTACAAATCTACTTGTCTAACTAAATTAATAATAACAATAGCATGAATATAAACTACAATTATATACATGGTTGATTAATTGCCTATTTGGTTAGAATGGGATAGTATTAATAACTACATGGGCACCTGATTTTTAGAAGTAGCATTACATCAACTTGTTATACATATTTTTATTAACTAATACGTAACTTTGCACCACATCTGCAAATCTGTAGGAAGATAGATGTATAATAATATGCTCTTTATACCCCCACAATTTGAAACAATCCAAGAAGTATTGAAATATAACATTAGTGTGCTGTCCGACTTTGAGTGCATATATGTATCAAAGCACAAGTGCCTGTAGTATAGTTGATAAGTGCCACTTGGGTGACTCACTTGCAAGTGGTAGAAGCTTTACAAGTGAACTGACATTTAGGTGTAAGATAGAGAAATAGGAATATATAGAAAATTAATGATGTACCATGTGCTACCTGAAGAATAACCACTAGTTCTATATAGCAGTATGTGATAGCTAATGGTTTGTCTACTAACCTTCAAATGTTGATTTTCAACTGTTAGTTGTGAATTCTCCCCTTTGAGACCATCCACCTCCACCTTGAGACCATCCACTTCCACCTTGAGGCCATCAACCTCCACCTTGAGGCCATTATTCTCCACCTCGAGACCATCAACGTGTACCTTGAGGCCATCAACCTCCACCTTGAGGCCACTATTCTCCACCTTGAGGCCATCAACCTCCACCTTGAGGCCACTATTCTCCACCTTGAGGCCATTATTTTCGGTTTTGAGAACACCATTCTCTCCCCTCAGCTCCTCATTACTTAGTGTCATCTCCTCCAGTTGGGTGGTCAGTGATGTCACCTGTATAGTAACAATGTTCAAATGATTCTCCTGTTGATAATAAAACTACTGAATTGTTTTCACAAAAGCTAATGAAAGTTGTACACAGTAGCCAAATACTCCAATAGTACAGTCATGGCATAATAATGAGGGAATGGTGATCCTTTAACTTTATAAGATACTTTAAATTAACACTGACACTAATCTACACTAGACCACAAAGATTCAATGACATTCATTATGATTATGATTAAAGTACCTGTATACCAGAAGGCCTTATAAAGGCCTAAGATGTTTATATTAACTTTACTAAGTATTTTTGAAAAGTAGGAGAAAGAAGAAAAAATCCATGACTGGATCTGGGCAGCCTCGAACCAGCAGCCATCCGATTAACACTCAAATTCAAATATCTATAAGTGAGTACAAATACAGTATTAATGCTAGACAATGGAGGATGAAGACAGAAAGCTAGCTTGACATTTGGTGTCACTGAGTTGGTTTACTTCTACCTATAATTCTGACAGTGATGTTATTACAAGATAGCCAATTTTGTATTATTAACAGCACAGGAGAAATAACTGTAATATAAAGGTGTAGCCTGCCATAGCAAATCAGTAAATTATAGGGATTATCTGATAGAGCAGTCAGATAACAGTACTGTTGACTGTATCATTAGGGTGAGTGATTGCTCTATTAGAATATCTTGATATTTTAATCTGGTTTAACCATGTTGTCCCAAGCATGGGATAAAATCCGAAGCCCTCAAAGAGCCCTCAAAGTTATCTAAATATAACTTTCTTCATACACTTGACAGGTAATGCAAACACATTGTCTAGTTGCACACATGTACAGGTGGTTAAAACAAACAAGTTAAAAATCATCAATAAATCCATGGAGTTTAATAGCTCTTTAAGGAATGCAATTTGGTACACATGCACTTTCAATTTAATACTGCATGTAGTACTACTGTTCATTTAGTGAAGGGAACATGGAGTTACATATGCATGCAAAATTGTTACTCCAGTTTATGCCACACTATACTTGGGTTGTTTTGACATTTTTGGTCCTGTTCTCAGCAGCTGCTATGTATCTCTTTCATAATAATAATTTTCACGAACCTGTTGTTGAGATGATGACTGAGCAGATACCTCAGCCCACCATACTATGGGACTCATCCCATCACGACTAGTCTGATGACTACAAACATCTTTTATTCTCTTGATTTCCATAGAGACCTCCATCACTGAAGGACGATTTCTGGCCTCATCATCTAAACATGTCATCACTAATGGCTTCAGGACTACAGCACCTCCAGTCATTTTGTCCAGGAAAGATTGACGTCTCATCACCTCAGACACTACCTCTCTTCTCCCCGTGTTAGGGTTGAATTGAATGGGATCACTTGGTTCAGGCCATTGCTGGGTAATAACATTAAGAGCCACTCCTCCATAAGAGAAGATGTCTAATGGTGGACCATATACTGGCCTTTTGATGAGTGCCTCCGGTGGCATGAAATCTGGTGTTCCAGGGATTTTAGTCATTGTCATTTTACTGTCAGTCTGCATCACTTTAGCAACACCCAGGTCAGTGATCTTGGCTTCAAGACGGCCTCCCAGTAATATGTTATTTGGGGTGAGGTCACGGTGTACAATTGGTGGATTCCTACTATGGAGGTACCTTAGACCGAGGCACACTTCATCCAATATGGATAGTTTGACATTCAGTGGTATATTGGTGTAGTTCTCCATCAGACCCCTCAGGCTATGTTGCATCTTCTCCATTACTATAACAGGTAATCTGTACTGGTCACGTGCCGGATAGTACACCCCTATGGTGAACAGCTATAGCGAGATCATGTGACACGTACAATATCATACCTAGAAACTGAACGATACACGGGTGACGAATGGTACTCCAAATTTGACACTCGTTAAGAAAGTCGGTTGTGATCTTACGAAACTCTTCACCTTGTGAATATTGTAATAATAACGCGTGTACCTCCTTGGCGGCGCACAGTGTTCCTTGATAATCGACCTCAAACACTCTCCCATAAGCACCGCGACCAATTTCCTTTCCCGTGGGATTCACATCATAGAGAGTAAGATCAGTGGCAACTCTAGTAGCCATCGAGTGTCTGTACTTGTAGGCTGGGCGCGGTGGCGGATCCAGGGGGTGGGGGGGGGGGGGGGGGGCGCAGAGGGCACGTGCCCCCCCCCCCCCCCCCCCCCCCCCCCCCCCTTAAAAAAATGTATATAAGATCGAGATACTCTAATAGAGCAGTCAATCACCAATCACTCTAATAAAGCAGTCACAGTGTTCATGGGGAAGTGTAGCTTACTTAGGAAGCTATAAATAGGATTTTATTTTACATAACATACGTGATATAATATATTTGGTGAAGGATAACTAGCTATTATTGTTGTGACTTTTTTCTTTTTTCTTTTTTTTTTGCTCTTCAACTTTTTTTCAGCAAGGTGCCCCCCATCTTTCCAGACTCTGGATCCGTCCCTGGGGCGAGACTAATTGTAAACTATACTAGCGGGAAAAGAAGGGCGTGGCTTAGTCTCTGGCCACGCGAGACTAGGCGTGGCTCAGTATAAACATTTTCTGCGAGTGCACGTGATTAATTATAATATCGACCGTTTAGCTGAGTATTATTGCTTTACAACACCAGATGCAAGATTACAAAATTAAATAGCTACTTGAGCTATGCATAAAATTAATGTGGTGGTGTAGAGGATCACACTGTGAAAAAAGAGGAATATAAGATGGTATATCTAATGGCTTAAACTATACAAATAATCTCAGTATAGTCTTGCATTATACTAACTATCTTATACTTTAGTATAAACCCCATCTTATATTATGGGAAACAGATTATACTTTAGTTTAATACACATTCTTTGTATGGCTTTGTTTACTTAACTATAGTACGTTCACATTGAGCTGAATCCTCAAAACATTTAATAACTCATTGATGCAATTACACATGATCTCGAAATTTGGCTCATTTGTAGTACTGCTTGATCTGCTAAAAACATTTCAAAATCTTTTTGTTCAAATGTTTGACATAATATTCACGGCCAATCAAAATTTTCACAATACATTGCCTATGGGGAAGCCATATAAGTATGGTGTCCATTACAGCCCTTTCCCAAACTTGTGATGGAGCCAAACTGTACATGTCTGTTGTTGACACCTTTGCTGTTGCCAATAATCATCTGGTTAGCTGAAATGTTAACTCTGTTGAGAAAAAAATCCACTTTTACTTTTTAGCTGTTTTTCAGGATTCAGCTCAACGTGAACATACTATAAATGTGATAACTTTTTAGCTTCACCATCAGATCTCATTATTGTCTTATTTTTAGCTTCACCATCTCATTATCACCATCCCATGTGACTTAAGATTTTTTTTACCGTACCAAACAAAGTCATGATGATTTTACAATAAGTAGCTACACTTCTGTTAATCACTATAGCTAGCTAACTAGCTTCAGTTTGTTGTGATAATTTCATACGCACACATTTTCATATGGCAAAGCATATAATACCAGAAAAATTAATTATTCAATCTAAGAGTCATACAAATCTAGATTTTCTTGCACAGTTAGCACACCTTCAAGTGCAAAACTTCGTTCTAAAATTGAAGGGGTCAGTGGTGTGCGCATGCGTATTAGATGCAATTAAGTCGCCATCTTTGTCGCTATTGTTGTATCATAGGTTGTAAATGTGAGTGATATGGTGGTGTCGCTCGGACGGTGTATCTCGCGGAGAGAGTGTGCGCGATCGGCGCCATCGTCCAATGAGCCACGATGATAGTTATGGACCACAACTGTACATCCCTGCTTGTCCCTGCTGGCCTGTCACGGTAGTGGTGAAGTGGCGCGGCCAAGTGGACAATTCCTTCAATGGCAGCCATCAAAAACAGCTCTAGATGAGTAAGTATTAGACTAAAATGATAGCTTGTACGATAGGTTTAGCCGTCTTAAATTGTTTATTGTGTATTGTATGACAATGGCCTGCAAATGATTCAACTTTGGTGTTGCTGTGTACGTATTACATGTTTTATATCCTGTTATCTCAGCTTATGGCGGATGACGAGTGGACACAGTTCATCAGCCATCAGCGGTAAGAGTATGCATGGTCTGCTCTTATGATTTTGTATATTATCTCTTCAGAGGTACAGTTTCTTGTCGAACCTCTTGGTTCTACAGGCTGTCAGTGTACAACATCTGCAGTGTTAGTTTCCTTCAATGGCAGCTGCTTCCGTTAAAGAATCTGGTAGCAACCATGTGTGGACTTTTTGGTTCTTTTTTCACGGAGTTGTTCAACATCATCTTCTAATTACTTACAGCTGTAAGTGCATTAAGCCTGATTATGTTTTTATTCATTTTCTTTTCAATAGGGTAGGAATTACAGACTTGGTCTCGGTTCTAGGAGATTCTTCGTATTGCTAACATCTGTAAGTAAGTACACTGAGTGTCCAGTATACAATTTATATTTACCTTCGTTTAGGTTTGTGGAAACTGGTCTCATTTCTTCTGGGAACCGGTCTCATTTCTTCATGTTTTTCACTACTTTTATCAACAGCTGACGGCTGCTACCTCGTCTGGCACTGTAAATGAGTTGAGTGCTTTCAAGAACCTGTTCCATCTTGTTTGTCCTAATTTCACTGACCATGCTCGTATTGCTAACAAAAGTAAGTTCACTGAGAGTATGCAAATTATATTATATTTAGTCTTGTTTCAGTTGTACTTAGTGATTACAAGATTCTTGGACTTGGTTATCAATGTATCAGATGCTTCTTGTGAGCTTACGTAACACGTTAGCCCAACAAAGTCACATACTAAGTGGCCGTTTTATGTCTGGTTAGACTCACTGATAACACCTGTAAGTACACCAAGTAATCCAGAATATGAATTATGTTCGCCTCCGTTTAGGGTTGTGAGACCTGATCTTATCAGACTTGTCTTAGTTGTACATGGATTGTCAGTCTCAGTTTTAAAAGATTGTTACAAACTGTAAGTACAATGATTGTTCAGTATACGCATTATATTTACCATCTTTAATAGAGTTGTGGGACCTAGCCGCTGTTCTACATGGTAATGCTAGGTTTCCAGACAAGGTTTCGGTTTTATGAGATTCTTATTGTTACATACTGTAAGTCCAACGATTGTCCAGAATAAACATTATATTTACCATCTTTGTATTAGAACTGTGGGACAGTTCTACCAGACAACTAACAGATTGTCATAGAGTTCTACATAGTGATGATAATACAGGTAATTTGTAATGGAACTTGTGAATTGTATTTACTGTCTTACCTGCTGCAGTTGGATAAAGACTGATAAATGATGAAATTGATTTGATATGTCATGGCCAAGGAGACATTGATTTACTAGCTGTACCTATTGTGGTTTTAACATATTTACAGAATTAAATTCATTACAAATATAATTATAGAAATTATTTAATTAAGGTAGCCACAGATTATAGGAAAGTAAAAAAGTACAGTAGTATAGTAGCCAATATATGGTTGAAATAGGCTTAGTATAGTCTGATAATACACCGCAGTATACTAGTGATTTAATCTCTAATATATGACTGTCTTAAATGTATTCAATAAGCTTGTTATAGTAAAGTCCTAATCTATTAATATATGCTGTACTATTTCATTCCAATACTAACATAATAAGACTGTTATAGACCTTATTATTCTGAGCTTTTTTCACAGTGTCAGGTGGCAACATGTGCCAATTGCCCAAGAATGAGTTTGATAAGTGCTATATTATGCAAAGTAATTCAAATGGGTCAATTTGACCTCCATGGG
This sequence comes from Dysidea avara, assembly GCF_963678975.1. Classification (NCBI taxonomy): domain Eukaryota; kingdom Metazoa; phylum Porifera; class Demospongiae; order Dictyoceratida; family Dysideidae; genus Dysidea; species Dysidea avara. The sequence continues at coordinate 985,366 of NC_089280.1, forward strand.
TAAATTTAAACTACAGATTTTTTTGGTGAAAATGAGTGGTTGTTGCCAGTGTGGGCATTTGAATCAAATCAGTCAAAATAACTAGGGGAAGTCAATATAACTGTTCATTTAGGATCAGATGTTGAATTAACGTATTTTAAAATTATATTTTGTGACAAAGAAACAAATAAACAAAATTATATTTTGTGATGAGAGTTAGTTTTACAATAGATGGTTAAAATGACCATGATGGCAAATTAAAGTTATTTCAAACACTTAGTCAAAGGTTGAAGGAACTAGCTATAGGACATCTGAGCAATATGACTATATCATACAAACTTTAAGTCCATGAAGAATGCATTGTGCATAGTGTGGTATGCCAAAAGGCACTTCTCGGACTGAAGCAATGTAAAACAGTGAAAAATCAAGCCCGTAGCCTTAGCTGTTATAAAGTTACGCTTGTCTGAAAACATTAAATTCCATAGAAGCAATCTGAAGGCGTGTTCAGGCTTTGTTTTGCCTAACCAATACCGCCTCATCGTCGTCAGGGAAAAAGGGTAGCTACAAGTCTAGTAGTTGCCCCAAATAAGATATTACTGTCAGTTCAATAGCTGGTAGCTACAGCTTATTGAACTGACTTTCAGTTCAGTATCCACTGCCATAATAGTTTTGTCTTAGTATAATTTCACACATCTCATAATCATGCATGGATAAGTGTTCAGGTTGTGTCCTATTGATGGAGTACTTCTGTAACTACAATATCCTCGACTACTGAAACTATAATATTATGCAAGTCAGTGAGGGAGGGTGTTAGTTAATAAACAAACACATACATTAACATTAATGATTTGAAGATCAACTGATCATTAATAGTAAAGCGTTAATGTGAAGAGAACATAATTCTGAAGAGAACATAATTCTGAAGATAAAGTGATGTCGTCAGCTTGCAGTAGAGAAATAGAAACAAAAGAAACTAGAGAAAAACTACAGAGGAAGCTAATAGCTACCACCTGTGGAATCATTAAATTTATGTGTTGTATATACAACATGATTAATTTTATAAAACATTTAAGTACAGTATAGAGAAGTATTACAAAGAGTGTATGTATGAAGTGTGGATTTGTAAAGTTTTACTTCTAGCAAAATTTCATATCTCACAGGAACATTTATTGACTGCTATATAAAAGTGATTGCCCTGTACCACCAGTACACTGCACCTTTGATCAAATTAACACCTCTACTGGTGATATGCCACTTAACACTCTACCCAATACAAATATTATGAACTTTTGTTGACATTATTTCAAAATTGTTTGTTGTTTACTAGAAGTTACAAGAGGAGATGGTTCTTTGTTATTTTGTTCTTCTAATTTCTGTAGTGTCTGTATTTAAACTACTAGTGAAAATTCTTTCTTCTTTCTTGCAACATATTGTCTGATCTACAGTGAAGGGTTATCATATGATACATTATGTAGAGCCACTCACTGGCATGAAGCAGTGATCATCCAACTTGTAGTCATGATAGAACACCATGTAAACTGTGGAGCCTGTAGTGAATCAACAACACGAAGCAGTGATCATCCAACTTGTAGTCATCATAGAACACCATGTAAACTGTGGAGCCTGTAGTGAATTAACAATATCACTATCAGCTAGCTGACAGGGATTACAGAAACACTTAGTTTAGGTCCATCAAATAATGTATGTACCTTATTGAGTTAACAGGTAGCTATATGATAACAAAACTCTACTAAAGGTTTAATAAGTTAACAATTGATTAGTCAGTATTATGATGGCTGCAAATGTTATCATACAGTATGTAAATTAGGGATCATGCAGTTTTGGGATTTCTTGCCCAAAAATATCACCCTAAAACCAGCCTCAAATTTCTTTCATAACAGCTTAGCAGTATTGGTTAGGTATATAGCCAAGCCCAAAAATGCTTTCAGAGTGTCCCCTAACCCTTCCAACAAGTTTCTACAGAATTTCTATTTAACAGAATTTTATTCTGACTAACTAACTGATGCCTTCAGCCAAGCATAACTTAACAATGGATAAGGTTATGGGCTTGATTTTCTCACTGTTCAACGTCGCTTTGTCCTGAGACATGGCTTTTCGCCAACCGCAGTACGTACAATGCACGTATCTGGACTTACCTTTGTGTTCCAGTTCTTTTCACTGACAACACAAGGTGTTGATTTGCGATAGCGCAATGCGGCTTCCCTCTGGCTGTGTCATGTTTTTCGTCCGCATTTTCCGTAGCAACTGGATTCATTGTTTCTTGTACTGCTCTTTGTTTGTAATGCTGTGTAACAAGCGGAGCATGGCTACAAATGAAGTGTAATGGCCACCTCACTTTTCATTGCGTAATTGATTATTAGGGCGTGCACAAAAATTATTTTATGGAATGCCTGGCGCCATTCTTTCTTTTAATGTGGTACACGTAGATTCAGTAGTCATAATTGTGTTATTTAAAAAGTAAACAAACAAGTAGAAGTAATAATTAGGGGAATTTTAAGCTGGATTAGTGATCAAAAAACAAAAAAACCAGGGAAACAAGGAAACAGCTGAAAGTTGTGAAACAAGGGAGGTTGCCTATACCTGCAGATATACTAGTGGTTATCTAGTCCTTACTCTTCAGTCTACAACCATGGGATTACATGTCCACTAGTATATCTGCAGGTATAGGCAACCTCCCTTGTTTCACAACTTTCAGCTGTTTCCTTGTTTCCCTGGTTTTTTTGTTTTTTGATCACTAATCCAGCTTAAAATTCCCCTAATTATTACTTCTACTTGTTTGTTTACTTTTTAAATAACACAATTATGACTACTGAATCTACGTGTACCACATTAAAAGAAAGAATGGCGCCAGGCATTCCATAAAATAATTTTTGTGCACGCCCTAATAATCAATTACGCAATGAAAAGTGAGGTGGCCATTACACTTCATTTGTAGCCATGCTCCGCTTGTTACACAGCATTACAAACAAAGAGCAGTACAAGAAACAATGAATCCAGTTGCTACGGAAAATGCGGACGAAAAACATGACACAGCCAGAGGGAAGCCGCATTGCGCTATCGCAAATCAACACCATGGTTGTAGACTGAAGAGTAAGGACTAGATAACCACTAGTATATCTGCAGGTATAGGCAACCTCCCTTGTTTCACAACTTTCAGCTGTTTCCGTGTTTCTCTGCTTTTTTTGTTTATTGATCACTAATCCAGCTTAAAATCCCCCTAATTTTCCTTCTACTAGTAGGTGTAGATACATACTAGGGGAGTGATCAATTAGGGGGTGTGGCTCCAAGTAAGCCTATAAACAGCAATGTGCATGGCTCTGCACACTCCTACAGACAGTAGCACTTGATTCCAAAAAGCTCCTAGTGTGGTTCATGAAAGAAGCTGGTTTGCTGCAGGACTAGACTGCTATAGCGTGTACATACAAAAGATAATTAATTTGTGCCACACAATCCAATCCGATCTTCTATAAAGCTGGACAGAAATGTGACCCGACCTGGTTTCAAACCTGTTTCAGATCTGTATATTCAAACCATATGAACCATGAACTGAAAGAAATACTGTATGTTTATTTCTATAACAGAATTGTTATGATGTGTTTGGTCACATACGAACCAAATTACCATACACTACACTACACACTTACCAATTGCAGTTGTAAAGGTTAAGAACATGAAGAGTTTTTGATGGTTCCCAAAGATCATTGGTTTCATCATAGCTCTAGCTAACTTGCCCTCCACCTCCCTCCTGCCAGCTGGTTGTGTTGATGTGGTGTAACCTGTTACCATAACCACATGAACATGTTACCATGACTACATCAATGTGTTAGTTATCATGGCTATGTAATGTGATACATTAATAGGCACCATGTATAACCTGTTAATCAGGACTCTTGATAAATTAGTGTACCTTGATAATCAGAACACTTTTGGTCACTCCCAATGTGTTCTTAATACAAAGGTTAGCCAAAAATTTAATGATATTCAGTTGTATAGTTATATGTATCCTGTTACGAGGGTGATAGCATAGTTCTTACACGAGTACAAGGTGGAGCTGAGGATGAGTGTAATAACAATGAGATCATCTGAGTATAACTATTTTATATCCCAGTGTGTGGGAGTTATGTAAGGTCTTGTTTGAATTCCTGTCAGTGCGCATGCTCATGACTTAGTAGCTACTAGAGAAACACTATATGTATACAAGCTATAAAGCAGCACTTTCCAAGTATACTTTGTCACTGTTCAAGTTTGGGGATTGTAGAGTGGTGTCACATGGCATGCAAGGAGTATTAGTCCGAGGAGCAAGAGGTTATCAGTTGGTTCTTCACCATAGTGACTGCTGGGACTGATCATCATAGCAAAAATTGACACAGACTGTTTCTTGGTATTTGCTTTGTTTAAACCATTGCATTGGTATAGTGTCACTGTGTAAAGGATTAAGATTTGCAAGTGTAAGTACTGTACTGGTGTGTTGTTTATAATAACATTTCAATATTTGTGACCCAGTCTGGGAAAACCGGTCTTTTCACCCATGTCAGCAGATTTGATTTGTCGTCAAGAACACAAGCCACTATCTAATTTCACAATCAAAATCAGCTAGACTTGAGTGGTCTGCCTTTGCTGGCTGCTTTTCCCAAGCCCAGTGGTGATCCGTACGTGTGGTGTGGGGCCTTACTGGAGCTCTGGTCAGCCTGCTGGGGATAGCTGTATGTGGCTGAACAGCTCCGTGGTGTTGAATAAAGACCTGTGTTGTAAATTTCCTTTCAGTTTAACCAGCGTTGAGACCTGAATGGCCCATAACTTGGCCTAATTCATCCCTACACTTTCCTTTCCAATTTTTGAACACCATCTTGCCCGCCTTCCAGCCCCACCTCTCACGCCTTTTGGAGCTTACCTGATACAGTCAACCTTGGTTTAAAAACTATCTAAAAGCAGGAAACTTAGGTGTTGGCTACCTACACAGTGGATGCTCTGGAAGGTAAGGAATTGGTGTAAAATGAGTGAAAATTTGGTACACATAGCTTCAACCATTGGTGAGCTACAACACACTAAATACTTAAAACCAACACTATACTTTTAAATAGGCGATAAGAAAAGAAAATGTCACGAACCAGTCTGAGTGACAGGGTGATAAGTTAGTTATCACTGGGTGATCTAACTTATTCCAGAGGTACTTTGTCTAGCTGTATGGTAGTTATCACCTAGACACTCCCAAGTACTTGGTATTGAGTTAATAATATCAAAATGTTATTAACGCTTGCTAAAAATGATAAGATATTTCCTGATCTTTGTGATCAAACAGGGGCATAGGAGAAATTTTTAAAGTTGTAAGGCAAATCCAAGTCTCTGAAGACCCCGTGCAATCGTATAGCTTATATTAGGTAAATTGTGTACTATAAGAGCTGCGAAGCAGCTTATTCTAGGGGGGTCTGGGGGCATGCCCCCCAGGAAAATTTTGAATTTTAGGTAATTTGAGAGTGCATTTTGGACCATTTCTATAGGCATATTTCCCTGCTACTGACTTAGAATAATAGCTGTATGATTATACCTAATTACATGCATTGATACATGCTTATATAGTATTATACCCTAGTAGGACATGTTAGTTAGAACCTAACTAGGGTATAAAACAGTATAGTTAACTAGCATTATGTATTCAAAGTTGGCAGTGCATATAGGTAGCATGAATACTTTTACTAGTTCAGGCCGCATACATGTTAAGCTATATTATTTTCTTATATGCAGAATAATGTGCTGCTTAGTGTGCATTTGAATAGTCAACTAATAATAGCTTGGGGAATCCCTCCTGGGTAATCACGCTACGTGTTAATCGAAAATCATTTGCGTGACCCTTGTGCGTGACTGTAAAGGTTAAGGCTTTCTTGCCTCAAACGATTACTTATATCGCCTAACAGTCCTTGAGTTTTGAATCCTACCGATCGTTCTTACCGATGCGTATTCTAGCTGAGATTCCAACATAAATCAAAAGTTTGCGTGTGCTACGCTCCGCAACACTAGCAATACGATTTCCGGATATTTCTAAAAATTGGATCAAAATGTGGTGAGGCTCTTGCCTCACTTGTCGCACCGCCTCCTACGTCCTTGTCAAATCCACACACATGCATATGTGCATGCGTGCACACATGCTAACCAATTGGCTATGCTGCCTCAGGCAAGCAGACACAGACACACACGCAACTACACTAACACGCACACACAGAGTGTGGAAGTTTTTACTCAATCAAGACATGTTTGGTATTGTCGAGGGGTCCGCAACGCAGCGAAATCGCGTACGAGATTCAGAATCTTTACGGATTCACCGGAGATTCAGGGATTCCGAGGGATTCAGTCGAGATTCACTAAGATTCCCCGGGATTCATGCAGATTCGCTGAGATTCGGTGGGATTCACCCAAGATTCAGTGGGATTCACTCGAGATTCAGTGGGATTCACTCGAGATTCAGTGAGATTCACCCGAGATTCAGTTTATATTCAGTGAGATTCACCCTAGATTCAGGCAGTGAGGTTCACCCGAGATTCGACTATTCACTGAATCAAATTTAGCCCGGCCAAAGCTCAGAGGTCGGCATTCTAGCGACTAAATATGTTCACCAGGATATATTAGTGTCAAAAGCAGCTCTATAACGGAAGTTTTGGATTCTGCTTCGCTGAAGTGTATCACAGCATCTCAAAGAATATTTATGGCTAGGGATTGTCGTGAGTGGTTTCCTGCCTCCCCAGACTGACTCTTTAGTTAGTTAAATGTACATGCATGTATACTTTCTTTATGTTTTGTACTCCCTTGCCATGCCCACCCATGCATTTTTAACCAACCCTGTCTGGTGGTCGCATGTGACCGAGGATTCCTTAATGTTAGTGTAAATGTTTGTGTCTCATATAATAATGATGGTTTTCTCTCTCTCTTCAGTTAGTGAATATAATAAGTTTGGCATTGTAGCTATGTAACTTGGACAACACTGATCAAGCAGCATGGACTCAGTAGCTAGCTAGCTCTTCATACTGACTCAGTGTGATGATTCCTTGTACCAAAATTTAACTACCGAATGTCCAGCTTATATATATATATATATATATATATATATAGGCTGCGACTAGAGTGCCATTAGGCAATTTGCAGTTGTAGCTGCTCGTATCATACAAGTGTAATATTTCTTGTAGCAGATGTATCATGTATATAAATATACCTCACCATTTTTAGTACATGCCATGGAGATGGCTAAGTTGGACTGAGATTCAGAATAAAACTATGCACTATATGCATCTATACACTGACATCAAGATCATGCATGACAAGTAATCATGCCATGTGTACACTAACATAACATATTAACTGTAAGGATTTCACTTTTCATTTACAGTTTTTACAAAACCATTTTTGTCCTGGTACAATATTGTTATCAGTGCCTATGCACTCAAAGTGAAACCATTCTTTACACGTCATTTGGCCACATCACCATTTCCTTTTTCTTGTCATTTGGTGACCTACAGTAACACTAGAATACACTTGTTTTCACAATCTTTGATTGAAGCACTCTTCTCTCCCTGATAGTCAGAAATAGGGCCATTCTTTTAGTCTCAAGGCAAGTAAGTAAGTGTTCTCTCATCAAGCCTTGATTGTACACAATTGATGATGGATCTTGTCCATGGGCAATACTGGTAATATAAGCGGCTGCAAACAGTCCACAATCATTGTCTCCAGATTGTTTGTTAACATTAGCAATTCCAATGGTAAAATACTTGTTCTTGGTAAACACAAGTTGCGATAGCAGTAATCTTGTATATATATATATTTGTTAATGTACAAACACAATCATGAGTATATTCGTACATATGTAGTTAGCTACTTATTTACAAATTTATATAATTGTTAAATAAATCAAGAGATGGAGCTTGGATAATATGATAATCTAGTTGTGTGCTCATGGAGCAAAGAGTACTTAGAATCATATAGAATAACATCAGCACTATCAGCATTTCCACTAGCTGATGCTACTACCCAATGATTACGGTTTACCAAAAGTATCTGCAACGATGTAGATCCTGTGGGCATTGGTGTCATTTTCTGTAAATCTTGCTTGCAAAGAATGAATATGAGGAAATTGGCACTTCAACCTTGACTGTTAGCTTGACTGATAGCTAGGTATTATTGAAAAAACACAACATGGCATGCAATTCAGTCCTCAATTTAGTCTCAACACTATTAAGCCTGTTGATTTTATTCAAGGATTAGGCTTTTAACCTAGCTTGACAAAACCTCTTGATGAAACGTGGATTTAACACGATTTAACTGACAGCAAAGTTTTGTCCTCCATACGCGTCCATACGCGAAGTGGTTTGTTTTCTATGTGCCTGTCATCATTTAGTCTGCCTTCCACACCTCGCTCCGAGCTGCCCTCGCATCTGTCCAAGTCCTGAGCCAAATCCACTGCAGCTTCAGACATCGAGCTAGCACTGATCGAATAACCAACTATTGTACAACACAGTCAACACATGAGCTATTGCCAGCTATCACAACGTACCAGTGTTAACAACAGACAAAGGTGAGCTCTTGCGTTAGCCAAGTCGGTGCAACGACACGAGGTAACACCTACAGCTAATCGCGAATTTTTCGTAGATCACGTGATCAATATCCGGGAAATTATCGAAAATCTCCGGAAAATCTCGTGATAAGATTCAAAGATTCACAAAGATTCAGGCTCAAGGTGTACGAGATTCAGGTTGCGTTGCTGACCCCTCGGGTATTGTACACTGGTACCAGTAAGCTTAAACAAGTTGTTAAAGTAGCATCTCTGGTTTCAGTTAGCTAGGACTGGGGTTTTATTTGAGCATGTAATACATAGTCAATGCGTAGAGGTGATTTGTCTCTACTGCTAGCATTTTAACTGTCAAGTATGATATGTTCAGAGTCATCTGCCAGATCGACAATCGAGGTTTGGCACAAAGCACACAAGTAACAATAACGTGCACAAAGAATTACAGTACACACAAACTAACCGTGCTGTACGTTTAATTGGTTAACGAAGCGCCTCAACATTTTTCAATTGTCTTTCTGCTGCGCTTTATTTGGAGTACGTGGCTCACATGTGGATAGAGAGAGAACTAATGTAAACATCAACGATTTCTCTGAGGTGTGGAAATGGGAAACGAGCAAACTAAAAATGTAGTGGCCACTGGTGTTGGTATCCAGTCGATGGACCAACAATTACAGAGAAAGTTCTCAAAAGGCATCCAGTTTAACAGTAAGTCATTGAACGGCTGAGAGACACGTTCACTTGTGCATCTTCTAGAGCTGTATGATAGGATAAATAAGTCCTAGATTGACGTATTATTAGTGTTGTGTGGAGACACGTGATTACTATTGTGTGTTATTGTAGTGAAGATAGTTGTTAAAGGTGACAGAAACGTACTCTGGCAAGACTTGTCTGTTCCATTGACTTCAAGGCAAACCATTCTTAGAGTCCTACATCCCAACAGAGGAGATACAAGTCACCAGTATATTATGGAGTTATAAAGGTGATCATTTTGTGTAGTATTGGCATGCAGTGAAAATTGCTAACATTACAGAGTGGATATAATGTCAATTACGAAACATAGACATCTACCGTATTACCTCGAATTACAGCCGGTTTTGTGTAATCACCTGGTCCCATTTAGTTGCCGGGGGTATTCAGTTTCATAACAAAAATAAACACCGGGTCTCAAATAAATGTTCTGGTGCAGTCATTATTTTTAGCAATTCCAGATGGTTTTATAAACAACGAAGTAAAGAACATGTTATAGAGTTCCTTTTAAGCTTGAATCTGAAATATGCTGAGGGAAACATCAAGGAGAGTCCAGGAGAGTGCAACACCAAGGTATGAGTGACTCGTGAATGTTGATCAGGTATATAAATGCTGGTCACGTTTAGTCACTGATCTCTTATAGTAGCTGGGACTAAAAGTTACTTGAAAGAAATAAACACCCTGGCCGTAATTCGAGACAATATGGTATTAGTCAACCATTTTACTTAAATGTGAAATGTGTAAATAAGTTTATATAACAACTGACAGGCCAACCCTAGCTCTCAACATAAACACAGTGAATAGCCTTTCCTCACTTAGCCAGCTTTGGTCACTTCTTCACCAGGTACAGGTTAGTGTTCTTGACTTGCATTTATAGGGTAGAAACTACTTCAGGGTGAGCAGCTGACAGCAGTAACACATTGGGTAATATCCCTTACCCACACTCTGGGTTCCCTAGGTTTGAGCTTACTGACATTGTTTGAAATATTCATGTGCTTATGCCTAATGCCTTGAGGAAAAGAATCTGGTATTATTTGGCCCTGACTATAAGTACTGTATATGTCCACCCACATTAGAGATAGTGCAAAAATAACCATTCTACAAGGAAGCTTACCCATCTAGGTATTTAAAAATCCATCTACAGTTTAGTTGAAGACAAAACATGCTTTAAGAAACACGAGTTGAGAAAACAGATGTGTGTTGAACAGAATTTTTCTTGATATTACTGGCTTCTCTGTTCACCCTGATTAATGTGCCTACAACTTGTATTGATCACTAATTACTTTAAGCATAAATGAGTGGCTAAACTCACATGGCTTAGGTGATTCCTCCCACTACAGCTGTTAGCCTGCAATGTGCTTGGGAGAGCATTGAAAACTAATAATCGAAAGTGAGATTTGTAATACATGAGGTCTTTCTGCTAGGTCTTTAGTGGATTTTCTGAAGAAGAAAAAAAATCAAGTGAGCAGATGAGCTGCTGTGCATTTGATCTAGTTGACCTCGGAGATGAAACAGCTCCCAAAGATCAAAGAATTTTATTCATGCCATTTTAAATAATAGTTAGACGTCAAGAACCAGGGTTCTACGGGATTTAGAAAACTCGAAGGCCTTGGGCTGTAGCGCCCTCGCTGCGCTCAGGCGCTACTAAGGGCCTGAGGGTTTTCTAAATCCCGTAGAACCCAGTGGTTCTTGACGTCTAACTTATTTAGATTACAACTCGTTATTGTACCTTGAGTTGACAGCTGCTTGTAAATAGGAAATGTATAGCTAATTACTAGAAACAAGCCCTCTACACCTCCCGACATGGCGGGACCTCAGCGTGGCTGTTGCTACCCGTTTAAACGCCCATGCGTTGCCAATGTTACAGGCGCGTGCTATGAATCGAAGTACTGGACTCAGCGACTGGACTACAACTCATTGTTGCTGTTGTTGTGCCTCGACAGCTGCTTGTAAGCAAGTAATGTAGTGTTGATTAGTACAAACAAGCCCATTACACCTCAGTACGGCTGTTACTAGCCATTTAAATGCCCATGCGTTGCCAATGTTACAGGCGCGTAATTATCGTGTTTCGTATCGCCTCAGAGCGTGGTCTCTATTGGACATGACCGTGGCTCTACGAGATTTAGAGACCACGTTTTCAGCCAATCAAATTTCAGTATCAAACTTGTTGTAGTCTAAAATACTGTTAGACAATACTCACACTGTCTGATGGGTGTAACTAATCACTGGACTGGAACACTGAACTGGACTACTGGACTGGATCGAACACTGAACTGGACTACTGGACTGACATATTTTTGGTTTTTACACATTCTGAGGTTAGTTTTATTGAATCCTGTTAGCCAAGGGCCTTCCGCAGCCTGCTACTAAAATGATGAGTGTGAGGAGTGGAGTAAGCAAAAACTGACTTCTAGTGACTTCACCTCTATTTATTGTGTTCTTCTATCTTACATATACCTATACTCCTTATCAGTATGCTGCAGGGAATGTGCTAGTTATGGTTAACCAACGATAAAGTTTTGGAGTTAGTAGCAAACTTGTACAACGCTAATAAATTTGGTCACATATTATACATAGTACACCAACCAGCACATGTAAGAACTAATCATGATAGCAGAAAAACTCTACAGTTGTGCAATGAGTTTGTATATTGCATGCAGGAACAAATTTAGCTACAATGTATTGTCTTAGGAAGGATAGGTTGTGTTCCAGGCTTAGTTCAAGGATACAGTGTATCATAGGTAGTACAAATATAGTAAAATGATTTTTGGTTAGCTATTGCTATACATTACAAGTTCCAAAACACAATACTAAGAAGTATATAAATGCTGTAGAGCATAACAAGTTTTTTATGTACTCCACTCCTCACACTCATCATTTTAGTACCAGACTGCAAGTTTTCTGAAGGCCCTTGGCTAGATAAAACCAACCTCAGAATGTGTAAAAACCAAAAATATGTCAGTTCAGTAGTCCAGTCCAGTATTCCAGTCCAGTCCAGTCCAGTCCAGTGATTAATACAAGTTGTACAGTGGAACCTGTCTAAGATGGTCACCTTCCAGCCAGAAATGTCTAGCCTTTTTTAATAGAGGTGGCTGCCCAACTCAATATCCTGTCTAAAGCAGCCACAAGCAATATGCTAGTGTTTGGCCACCATATAGAGGTGTAGCAGCTGGCCACTAAGAAACCATCATAATGTAGAACACACACACACTGAACCATGTTATAACAGACTATTGATCACACACACATTGGTCTATTATCACATCTGTTTGTTGTAACACTCATGAATTAGTGTAACCACGTGAGCGTGACAGCAGTATGGCAAGCCAAGTAGTAGGAGACACTGACTGCTTTACCATTGATTCTTTTGGTCGTGGTCACCATGTTTATCAGTCACAGTGGACACCTTTTATCGGTGAATGTTTGGTGATCAAAAGGGAGCCCGGTAATCCACTCAATAAATTTGCAGTGGCCGTAATTCACGAAGGTGATGTTGTTGGACACTTACCTCAAGGTATATCAAAGAACATATCCTACTTTCTCCACCATGATGGAATTGTTGGATTCTGTGAGATAACAGGAAGGAGATGCAATCGGGGAGCTGGACTGGGCATTGAAATTCTACGCCAATATATAAGTTTTATGGACGATCTTCATTCATTACAAGAGTAAACGAATTGCTGCATTAAACTGTTAGCTAGCTTTATTCAATATTATCTGTTAACCGCTTAATGCGAGGAAATTGTACAGTAACGCATCATTCAGTGCAGCAGTGGCTGGTTGTTATACGTAATACAGAGGTGGCCGCCTAATGCAAACTATTTCTATACAAATGTATTGAGAATCGGTCGGGACGTTGACCGCATGGCCGCCGTATTGAGGTGACTGGCCAATTCAGGTGGCCATTAAGGCAGGTTCCACTGTAGTAGCAGTAAATGAATTTTGAGGTGGTGGGGCTAAGAATGATATGGAGAAACAATTAACAAGTTTGGTTGGCCTAAGACTAGCTATAATGGACTGCTGTACAATCATTAAACTACAAGTACACCAAAAAATTTGGAATTTTCAACTAGAGTAGGGACCATAGCACATCAATAAAAAGTACTGAAACAAGCTGGAGTAGTGCACGATATTAAATCACAGTAAACAATAAGAAGTGTTATATCCCTACTGTGCTCATGATACCATAATGGAAATGCACAGTAGGGATATGACACTTTTATTGTTTTACTGTGATTTAATATCGTGCACTACAACTTGTTTCAGTACTTTTTATTGATGTGCTATGGTCTCTACTCTAGTTGAAAATTCCAAATTTTTTGGTGTACTTGTTTGTTAACTTTTTTGTAAATAATTATGAGTAGTGAACCCACGTATACCGCATCTGAAATGGCACCGTGCGCCCCAGTTATTGTCTGAAAAGTGAAGTATCCATTATGCTTCATTGTCAGCTTTGTTCAACCTGTTATGCAGCATTTCGAATCAAGAACTGTTCGAAAAGCACCTCTGCAATCCACGCATACCGAAAGAAATGGTGCCATGCGTCCCAGTTATATCAATTATCATCTGAAAAGTGAAGTATCCATTACGCTTCGCTGTCAGTTTTGTTCAACCCGTTATACAGCAGTACGAATCAAGAACTCTTTGAAAAGCACCCCTGCTATATATCAAAATAGCCACTATGACGAATACTGACAATTTTCGTTACGAAGGGAAGCCATCACGTGCCATCGCCAAATCAATACTTTTCGCTGTCGGCAAAGATGAATGGGACACAAAGGAGGACACTGGTAAGTCCATGAAGAATGCATTGTACATACTGCGGTATGCCAAAAGGCACATGTCGGGCTGAAGCGACATCGAACAGTGAAAAAATCAAGCCTGTAGTCTTAGCCGTTATCGAGGTACGCTTGTCTGAAGGCATCAGTCAGTCAGTCAGTCACTAGAAAATTCCGTAGCAACTTGTTGAAAGCATTTCGGGTCGATCTGAAAGCTTGTTTGGGCTTAGTTTTACCTAACCAATACTGCCTCATCGTTGTCAGGGGAAATTGAGGCTGTTTTTTGGGGTGATATTATTTCGTAGGCCATGCCTACTCCTTTGTGGTCCCTACTGTACAGTTACTATCGTACTGTATGATTATGTGTTCTGATCACATGTTTATTACATCCTTCTTGGAGGTTCCACCAAGTTTGTGTGAGGCTTATACACAAGTCTTAGCTCACATTACTGTCTATAACACTCCCACATCATACCCTTACCACACACCATACCCCCCCTTATACACCACTACCCTTCCCCAGCCATTTTTCTCCGTGGGGTTGTGCCACCACAACGGTTGGCTAACAATAATAATGTCAAATGAACTGCAGAGCACACACATCACAACAAATACTACCTACACAAAATTATTACAACTACAAGAGAACAGCTTGGGTAGCAGAGTGGGGGCTAGCAAAATAATAATAAGCTTAACAAAAAAATTCAGGACTGCTTAGCCCAAGCAGCCCTGGGAAAAAACCTGATGGCAAATTTTTTTTTACCACCAGGGGAAAACCCTAAATTGCTCCACTCTGTTGTGTATGCAAATGATTAAGTTCAAATCACATCTACTTCTTCGCTCCTATCTGGAATACAGCTAAGGAAAATTTGGGAGGGTGGGTGGGAGCCAACCTGTATCACACGCGTGGCATAGATTGAATTAAATCACAGTATTACACCCTTATATACCCAGCGTCACGTGAGGACGTGACACAACCACATACCGTATTCACATGGGAGCTCATTTTCTGTCTAATTCACTGCGTTCAACCGCCAGAAAATACATTTGTTTATTGTCACTTATATGGTTTCAGTATGTTGTTTGGTTTCCATTAGATACTCTGGACACTGTTAAAGTGGAAGTGTGGGATGTGGTGGATAAAGTGTGTAGTGTGTATTCTAATGTGTTTAGGGCACTTGATAAATTCTGTCAACCTAGAAATCTTAAATTTACCTCATTTTAAGAGCACTTAATGGTGAAATTTTATTGTTATGTGCTACCTGCAAGATTGCTTGGGTCTACCTCATAACATTAGTACTGCTGGTTGTAGAGCCCTTTAGAAATTCTGTGACACAAGCTTATATAGTATGTTCACTTTGAGCTGAATCCTGAAAAACAGCTAAAAATAAAAGTGGATTTTTTCTCAACAGAGTTAACATTTCAGCCAACCAGATGATTATTGGTAACAGCAAAAGTGTCAACAACAGACACGTACAGTTTGGCTCCATTACAAGTTCGGGAAAGGGATGTAATGGACACTGAACTTATATGGCTTCCCCATGGGCAATGTATTGTGAAAATTTTGATTGGCCATAAATATTATGTCAAACATTTGAACAACAAGATTTTGAAATATTTTTAGCGGGTCAAGTAGTACTACAAATGAGCCAAACTTCAAGATTGTGTGTAATTGCATCATCCATGAGTTATTAAATGTTTTTGAGGATTCAGCTCAACGTGAACATACTATAAACACACAGTTTTGAGTTTGTTCTTTCATGGAACTATCTTTACTGGTTGGAGAACTATGACAGAAACCTTATAGACTGAACAGCCAACACTTGTTATAGTACCCAACTAATTGTGGTGTGTAATGATTGGTCAGTGATTGGTAGTTATCATTAATACACACACACACGCACGCACGCACGCACGCATGCACGCACACACACACACACACACACACACTACACTATGTAGATACACCACACGCACACGCCTTATCACACCTGTCAATTGACAACAGCAGGGTCCTGGATCAATCTGGACCTGGCGCAAACTCAGCTTGAACAGTATTGCTGGTGACAGGTGGGGTCACCTTTGTGATGGGAAATTCTGTCACACCCACAGTGATCACACTGAGAGGTACCACAGGCATGACACACCTGACAATTCCACCAGAAAACAAACATTCCAAGTGTCAGTATGCAACATGGTACGCCGACAGTGGTGAAGACAGCATCCCACAGAGATATTCCTGTGCTGGGACAATAGCTTCACACTTCTGCAGTATCTGCTTTCTTGTGCAGAGAATACTTACTACTTAGGTGGGATTGCAACTCCCATCTGAGGGGACCCCTGCCCAGACCTGGTCTCCACCACACCATCATGAGTAGGGGGGGGGGCTGTCGTTAGCCACATCGCTACCATTAGCCATTCTGAAGAATGGACTAACAAAAGCAACACAACTAAACGCCTGCATGTACATAGGAAGCCCACAATATGTTTCCAGGCCTACCACATGGAGGTCGGGAACCACAGGCACATACACGCACAGACACACACACACACACACACACTACATACACACACTACACACACACACACTACACGCACACACACACACACTACACACTACATACACACACTACAGGTAATATAACGCAAACTACTTTACTTACAAATGTAACGCATTACCTAAGTAATATAGTTACTGTAACGAGTCTAATGTTGTGTAATATTATTACTACAAGTAACGAAGTTACTAATCTCGTTAGTTATCCTCTGAGTAACGCCTAGCCACAACGAAGTAACGAGGCCTACTGAATGAAGCTTATTCACCAGCTTCTTACTTATAACCAAAATTTGCATATTGTCCAACAACGCAATCATGTCACGTGATAAGGTGATAGTTTCACACGTGACAGCTTAAGACTGTGGACACAAAGTAATATAATATGTAATATTATTACAGTTACTTTATTTTATGGGTAATATGTAACTGTAACTAAATAGTTCAGTTGCAAGTAATATGTAATATGTAACTAGTTACTTTTACAAAGTAACTTGCCCAACACTGCATACACACACACACACATTACAGGTACCATATTTTGTTAGTTGTATTGTCTTCATGTCACAGGGAAAATTCAAAAGAAGAAAAAAGGAAATTTAAAACTGTTCAATGACTCAGAAGTTCAGGTGGAATATTGCATGTTCTGTGTAGTGTAGTATGTTACTGTGTGTCTGTGTATGTAACTTTGTTTGTAACTGTGTATGTCACTCACTACCCTACACATGTCACTCACTCCCTACACATGTCACTTTGTATGTCACTCACTACCCTACACATGTCACTTTGTGTGTCACTCACTATCCTACACATGTCACTTTGTATGTCACTCACTATCCTACACATGTCACTTTGTATGTCACTCACTACCCTACACATGTCACTTTGTATGTCACTCACTACCCTACACATGTCACTTAGTTTGTCACTCACTACCCTACACATGTCACTTTGTATGTCACTCACTACCCTACACATGTGACTTTGTATGTCACTCACTACCCTACACATGTCACTTTGTATGTCACTCACTACCCTACACATGTCACTTTGTATGTCACTAACTACCCTACACATGTCACTTTGTATGTCACTCACTACCCTACACATGTCACTTAGTTTGTCACTAACTACCCTACACATGTCACTTTGTATGTCACTAACTACCCTACACATGTCACTTTGTATGTCACTAACTACCCTACACATGTCACTTTGTATGTCACTCACTACCCTACACATGTCACTTAGTTTGTCACTCACTATCCTACACATGCCACTTTGTATGTCACTCACTACCCTACACATGCCACTTTGTATGTCACTCACTACCCTACACATGTGACTTTGTATGTCACTCACTATCCTACACATGCCACTTTGTATGTCACTCACTACCCTACACATGCCACTTTGTATGTCACTCACTATCCTACACATGCCACTTTGTATGTCACTCACTATCCTACACATGTGACTTTGTATGTCACTCACTACCCTACACATGTCACTTTGTATGTCACTCACTACCCTACACATGTCACTTAGTTTGTCACTCACTATCCTACACATGTCACTTTGTATGTCACTCACTATCCTACACATGTGACTTTGTATGTCACTCACTACCCTACACATGCCACTTTGTATGTCACTCACTACCCTACACATGTGACTTTGTATGTCACTCACTATCCTACACATGCCACTTTGTATGTCACTCACTACCCTACACATGCCACTTTGTATGTCACTCACTATCCTACACATGCCACTTTGTATGTCACTCACTATCCTACACATGTGACTTTGTATGTCACTCACTACCCTACACATGTCACTTTGTATGTCACTCACTACCCTACACATGTCACTTAGTTTGTCACTCACTATCCTACACATGTCACTTTGTATGTCACTCACTATCCTACACATGTGACTTTGTATGTCACTCACTACCCTACACATGTGACTTTGTATGTCACTCACTATCCTACACATGTCACTTTGTATGTCACTCACTACCCTACACACGTCACTTTGTATGTCACTCACTACCCTACACACGTCACTTTGTATGTCACTCACTACCCTACACATGTGACTTTGTATGTCACTCACTATCCTACACATGCCACTTTGTATGTCACTCACTACCCTACACATGTGACTTTGTATGTCACTCACTATCCTACACATGCCACTTTGTATGTCACTCACTACCCTACACATGTCACTTTGTATGTCACTCACTACCCTACACATGTGACTTTGTATGTCACTCACTACCCTACACATGTGACTTTGTATGTCACTCACTATCCTACACATGTCACTTTGTATGTCACTCACTACCCTACACACGTCACTTTGTATGTCACTCACTACCCTACACATGTGACTTTGTATGTCACTCACTATCCTACACATGCCACTTTGTATGTCACTCACTACCCTACACATGTCACTTTATATGTCACTAACTACCCTACACATGTCACTTTGTATGTCACTCACTACCCTACACATGTCACTTTGTATGTCACTCACTATCCTACACATGTGACTTTGTATGTCACTCACTACCCTACACATGTGACTTTGTATGTCACTCACTACCCTACACATGTCACTTTGTATGTCACTCACTACCCTACACATGTGACTTTGTATGTCACTCACTACCCTACACATGTCACTTTGTATGTCACTAACTACCCTACACATGTGACTTTGTATGTCACTCACTACCCTACACATGTGACTTTGTATGTCACTCACTATCCTACACATGTCACTTTGTATGTCACTCACTACCCTACACACGTCACTTTGTATGTCACTCACTACCCTACACATGTGACTTTGTATGTCACTCACTATCCTACACATGCCACTTTGTATGTCACTCACTACCCTACACATGTCACTTTGTATGTCACTAACTACCCTACACATGTCACTTTGTATGTCACTCACTACCCTACACATGTCACTTAGTTTGTCACTCACTACCCTACACATGTCACTTTGTATGTCACTCACTATTCCTACACATGCCACTTTGTATGCCACTCACTACCCTACACATGTCACTTTGTATGTCACTCACTATCCTACACATGTCACTTTGTATGTCACTCACTACCCTACACATGTCACTTAGTTTGTCACTCACTACCCTACACATGTCACTTTGTATGTCACTCACTCCCCCACACAGACTCCAGCTGATCAACCGTCGGATGCTCAATTCCTTGATGTGTACAAGGGTACTCATGGAGTGATCTTTATGTTTGACATGACCAAACAATGGTATGTATACTGTAATGTGTTGAGTGTAATTCAGTGTAAGATTATGTGTGTGTGTGTGTGTGTGTGTTTATAAAGATTTATGTCATAATCCATTACAACATATTTAATCTGCATTGTCTGTCCATGCACCCACCAAATATTTTGCACATGATCAGCATATTCCAACAGTCTTGGGTTGTGTGTACTGTGTCACTACACACACCAGTCACATGATTCATTGTAGTAGTACTAACATCTGATGTTGTCTGTCTTGTAGGATGTACTAGTATGTGACTCGCGAATTACCTCTAGTTCCATACCACATTCCGATAGTAGTGATGGTAAGACCAATCTCCATACTCCATGTTACAACAACACTGTTGTGTAGGGTAACTTCAGGGATATGGGAGAACACCGAGTAGTGACTACCCTTGAGGTTATGAACTTTGTGGAGTTTTTGGAGAGGTAAGTGTGTAGCTATAGTTATAATACTAGTAGCTATGATGGGTTACCTATTAGGTTACAATATGTGTTAGTTAGAAGATTCTTGTCATTGCTGGATGTTTAAAGCTATTGTCTAAGATGGGGCTACTGACCAGTTTACAACCTGTGGTCTCACCTGTGGGTTACCGTATAAACATTAGCTAAACCAAAGTAAAGTAGCTGTTCTTAGGTTTCTTTCTAATACCAGACAGACGTCATTGGTATTGTCATCTGAGGAGTTCTAAACTTTTCAAGAAACCTCTAACAGGTCTCCTAATAGGATACAGTTAGCTGAAAATCTCTCAACAGTGAATGTCTGTAGCTCTTACCTACTAATGACATACAATTTTGGATATTCTGGTATAATAATTTTGTTCCCACAGACCAGAGGGGTCAGCTGATGTCAAATACGCAGAGTGTTCCATGAAGGACGGGTTTGGACTGAAGTACTTACACAAATGCTTCAGTGTTCCATTCCTACACTTACAGGTCAGTGTACACACACTATTGACATCCATACTACTACCTGTGGTGTGTGTTATCAAGTGAAGGGATAGATACTGTAATGACTGGTGTTTGCTTATCAGTAATTATAACTGGTAACACTGAGGTATTGTGGGTAGCCTATCATGATCCTGTATAGATGGGATATTAAACCAGGAGTGCCCACAGATGGCCGAAGGCTGACTGGGTGTACGCCTGGTATAATGAAATTGTTTTCCAAAAAGGTATGTATGTATGTATCAAACAATACGGTAGTACTGTTTAAGAGGGTTTGCATCAATAGTGACGCGCGCCGCCAAAAATACCGCCCTTAAAAATCCACTTAGAAACTTCTTACACGACGAAAATCACCTTTACGTAATAATATTAGTCCATCTAACACAAATGTAACATTAAAAACAAGAAAACACTCACTGGCGGCCGGATATAGAATTTTTAAAAAATTGTCAAAACTTGAAATTTCATCTCACTCACTCACTCACTGACCACAGTCGCAAGCCTAGAGCCCAAACGAAGCAGCGCATGGTCACCATTTTACGCCACAACAACAAACTCACCGGTGGGATGTGCCTTTTGGGGTTCCGACGAGTGTGCGCCCTGTGCGCCTTGTCTTTTCTTTTATCTTCAATCACGCTGCTTGTCTTCTTCATCCAACGAAACCATAACGAGGTGTTAATTTTCCATATCAACACTTTCTTTAAGCAGCATAATAGACGCCACGAAGTTATTTAAGGAGCTTAGACTACGCTACTGTACAGCCCCCGACTGTACAGAGGTACCAGTACTCCACAATAGGTACCAAGGTCATGCCCATTCTTTATTCTACGTATTTTCGATCGAGACCACAGTGACCACGCCCCTTTTACGCTAGCTGTATTTGTGACCACATACCCTCAATTTGGTAGGCTGATTCGAGATACTCTAGTCTAATAATCGATCGAAACCACGATGACAACACCCCTTTTTGGGGCAAGCACGTCTTCGCAGGCTGACTAGAGATACTCTAATACAGCAGTCACCCTAATAAAACAGTCACATGTTTATAGCTAGCTGTATGCTTTAACAAAAAAACTAAACAAACTAGTATATTAAAAATTATAAATTTAAAAATGAAGTAGGGTTTCAAGCTATAAAAAGTAGTGAAACAAGTGATGAACAATGTAGCTATTACAGCATAGCTCAGTGTTAAATCCCTACTTTGGCATTGAACCATGCCAAAGTAGGGATTTAACACTGAGCTATGCTGTAATAGGTACATTGTTCATCACTTGTTTCACTACTTTTTATAGCTTGAAACCCTACTTCGTTTTTAAATTTATAATTTTTAATATACTATGTATGTATGTATGTATGCATATTTTTTTGTCTTTCTACACAAAATTTTGTTCACTAAAAACAGCCTTTATGTGAGAAATAAAGGCATATAGAACGTTTGTTAAAGTTTTGGGCAGGTAAGCTTCAGTACGTGCTGGTTGTTTCCAAAGAC
The DNA here is from genome assembly GCF_963678975.1 of Dysidea avara. Lineage (NCBI taxonomy): Eukaryota > Metazoa > Porifera > Demospongiae > Dictyoceratida > Dysideidae > Dysidea > Dysidea avara. The sequence goes on from NC_089280.1 coordinate 1,007,763, forward strand.
GTCAAATTACTCAATTAACTGAAAAGCAACACAACTGACCTCCTGGCTGCCGAGTATAACGAGTTGAAAGGGGGCACGCCCGTACACACCCAAATAAAATTAAGAGCAGCTTTGAGGCTTTGCCTGGAGAATTTGACAAACTTATATATAACAGTTAAAAAGATACTTTCTATGGGTTTTTTTTAAAGGTACGCTTCCTTTGCAGTGCATAACAACGTATTTACAGAATTAGAAATATTCTATTAATACGAAATACAAAGTACTGTGATTGAATTGATAATTCTGTATGTTGCAAGCAGCAACAAAGCAAAATATTAGTTTAGTAAATTTAAGTATAGTTCATTGCACAAATCCAGGTATCTTTGTTATTTTAGAGACCTTCGGAATGGCACAATAATCACCGAGGGTGAAGCCCAAGGTAATTATGTGCCATTCCGAAGGTCTCTAAAATAGCAAAGATACTGTGGATTTGGGCAATAACTGATTTAGACTATGGCTCTGTACTGCTCTGGTCACTGCCAATAATGGCGGCTTCCTGATCGAATTAGCGCTAAAATAACTCATTGGTAGGCTTCCTGGATGAATACACTAAAATCTTTGTTATCCAGTGATTTACACTCTAGTGATGATTTCTGATGGCTGTTGTGACTGGAATCCAGCAAAACATGTGACGCATGTGACAAAATTTTTAGTCACGGGTATCTAACCAGTTTAGATACCTACCCTGGGTATCTATTGGATTTTAAATACCTCATTAACGACTAAACTTCAAAGCATACTGTGTGTGTCATAGTCTAATTCCAATTAGGTTTGTTTGCTGCATGGCTCCTGATTTTTAGAAATAGCATATCAATTTGTTTTCAAAAGATGTAACTTACAGGATGATTACAAAAGATGTAATCAACATGAATGTAATAACTTTCAATGCATTTTATCATGAAAACAGTCAAAATATTAGGTTGAAAATATCAGTTGTATTGAACTACTGTAATAGAACATGTACAGTCACTACTCTAATAGAGCAGTCATTTCCGTAGTTTGGGTAAAGGGACAATGCGATGGTAGGAAGCCGTTTAAAGTCTAAAAGCAACAGGAACCACGTAACCATAACAATTGACATAATTATTACACATTATTCTTATTGCATGACATGAAATGGCATCGTCATCCTCAGCTGTGGACTTCTCTCAAAACTTGGTAAGATAACTCACAAGACAGGCTGGAAGGAACAGAGGAGGATCTAGATGAATCTGACAAAGAGACTTTCGAGATAGTTTGTGTAATACACCGATACAACTTCAGGCACCATTTTATTGATCCAGGGTTGTGAGTGAAGGTCTACTTGCCAACAAAAGGGAAGATGTCCCTGCAAGACATGTGGTATTTTGTGTACAGATCGCTGCATTTGCAAATCGCGAGCAGGTCCCTGCAAGAACCGTAAAGGGAGCGATGAAGATGCAAGTGACAGGAGCTGGGGTGCATTGAATTCCCAAATGGTTCAAGACACTTTCCACACAACAACACGAGCTCCTACTGGTAGAGTTACTGCAGGATCGAGGTGGGGTAGAACTGGCCCTTGCCATGTTGCATAGAACAGAATGTGATCAGCAGAACTAATCATCACAAGATGAGCCATCACAAACCAGTCCATCAGGTCAGGACCAAAGGCCTCCATGATGCAAGTGTGGCAAATGTCATCATGTAGATAACCCTGTGGAACAAGTTTGTTGCAAGCTGTTGATATGTGTAACCACAACAGAGACCTTTCATGATGTTGTGCTGAATCGCCATATATTATTGGTTTGCAACATGGGAGAGCACCCACCTATATAACATCAGAATGCACTCCATTGTTTTCATGCAGTAACATCTCATCTTATGGTACAATAAGGTGTTCAGGTAGTTGAAGACAGTAACATAACACCATGGAACTACTCTAATAGAACATACACTAGCTGCTGCAATTTAGATTTTTAAGGGTCAATATAGTAATTATTATCAGTCTTGGTTACAAGTCACATGAGCTGGTATAAATGTATTCACATTGTGAATACAACCATCTCAATGAAAACCTGTTTAGTTCGCACAACTTTAAATCACTTTTTATTCTCTCAGCATTATCTGTACTGTTCAAGGAATTATCCACCAAAATTTCAGTCTATTATGGTGGGTAGTTTTGGAATTACAGTGCTAGATAGTAAGAAGAGTAAGGAAATCAATGTGTAAAGTGACTATATTAAAAATAAACTACAGGCACTTACATTCGCAACCATAACTTCCATTTGGATTAGTCTACGAAGTTGGGATTCAGCTTACAGTGTTCACCATGGATTGGCAGATCGACCAAGGTTTAGTTTTCGCCCAGCAGTTACTTGCGCATAGGCGTATGATGGCAGTTTTATTGAAAAAACGGTAATGATTTTGTTTATGTCTACCGCATCGTAAACAAACGCACATGACACACAAACTATTTTGGTTACAAAAATTAAACAAAACTCCCCACGAGTAGGTGAACAAGATGGTGTATACATTTAATTGATTTGAGTCTTCCTTCTCTGAGTAATAGTTTGATTAACACTTGCGTAAAATTTTGCTTAATTTTTTGTAACATGCGTAATTTATAATTTCACCAATTTTTTTTTTAATTTTGTTTTTCTCAAAATGCATGCTTGTGCGAACTAGACTGATTTTTGCTGAGATGGTCACAAATGTTTTGCGAAATACGATTTCATGATTGCTCCATTCCTTCACTTTCATTGAGAAAATATGTATTAAAACTTTCTTGATTCTGTGAAACTTCCATGAAAGGGTACAAAAGTTGTTATTTTGTTATGTTATAATTGTTGTTATTATGATGATCATTTTAATTTGTTTTAGCTAATGATTTCCATTTTCAGTATGTGTTGTGTATTATCCATATATAGCAAGAGTCGTTACTACGGCAACTTCAAGTGAACAGAGAATTACTATTGGTGAGTATAACTCAGTAATACACATATACTGGACTGTCATGTTTAACAGCAGAGACTACTACATTGTGTTTCTATTAATAACAACACAAACTATACACATATTAGACTACACACAATATTTTTAGTGACGTTAGTAACATGTTCTCAAGTATTATTAGTTGGATGGTCTTTATGTTGACCACACACAACCAACCGTTGACATGTTGCTACTATTGTGCTAATAACAAGTTTACAGTTCAGCTATGCTGTCTGTAGGGAGCAGTCATCTTCAGTCACCTAATGTGGTTATGACAACTTGTACTGACTGCAGGTACCTGGCCTAATGTATTTTGTGGGCTAGACTTGCAGACTGGACTCATGAACCGCAGCTTCTTTATGTGTTTCTATCTGAAGACACCTTTGTCAAGCTTAAACTTTTCCTTACAAGTCACGAAGTTGCGTGTGCACTAAATTATTAGAATATTTTAAATGTGTATGACAGTAGTTGAGCTATATAGTTTTGTAGGGTGGCATGGCTATTCCTACATGGTCTAGCCATAATTATAGTGAATATGCATCAGCCTGCAAAATTGGTATATAACTTACTATTAGATATTGAGTAGACAGGAGGCATGAGACTGTAGCTATCCAATTACTGGCTCATCACTAGCTAAAGCCTAAACATTAGTGCTAAATACTGGAATAGCAAAGGAATAAATCTTGTGCTACAACGCTAGCCTCTATTGCTAATAGTACACACAAGTACACACGAGAGTACGCATGCTTTGTGAAATTAGTGCACGTGTGACCTTAGTGATTTGTAAGGAACAACAATACCAGCAGCTGATGCTTGATAATGTGTCTCCAGCATTCCAAGAGATGGATAATCCCTGGATTATTGTTAAGAAGCTTTTCCAGCTCAGTCCGTGACTCCAGTCCACGAAGTACATTAGACCCAGGTACCTTGTTTCTATTGTTTCTATAATGGACACTTTGGGACCAAAAATATTTGGTCTATTATTTGCAATAAAGAGGTTGTCCACTTTTAGAGGTAACAATGTATAGCTGTTGGGACTGAAGTATTTGTCTTTGTTATGGAGGATTTGCTGTTGTGTCCTAAGAGTTTATTCGAGACACGTAAAATTAATTGTTTTGTCATATTTTCATGGGTTAAGGTATTACTATAACCTTTCACCCATCTACCTATCCTTTGCATATCAATTTATCCCATATAAAATTGTTAGTCAAAACGCATGGTTGTAGCTTACATGGCCAAGAAAGTTTAAAGTGTAGAGTTTGTTGGCTCACATGCAAGTATTGGCACAACTATATTCGTGAATGTTATTTTATTTCAAGAAACCTGATGTGCTAGCCTGCTCCCCTTATTGAACATGTTTGTAAATGTATTGTTGTGTATTGGATGATGGGATATATTTTGTGTTGTTTTTCAGAGTACAATGGAAGAGTTGGCAGTTGATGAGAATTCAAAAGATCAGAATTATCAGCTGTGAGTATCCAGTAGTCACTATTAAGAGACTGACTTGTCATGTTAGCTTTAAGGATGCCATTAATCTGAAGCAACGTCAACAAGAGATTAGCTGAAGAGAAAGCAGCAGCAGAAGCAGCATCATCATCAGAGAATGCAGACACCACAAGAAACAACATGGAGGAGGAATCTACTGATAGTAAAAGTAAGAAGACATCACCAATAATGGCTAAGAAGGAGCAGAAGCCAGGTTTGTCTGCACACTGTCTGTCTGTGTGTGTGTGCATGCATGCGTGTGTGTGTGCATGCATGCGTGTGTGTGTGCATGCATGCGTGTGTGTGTGCATGCATGCGTGTGTGTGTGCATGCATGCGTGTGTGTGTGTATGTGTGTTGTGTCTACTCTATCTGTATCATACAGTATGGTTAGTACTGTATAGTAGGGATCATGGAGGTTTGGGCTTTAGTGCTCAAAATATCACTCAAAAAACTAGTCTCACTTTTGCCTTCATAACATCTTGTGTAACAAAGCCTATAAATGTCTTCAAAGGAACCCCAACCATTTTTTTTGACAGTTTCTGTTTACTGACTCACTGATACCTCCAGTCAAGCTATGGATAATGGTACAGGTTTGATTTCTTTACTGTTTGACATCACTTCAGCTCAAGACACGCCTTCTTTTTACCAACCGCAACAGTACTGGTATAGCTGCGACCTCTCTTGTTTCATTACTTGTTTTATCTGTGATCCCTACTCAGATAAAACTCCCTCACACCTGTATATGTATTTGTGTGTTCACAGGGAAGGGGAGGTTATTTGTAGTGTGTATATCTTAGTGTGGGTGAATACATGAATGATGTGGGTTTATAGTATGTGATTGTGTGTTTAGTATACTACACTTGTTATCATTCTATACTGATTTGTTATCTCATGTGATCCCAAGTGATGATTAATAGTCTAGTTCCAATTGGTTGACTAGGGAATCAAAGTGTTAAAAGTCACCTGCTCGAAAGATCAGTAGCCTTAAAGTTTAAACTAGCACCGTCCACTTAGTGTGAAATATTTCATTGGTTATTCTATTCACGTGATATTTTTGTATTTGGCCCATGTGGACAGCCAACCTGAAATGGACTATATGATCATCTCATCTCTTGCCTGTTGTGATCATGTGATCCTGTTGTTATGTAGTAACTGTAGCTAAGGCAACGACCAAGTTGAGCAGGGCTGCTACCACTGATATTGACAGTTTTGTTCCTGATGAAGAAATGGATAACAGCTTCTTAGCAGAAGATGGAGATGAAGAACACGACAAGTTATATGAGAAAGAGACGTGAGTTATGCATCTCCTGTAATTAAACCTGCATAGTCTGGAAAACTGGATTAAAACTTAATAATAAATACATGTGCCTTGCACAAAGCGCTGTAACTTTCAAAGCATTCGTGGCTATGCAATTTACGTCATTCTACTTGTGATGTAACAAGGCAGTAAAATGACACCTAGGGTTTTAGTGAGGCCAGAACTAACCATGTAAATAACTTTTTGGTAAGGAAACACGCAAGCCCTTTACATACCTTTATAAAATGATCCATAACTCAATAATGGTTGCTCCTATCACCTTGCAACAAGCTCCATTTAATTTTCTATTAGACCATGTAAGACTCACATGAGTAAACCCACAATCAAAATAAATTTTGAAACACTAACATGACTATTGCTTTATAATAAGTAAGCCGTTGTAGTTACAGTGTTCATTTAACCTTCTCCAAGTATCCCAGTGAATGGACTTTCAATAAATGTGTACTTTTATGTGATAAGAAGTAAGTCCCCCACCTGGTGTTACCATGTGTGCCTATACCGTATACTCTGGTTATTAGGCTCACATAGTTATTAAGTGCATATTGCCTGTTAAGTGCATATGGTAGACTTGTGCTAGATACCTGTTTGTTAAGCGCATATGGTTGAAATCGCCTCTGCCACCTTGTACTACGTAGAATTGGTGTCAGACGTACTTGATGCCTCGCCAGGCCCATGTCTAGCAGATACTGCCGTATGTGATAACGATAGCTGTTAGCTGCTACCTGGCTTCTAAGGATTTCCATTTCCACGACTGAAGCAAACTATATTGACTGGTGTTCAAATCGCTTGAAAACTGCAGTGAGTACAACTAATTCCCTCCTAGCAGAAATTCCTTACCGTAATTTATAAGCGCATGCGCTTAACAAGCACAGTAAATTTCACAAATAATTCCTCCGAAAATTATAAGCGCATGCACTTAATAACCATACTCTACGGTATTGTGTAAACACGCATTCACCAATAATTCTTTGCGGGTTTAATGGTTAAACAATTATATCAACTTAACCTCTGTGTGTCACATTAACCTGTATACCTGGACAAACCATGTGATTGTTTGTAACTAGTTACACACAGACAGACACTTTGATGGTTAACATACCATAGTTAAGTGTTTTGTGAGGTTAGGATAGTTTATACAACAATAATGACCAGTGTTGGCAAGTTGACAAAGAATGTTTGTTTGAACAATTTGTGGTCACCTTTAATGTACTGTGGTTAAGTATGATGCAATCCTCCCACACTGATGTTATCAGAGAAGTTGTCATGGTGATGTGTTACAGTGATAGTGATGATAATGAGGATAATCCTCTAGTGGCTGCTGATGAGGATATTGACAGTAGTGATGAGGAACAACAACAGCCGAAACAACAAGTCAAGACTGTTAAGCCTGTACAATCTTCAGGTGATAGTGATGCAGAGGAGAAACAGGAAACAATTGAGATGAAACCAAAACAAGGTACGTAGAGTTTTGGTGAAACAAAATGGTGAACCTTACCTCCTTAATAAGATAAGGTGTAGTTTATGACACTATTGGTAGGACCACCACATTACAGTAGCCATGTCAAATGCACTAAACATTTAGAATTTCTGTATCTTATTAATTGTGACCGAATCTGTGAAAACCCAACACAATAGCATGTTTTATTATAATATTTATAGTCTACTTAGCCAAGTGTATGCTGTGGTGAAATTTCAGCCTCACACGTACATATGCCAGTAACTTTTGGAGTTACAGCTCTACAAAATAGCAGCAACAGGAAATTTATTTTGTACAGTGAGTATAGGAAAATAAATTATAGCTCCCATGGTGCCCTTTTAGAAATAGCACAACATCAACTTGAGACCATTAGATCCTTTTTTCTCAAAGAATGAACCCATAAACTTTTTATAAATAATATGTTCATATTTTACCCATTGTTTAACACTACAGGTTTGTGTTTTTGTGTCAGGTTTTGTAGATCCTGTGGTAATTAAGTAACCTAACTCATTGTAGTACCCACATAGCTCTTATAGTTGTAATAATAGGAGGCCCTTTATGATATATATATACTGTACATCATGTATGTTATATCTTTGCTGAATGATAAGCAAACAGTATTCACATCATTAATAGAACAAAAGACTCCACCAACCCCCATCAAGCCAGCCTCTACATGACTGACACTTTTATCAGCTAAGTCAGTAGATCTCACATAGAGCAGTAGTGAGGAAGATGAAGATTGGTTCAGAAGAAACTGGCAACTAAACCAGCTAAAACAAGTACCCCTCCAACCCAGAAATCTTCAGGCCTCACGTTACAACACTCAATCCCCACTACCAGTAAACCAGATGTGAAAAAGACAACAGAAGATATCACAACTACTGAAGTTAAGGAGGAGAAAAAGAAGAAGAAAAGTTCACAGAAGAAGAAGAAGCAAAAAGAGGAAAAGGACGACACTATGATACTACCAGCTGTGGCCACCACTACAACAACAAGTGATCCATTCTCATCCTCTTTACTTGATGCCTGGCTGGATTCTCCTTCTGGTGATTCATTGGTAAGTGTGTGTGATGTTTGATAGCTGTAGTGTTTGTTGATTGCTCTGATGATCTATGTACATTTGTATACACAATATCTACCCATACAGACTCCTGTCCTGAAGCTCACTACTGCCACTGAGAGTAGTAAGAAAAAGTAAGCAGTTATATCAGGAAGTGTCATTTTCATATTACACTGTTAACAGTTAACGTTGCACTGGTAGACTCAATTTGTGCCCTAGGGGTACTATTCTTTTTTGCCCAAAAATAAGGATAAAACCTTCGAATAGTACCACACTGCAGTAATATTTGAGGGTAAGGCACAAATCAAGTAAATACAGTGTATATTTCTTACGAAGTTACAATTATATGTTTTGTTGCTAGGGTTACGGTGGATAATGAGCCTGGTGATGCTACTAAAGAGGTGTGGTGTTTGTCTTTAGACACAGTTGACCATCTGTGTTCATTCAGCTAACAAGATGGCAATGGCTTCAGCTTACAACAACCTTGGTGTAATGGTGAAGATACTGGGTAAGAAGGGACTACAACGTGTGCAGCAAACTGGCAATATGGTTGGTATGGAGATAGTGACATCACAACTTTGGAAGGCTATCAGTTATTATGGTGAACACTTGTTCTTGGTGGAACAGCTTTATGACAGGTGGGTGTGGCTCTGTAATGAGTGTGGCTAATCATGTGACACAACAGGCCCAAACAGAGTGCAGCGTTTGCTTACTAGGGTGGTTGTCATGATATGTTAATGGAATATCCATTACCTGTACACTACCATTACCAGGTACTTGTCTGTCTGTCAGTGTGTACATTTCATAGTTTCAATCTGTTACAGCAACTAATAGTGGCACAAGAGTTACGAGATTATCGTGGGGAGTCCAGAGCTTTGTGTAATGTTGGTAATTGTTTAAGAGCACAAGGACAACTAGAAGAAGCATACCCTTACTACCTTAAGGTTTGAGAAGTGAAATACTAGTTGATTGTAAAGAGCAGATCAGACTGTGTGGCTGTTTAGGCAATAGATCACAGTTTTAGGTACAGTGGAACCTGTTAATCAGGACACTTGAAAATGAGGACACCTGTATGAGTAACTAGGATCTTCAAAAAACGAATGTCGATAATTTTAAGGAAACCACAGAATCATATATCACATATTTCCCTGACCACAGGGTGATAATTATCATGATATAGCCCTGACCACAACTGCCTTTGAGGCTGTGGCATTACAAAGTATCAGTTATCTTTGATTATTTATATACAGCTGCTTAAAGTTTTGCATTGTGGATTTGAATTAGAGCTGTTTAAAGTTTTGTATTATGGGTTTGAATTAGAGCTGTTTAAAGTTTTGCATTATGGGTTTGAATTAGAGCTGTTTAAAGTTTTGCATTATGGGTTTGAGTTAAACATGTTGGTTTTGTTAGGGCATTGTTGTGAAGCAAAAAGAATTAAGTGAGTCGGCATTGCATAGTTCGGTTACTAAGCATCACTAAATAATCATTTTTGCAATGTGGGGATTGTTTTTCTCCAGAGTATATTTCAACTGCATGAAAGGGTACCTCAAACATTCACAACCTATATGTCTAAGTGTTTATTTTAGCACCTTAGGTTACTTTATTCATCGACGGAGTGGTTATTTGGTTTAAAATGGTATCACTACAACCAGTGAAACCCACAATCATTTCTTTTTTTTGCCCAAAATTTAAACCTACAATTGATGTTTGAAAGCTTGCAAACCTCTGTATAAAAGTAATGTGGTGAATGCAGGTTTGTCTTCTTTCACCTATTAGGTGAGCATCAGTGTTGGGCAAGTTACTTTGTAAAAGTAACTAGTTACATATTACATATTACTTGTAACTGAACTATTTAGTTACAGTTACATATTACCCATAAAATAAAATAAGTGTAGTAATATTACATATTATATTACTTTGTGTCCACAGCCTTAAGCTGTCACGTGTGAAACTACCACCTTATCACGTGACATGATTGCGTTGTTGGAAAATATGCAAATCTTGGTTATAAGTAAGAATCTAGTGAATAAGCTTCATTCAGTACTTCGTTGTGGTTAGGCATTACTCAGAGGATTACTAACGAGATTAGTAACTTTGTTACTTGTAGTAATAATATTACATAATATTAGACTCGTTACAGTAACTATATTACTTAGGTAACGCGTTACATTTGTAAGTAAAGTAACTCGCGTTATATTACCTGTTTTCATAGTGTATTTCGTTGTATTACTTTGTTACCACAGAAGTAATAATATTACGTAACGCGTTACTCCCAACACTGGTGAGCATACCAGAGTGCTATATATTGCTTATACCATGGTCACTTGGGATTTGCCTGATATACATGCCCATGCCCTCAGGCTTGGGCATATATATCAGGCAAATCCCTTGTGGCCATGATATAACTATTAAATATTGCAAGTTGTCTCTCATATCAACTGACCTGTCTGTCCAATTTGTTTTCAAATTCCAAGAATGTTGATTTATTATCATAGTAGCTGGTTGTCAATACCTAGTATTGTATACCTGAGCTGTACCCATGATGTTTTTTATACAAGATGTTGTATCATACTTACCAAGGTAACAGCAACTATAACACATTGTGCTTGTTACAGTGTACCTCGATATCATTTTTGCACATCGATATCAGTATATTGTAGAACTTTGCGTGGAAGGAAAAATGTACTTTAAAGGTCATAAAGTACACTCTCAGCCAGCCAACAGCTTCATCGACCACAAAGAGTGCTTGCACAGCAAAGTGCAATAAAGCACTCTTTGTGGGCAATAAAGCACTCTTTGCGGTGCAATAAAGCACTCTTTGTGGGCAATAAAGCACTCTTTGCGGTGCAATAAAGCACTCTTTGTGGGCAATAAAGCACAGTTGCCCACGTGCTCTAGTGCAGGCTAATAGCCTGCGAGGCTCACGCCAGTACTACTAATCACCCAAGCCGGTGAAGGCTGATAGCCTTGCCGCGCTGAGTGATCAATCACCCCAGCCAATACGAGTTCTACCACTGGATTGCTTTTATAGACATACCTAAATGCTTCGATGGTGGGTGGGAGAAGGTAATGTTGCTGTTATGATTGGTAATGTAAACGGACAAGTCCTGGAGATATCACAGAAATATTTCACCATGTGACTCACAGTAAAATCGACTGTGGGTTGCAAGCAAAACCTGCCAAAATATACGATGAATGTCTACCATACCAAATTATGGTGAAATACACGTGAGTTACTTTGTTAAACTAGTTTGTGTGCATTCAGGCTGCTAATTATTTGTGCAACGCGTGTTAATTACAAGTCCTAGTGTATGGTAAAGCTACACGACTAGAAAGTTCCTTAAATCATTTAAAGCATAGCCTTGCTCGTGCTATATGAAAAATAAAGTACTCAGCGCTTGGCCTTGTCCTTTATTAGCATCTCAGCCGTGTGCCTTGTACTTTATTTCTCATATAACACTCGTGGCTATGCTTTAACATATACATAGGGATGGGCAACTATTCAATCATTGTGATAATCGTGATTATTTTATTGGCAATAATTGACATCGTGTACTTTTCATTAACTAGTGATAATCGAAATTGGCAATTATCGTGTAATAATCATGGTAATCAGAGAAACATGTGTAAATTTTCAGTGTAAATTAACCATTCAGTTAACAATTCATGATGTGTTTAGTTGTTTTTCATCACAAAAATTGAGTTGACAATAATCATTATAATCGTAATATTTGTTCATGACAATAATCGTATAGCAAAATATCAATATCGCCCATCACTACAGTATAATATTGAATTTTTCGATATTATTGAAATATTTCTCACCATAGTAAAATCTGGACACTTGGTAATGATCTCAAAGTATCCCTTAGCATGTAAACTGACCTGGAAAATTAGGATATTTTGATAATCAGGATACCTTGATAATCAGGATACCTTGATAATCAGGACACTTGGTTGATCTCAAGGTATCCTAGTTTCACTGTACTTGTTCTGTGATAATTTCTACATTCAGTAGTTTCACTGTTAGCCTTCTTGTGGTCTATGGTGGGATAGTGTTAGTTAGGAGACACTGAGCTGGTAAATATCACAGTCTAATATGGTATTGAGTGGTGTATGATATAACTGATGATCCACCTTATAGTATGTTCACGTTGTGCAGAATCCTCAAAACATTTAATAACTCATGGATGATGCAATTACACATGATCTTGAAATTTGGCTCATTTGTAAAACTGCTTGACCTGCTAAAAATATTTCAAAATCTTTTTGTTCAAATGTTTGACATAATATTTAGGCCTATCAAAATTTTCACAATACGTTTCCTGTGGGAAGCCATACAAGTACAATGTCTATTACAGCCGTTTCCCAAATTTGTGATGGAGCCAAACCGTACGTATCTGTTGTTGACATCTTTGCTGTTGCCCATAATCACCTGGTTGGCTGAAATGTTAACACTGTTGAGAAAAGTCCACTTTTAATTTTTAGCATTTTTTCAGGATTCAGCTCAATGTGAACATACTATAGTGAGGAATGTGTGGTTGTTTGTTTACTATAGGATTTGGAGGTGTGTAGGATGTTGAAGGATGTATCTGGTGAGGATGTGGCCCTACTCAACTTAGCTATAACCAGTGAAGCAATTGGTGACCTGCACAAATCCATTGAGTGGTACTCCCTGGTTAGTGTCATGTGATCCACAAGAGTGTCATGTGATCTTACCCCTCTAGTTGCTAAGCATGAAGATGAAGTCAGATGACATGGTGGGCCAGGTAAAGTACCTGATTTTATTGGGGCACTCTACTATGAGACTGGAAAACTGGTGAAGGCTAAGGATTACTACACAAGAGTATGTCTCTCTTTGTGTCTATTATTAGATCTTATATATTTCCTAATAAGGCAGTAGATCTATCACAACCTCTGAATGATTGGGATTTACAAGTGAAGGGCCTGCTTATCCTGGAGGAAGTACAGAGAGCTATGAAGAGGCAGAAACACTTAAATTGCTACACTTTATGTAGCACATTCCGACGTCTTAAGAAGAGGACAACCCAGCTCATACATGCCCATCATCACGTCTCCACAAAACGTGTCTGACAGTTAGTCAGTCAGTCATGCTAGTGCTGGCTCATTGACCAAGCTGGGGGGATCTGGTGATACACCTATGATTCAGCCACGCTTTCAGAAAGGTCGTGTTAAATTGGGTAACTGGTCTCCCGGGTTGAAGAGGTGTGTCAGTGAAGGTTGCTCTACTAGCCTTCATGGTGACATGGTGGCTCCATCACCATTGGTTATTCATAACACCATGGCAACAAATAGCAAAGCTGCTAGCCTAGATGACATCACATGGGACGATGAAGTCACTGCCCCTAGTATCCAGTTCAGTGTCAGGACTCTGTTCATGGGTACCTTAATGATAATCGACAACTCTCCTATCAGCTGCAAGATGTGCTGATGTCAGCTGCTGCCACCGATACAACTTATGAAGGACTTCACCTACAGAGAGCCAGTAGTAGAATGAGTCTGTACTCTCGTGCTTTTGGTAGCCTGAGGCATATCCAGGAACTCCATGTGATTGGTCAGTACATGTGTCAACCAGTTGTAGAGCTAGGCTTGGAAGGAGTGGGCGTTGTCACCCTATGATGACAGGTGGGTGTACTGTGAACTACTCTCAGGTGACTGGTAACATGTCATCATCTAATATCTTGTGATCCAATGTTAAATGGTGAAGCTCAGAGTAATATAAGATACACACATGTCATGTGTATCCCTTACCTCTTACTAACCTTCTTAGCACAAAACTTAGCCAATAAAATCTTGGTGCCATGTTTGGTAGTGTAATCACATATCAAAGGATTATGATGTATGGTGAACTCTATCAGTTTGATTTTAATGTACCGTAAAAGATAATCGGAGACATTTTATGATGAGGAACTTACTGAATGGGGTAGAGGGATAATCAAACATGTAAGGTGTTTTATAGCCTGTTCAGCATTAATGCTAATAGTGATGTAGGGCTGATATCATACTGTACCTCTTCTAGTGTAATATTGTAAAACATTCAGCTAAGGTTATTGAAAGGTGAATCAGGGAAGGATAAGACTATAATGCTGTCATTATAATATGTGACCGTCTCAGCCAAAACCCGACTTTTTCACACAATTTAAAAAAAATTTATTCACTCAACAATATTTGCAGTGGACCACCTAAGTTTCAGCTTTCTGTGGTGTGTAGTTTTGGAATTATAGCACTAGACAGTAGTAAGGACAAGATAATCGATTTGTACAGCAACTACAGTGGAACTTCAGTTATCCGGACCCCACTTATCCGGATTCTCCGTTAACCAAACCATGGAAATGACTGCTCTATTAGAGTAGTGACTGTTCTATTAGAGTAGTTGAAAATACAGATATTTTCAAAAATTATCTTCATGCTATTTTAAGGTTGTTTATACACAGTTTCAGAGATACAGACTTTTCAGACTTATGGACCACCTCTGGTCCCAAGGGGTTCGGATAACTGAGGTTCCATTGTATACTGAAAATAAACTACAGGCGCTTGCATTCATCGCAGCCATAACTTCTGTTTGGATTAGTCTACAGACTTGGGATTTGGCTTACAGTGTTCACCTTGGGTTGGAAGATTGACCAAGGTTGAGTTTTCGCCCAGCAGTTACTTGCGTATAGGCATATGAAGGCGAAGAAATGAAAACGATTTTGTTTATGTCTACCACATCGCACGTGACACACAAACCATTACAGAAATTAAACAAAACTCCCCATGAGTAGGCGAATAAGATGGTGTATAGGTTTAATTGATTTGAGTCTTCCTTCTCTGAGTAATGGCTCGATTAACACTTGCGTAAAAAATTTCGTAACGCGTAATTTTACGAATTTTTTAAAATTTTGTTTTATCTCAAAACGCATGCTTGTGTGAACTAGACGGGTTTTCGCTGAAACGGTCACAAATGTTTTGTGAAATACAATTTCATGATTGCTCCATGCCTTTACTTTCATTGAGAAAATATGTATTGAAACTTTCTTGATTCTGTGAAACTTCCATGAAAGGGTACAAAAGTTGTTGTTTTGTTATGTTATAGTTGTTGTTATTATGATGATCATTTTAATTTGTTTTAGCTAATGATTTCCATTTTCAGTATGTGTTGTGTATTATCCATATATACCAAGAGTCGTTACTACGGCAACTTCAAGTGAACAGAGAATTACTATTGGTGAGTATAACTCAGGGTATCCTGGTTTCACTGTACTTGTTCTATGATAATGTCTACATTCGTCAGTTTCAGTGTTAGCCTCCTTGTAGGTCTATGGTGGGATAGTGTTAGTTAGGAAAAACTGAGCTGGTAAATATCGCAGTGTAATATGGTATTGAGTGGTGTATGATATAAGTGATGATCCACCTTAGTGAGGAATGTGTGGTTGTTTGTTTACTATAGGATTTGGAGGTGTGTAGGATGTTGAAGGATGTATGTGGCAAGGTTGTGGCCCTACTCAACCTAGCTATAACTAGTGAAGCAATCGGTGATCTGCACAAATCCACTGAGTGGTACTCCCTGGTGAGTGTCGTGATCCACAAGAGTGTCATGTGATCTTATCCCTCCAGTTGCTAAGCATGAAGATGAGGTCAGATGACATGGTGGGTCAGGTGAAGTACCTGCTTTTATTGGGGGCACTCTACTATGAGACTGGACATCTGGTGAAGGCTAAGGATTGTTACACAAGAGTATGTCTCTCTTTGTGTATATTATAAGATCTTATATATTTCCTAATAAGGTAGTGGATCTATCACAACCACTAAATGATCGTGATCTACAAGTAAAGGCCCTGCTCATCCTGGAGGAAGTACAGAGAGCTGTGAAGAGACAGAAACACTCAAATTACTACACTGTACGTAACACATTCCAACGTCTTAAGAAGAGGACAACCCAGCTCATATATGCCCATCATCACGTCTGTCCGACAGTTAGTCAGTCATGCTAGTGCTGACTCATTGACCAAGCTGGGGGATCTGGTAATACACCTATGATTCAGCCATGCCTTCAGAAAGATTGTGTTAAATTGGGTACCTGGTCTCCTGGGTTGAAGAGGTGGGTCAGTGAAGGTGGCTCTACTAGTCTTCATGGCGACATGGTGGCTCCACCACCATTGGTTATTCATAACACCATGGCAACAAGTAGCAAAGCTGCTAGCCTAGATGACATCACATGGGACGATGAAGTCACTGCCCCCAGTACCCAGTTCAGTGTCAGAGACTCTGTTCATGAGTACCTTAATGATAATCAACAACTCTCCTATCAGCTGCAAGATGTGCTGATGTCAGCTGCTGCCACCGATACAACTTATGAAGGACTTCACCTACAGAGAGCCAGTAGTAGAATGAGCCGTACTCTCGTGCTTTTGGTAGCTTGAGGCATATCCAGGAACTCCATGTGATCGGTCAGGACATGTGTCAACCAGTTGTAGAGCTAGGGCTTGATCATGGTGGGGATGAGTGGAATGAGTGGGCGTTGTCACCCAATGATGACAGGTAGGTATTCAGTGAACTACTCTCAGGTGACTGGTAGCATGTCATCATCGTATGACATCTTATAATCTAACAGTGAAGCTCAATAAACACTTGTTGCCATATTTGGTAGTGTAAACACATACATATCAAAGGATCATGATGTATATCAATGTTTCTATGGTGACCCTTAATGGTTTTATTTTAATATACTGTACAGGAGACTTTTTATGATGAGGAACTTACTGAATGAGGTAGAGGGATAATCAAACATCTAAGGCCTGTTCAGCATTAATGCAAACAGTGATGTAGTGCTGATATCATACCTCTTCTAGTGTACAATTGTAAAAACTTCAGTTAAGATTTTTGAAATGTGAATCAGGGAAGGATAAGACTATAACACTGTCATTATAACATGTGATATTATAGAAGTGAGCCCAACAAGGTTTAAAATCAAGACACACGGTAGTGTGTCGTGCGGCCCAAGAAGCCGGCGCATAACACCCGTGAGTATATTGACAGGAAGAAAGAAAACACAATTTTCGCACCTCCGTAGCTCTGTGCTTCCTTGATGAAACAAGACGATTTTTGCTGTGGACATGCCCTCCAACTGCAGCACTCCACATTCCAAATTTGAGCAAAATCGCTTCGCGCGTTCCCGAGATATGCGACTTCAAAAATTGACTCAGTTTCTTCATTTTTTTTTTTTTTTTCTTGTCGCACACTTACAAAAATTGCTATAAAACTCGAACGCCATATCCGATTGCCTTGAAATTTGGCACACAGAAGGGGGATATAAAGGCGCATCTCGGTACCAACTTTGGCTGGAATACCATAAACAGGCAAAGAGTTATGAGCGATTATTCACAAAAATTAACACCAATATGTTGTCACGCCTACAGGGTAAACCGCGTATGGGAAGAAGCTTAAAAGCGGTGGGTGAATAGGTTAACTATTGAACCTCAAACCTTTTGTGGTTTGAAAGAAATCGAGCTAAAATCCAGGAAGATAGAACGAAAAAACCAACAGTGTGTAACTATTATGCAATCGAGATTAGCTAATAAAAATAACGACTGCTTGCCACGCCTACCAGATAAACCGCTTGGGGTAATGCTTTGAAAATCGTTGTACAGATGGAGTAATCATCTTAGAAAGGCTCATCAATGGTGTAGAAGAATCAGACTTAAAGCCACGGAGTTATAACACGAAATCCAACTTGGTGCAGCAAGTGCGAGATCGAGATACTCTAATAGAGCAGTCATCCTAATAGAGCAGTCACCCTGAAGAGAATTCAAGAGATCAGTTAGAAACAAGAAACCTGTATAGAGATCAGCTACACACAAGTCACCCTGTAGAGAGATCAGCTAGAAGAAGTTACCTTGTAGGGAGTTCATGCAACTATGGAAATGGATAGTTCAGCTAGAAAAAATCACCTTGTATAGAGTTCAGCTACAAAGAAACCACCATGTAGAGAGTTCAGCTACAAACAAATCGTCCTGTGGAGAGATCAATAGAAGAAGTTACCTTGCAGAGAGTTCAGCTACAAAGAAACCATCATGTAGAGAGTTCAGCTACAAACAAATCTCCCTGTAGAGAGATTAGCTAGAAGAAGTTACCTTGTAGAGAGTTCAGCTACAAAGAAACCATCATGTAGAGAGTTCAGCTACAAACAAATCTCCCTGTAGAGAGATCAGCTAGAAGAAGTTGCCTTGTAGAGAGTTCAGCTTCAAACAAATCACCCTGTAGAAAGATCAGCTAGAAGAGGTCACCTTGTAGAGAGTTCAGTTACAAAGAAACCACCATGTAGAGAGCTCAGCTACAAACTAGTGACTTTGTAGAGACATCAGCTAGAAGAAGTTACCTTGTAGAGAGTTCAGCTACAAAGAAACCATTCTTTAAAGAGCTCAGCTGCAAACAAATCACCTGTACAGAATTCAGCTACAAACAAATCACCCTGTAGAGAGATCAGCTAGAAGAAATTACTTTGGTGAGAGTTCAGCTACAAAGAAACCACCACCTAGAGAGTTCAGCTGCAAAGAAATCACCCTGTATAAAATTCTGCCACAAGCAAATTGCCCTGTAGAAAGATCAGTTAGAAGAAGTTACCTTGTAGATAGTTCAGCTACAAACAGATCTCCCTGTAGAGAGATCAGCTAGAAAAAATTACCTTGTACATAGTTCAGCTAGAAAGAAACCACCAAGTAGAGAGTTCAGCTGCAAACAAATCACCCTGTAGAAAATGCAGCCACAAACAAATTGCCCTGTAGAAAGATCAGTTAGAAGAAGTTACCTTTTAGAGAGTTCAGCTACAAAGAAACCACCTTGTAGAGAGATCAGCTAGAAGAAGTTACCTTGTAGATCGTTCAGCTACAAACAAATCACCCTGTAGAGAGATCAGCTAGTCTAAGAAGAAGTTATCTTGTAGAGAGTTCAACTACAAAGAAACCACCCTGTAGAGAGATCAGCTAGAAGAAGTTACCTTGTAGATCGTTCAGCTACAAACAAATCACCCTGTAGAGAGATCAGCTAGAAGAAGTTACCTTGTAGAGAGTTCAGCTACAAAGAAACCACCATGTAGAGAGTTCAGCTGCAAAGAAATCACCCTGTATAAAATTCTGCCACAGACAAATTGTCCTGTAGAAAGATCAGTTAGAAGAAGTTACCTTGTAGAGAGTTCAGCTACAAAGAAACCATTTTGTAAAGAGCTCAGCTGCAAACAAATCACCTGTACAGAATGCAGCTATGAACAAATCACCCTGTAGAGAGATCAGCTAGAAGAAGTTACCTTGTAGATATTTCAGCTACAAACAAATCTCCCTGTAGAGAGATCAGCTAGAAGAAATTACCTTGTAGAGAGTTCAGCTACAAAGAAACCACCATGTAGAGAGTTCAGCTGCAAAGAAATCACCCTGTAGAAAATTCTGCCAGAAACAAATTTCCCTGTAGAAACATCAGTTATAAGAAGTTACCTTTTAGAGAGTTCAGCTACAAAGAAACCATTCTGTAAAGAGTTCAGCTGCAAACAAATCACCTGAACAGAATTCAGCTACGAACATATCATCCTGTAGAGAGATCAGCTAGAAGAAGTTACCTTGTAGATAGTTCAGCTACAAACAAATCTCCCTGTAGAGAGATCAGCTAGAAGAAATTACCTTGTAGAGAGTTCAGCTACAAAGAAACCATCATTTAGAAAGTTCAGCTTCAAACAAATCACCTGTAGAGAGTTCAGCTACAAACAAATCTCCCTGTAGAGAGATCAGCTAGAAGAAGTTACCTTGTAGATAGTTCAGCTTCAAACAAATCTCCCTGTAGAGAGATCAGCTAGAAGAAATTACCTTGTAGAGAGTTCAGCTACAAAGAAACCATCATTTAGAAAGTTCAGCTTCAAACAAATCTCCCTGTAGAGAGATCAGCTAGAAGAAATTACCTTGTAGATAGTTCAGCTGCAAACAAATCTCCCTGTAGAGAGATCAGCTAGAAGAAATTACCTTGTAGAGAGTTCAGCTGCAAACAAATCTCCCTGTAGAGAGATCAGCTAGAAGAAGTTACCTTGTAGATAGTTCAGCTGCAAACAAATCTCCCTGTAGAGAGATCAGCTAGAAGAAATTACCTTGTAGATAGTTCAGCTGCAAACAAATCTCCCTGTAGAGAGATCAGCTAGAAGAAGTTACCTTGTAGATAGTTCAGCTGCAAACAAATCTCCCTGTAGAGAGATCAGCTAGAAGAAATTACCTTGTAGAGAGTTCAGCTACAAAGAAACCATCATTTAGAAAGTTCAGCTTCAAACAAATCTCCCTGTAGAGAGATCAGCTAGAAGAAGTCACCTTGTAGAAATTTCAGTTACAAAGAAACCACCATGTAGAGAGTTCAGCTACAAACTAGCCACCTTGTAGAGACATCAGCTAGAAAAGTTACCTTGTAGAGAGTTCAGCTACAAACAAATCTCCCTGTAGAGAGATCTGCTAGAAGAAATTACCTTGTAGAGAGTTCAGCTACAAAGAAACCATTCTGTAAAGAGCTCAGCTGTAAACAAATCACCTGTACAGAATTCAGCTCCAAACAAATCACCCTGTAGAGAGATCAGCTAGAAGATATTACCTTGTGGATAGTTCAGCTACAAACAAATCACCCTGTAGAAAGATCAGTTAGAAGAAGTTACCTTTTAGAGAGTTCAGCTACAAAGAAACCATTCTGTAAAGAGCTCAGCTGCAAACAAATCACCTGTACAGAATTCAGCTACAAACAAATCACCTGTAGAGAGTTCAGCTACAAACAAATCTCCCTGTAGAGAGATCAGCTAGAAGAAGTTACCTTGTAGAGAGTGAAGCTACAAACAAATCACCCTATTGAAAGATCAGCTAGAAGAAGTCACCTTGTAGAAAGTTCAGTTACAAAAAGAAACCACCATGTAGAGAGTTCAGCTACAAACTAGTCACCTTGTAGAGACATCAGCTAGAAAGGTTACCTTGTAGAGAGTTCAGCTACAAAGAAACTATTCTGTAAAGAGCTCAGCTGCAAACAAATCACCTGTACAGAATTCAGCTACAAACAAATCACCCTGTAGAGAGATCAGCTAGAAGAAATTACCTTGTAGATAGTTCAGCTACAAACAAATCACCCTGTAGAAAGATCAGTTAGAAGAAGTTACTTTGTAGAGAGTTCAGCTACAAAGAAACCGTAAAGAGCTCAGCTGTAAACAAATCATCTGTACAGAATTCAGCTACAAACAAATCACCCTGTAGAGAGATCAGCTAGAAGAAGTTACCTTGTAGATAGTTCAGCTACAAACAAATCACCCTGTAGAGAGATCAGCTAGAAGAAATTACCTTGTAGAGAGTTCAGCTACAAAGAAACCATCATGTAGAGAGTTCAGCTGCAAAGAAATCACCACTGCCCAAATTTCAAGGCAATAGCTCTTTCCAATCTGAAGTTATCAATTGTCAAAGTTGGCAAATTGGATGTGTGGAAGGCCCCTTTTCGCAAATCCGGTCACATATGTATTATATGTGACCGGATTTATGAAAAAGGGTCTTCCACACACATCCAATTCTATGAACTTGAATGACCATACCTTTGTGCTCAAAGAAGATACTAACCTGAAATTTTGTTCATGCATTAACCTATGTTGTTACTCATCACTGTCCAAATTTCAAGGCAATACTATTTTCCTATGTGACATTATGAACTGCCAAAGTTCGTAAATTGGATGTGTGTGGAAGACCCCTTTTCGCAAATCCGGTCACATATATATAATTTGTACATTTACTGATAAAATATTTAAAGTACATCTACTTCATCTTTTCTTCTTCCTGTAGTAAAGAAAAAAAACATAGGTTAAAAAATTCCCAAAGCTGGCCATAGGCCGGCTTTGGGGTATACAAATACAAAAAGAAATGAAATCTAATCCAAAACAGCCAAGCTGTAAAAAAAGTGTGCGGCCCTCAGAAAGGCTATGGTGAAAAAAGATGTGAAATCCAAGGTGGCGGCCAAGAAATGGCTGTGATGGTAGGTTAATGGTAAAAATTTTAATAACGACAATTCAGGTGAATTTTTGTGCTGCTTCACAAAATTTACCTGAATTGTCATTATTAAAATTTTTACCATTAACCTACCATCACAGCCATTTCTTGGCCGCCACCTTGGATTTCACATCTTTTTTCACCATAGCCTTTCTGAGGGCCGCACACTTTTTTTACAGCTTGGCTGTTTTGGATTAGATATTATATACTTCACTGACACCAATTTACTATATAGTACTAAACTGTTAAATGTATAGGTCAACTGCTATTGACCACAGCTCCGTTAAGGGTCACACCATAGAAACATTGATATAAATCATGATCCTTTGATATGTATGTGTTTACACTACCAAACATGGCAACAAGTGTTTATTGAGCTTCACTGTTAGATTATAAGATGACAGTCCTGACTGTCTTTTAAGGGACAATCCTAGAATTAACCCTTAAAAGACAGTCAGGACTGGGATTTGAGGGATGGGTGGTTGTAGCTAAGAAACTTGAGACATTCTAAGATATCCCATGTGTCTTGGGACAAAAGACACTAGGGACGATACTTGAATAATACCTAAAAGGCCAGCCAGAACTGTGAGCTAGGACACTTGAGACATTCTACTGTATTCCATGTGTCTCAGAACAAAAGACATGCAGTACATGCCAGGTGTCCTTTAGGTCATTTAGGACACTAAGACATCAAACTGATTCTCTAATACATAAAAAGGATAAAGGAAATCAAGAAATTCTGTGGCAATCCTAGACATTTATGCAATGGGTCCAAGGTTCAATTGGACCTTTGTAGGTAGTAGCCTACATCTTTTGTTGTCCTGGTTACTAAAGGGGAATAACC
The DNA here is from genome assembly GCF_963678975.1 of Dysidea avara. Taxonomy (NCBI): domain Eukaryota; kingdom Metazoa; phylum Porifera; class Demospongiae; order Dictyoceratida; family Dysideidae; genus Dysidea; species Dysidea avara. The sequence goes on from NC_089280.1 coordinate 1,030,976, forward strand.
TATGTGCTGTGATCATGTGATTTGCTATTCCTATAGGACATCAGTCCATTCATTACCAATAGATGAGTCATTGTTTGAACAGCAAACTACTGTAAACTTGGAGCAGCCACACCCATCTAATGAGGTGCAGCCACAGTCACAAAATCAACTATACCATAGTGGTCAAGTTCAGTCTTATCAAACTAATCAAGATAAACCACGTCCATCTGATCAGGATCAACCACACCCACTTAACGGTAACTGATATATGAAGCATATAGGCAGTAATAATAAGGTTGATAAGCTGTCTGTCATTCTTCAGGCAACCAAAACATGTATTAACATGGGACTTTGATAAAGCTAATTGCTAATCACCTGGCAACTACAAGTTTGTTGTTGTGGATCAGTATTCTGGTATTGCTTCACAACATGTGGGACTGTTAGGACAGTATATGGCATAATGTTTGATTGGTAGAAGGCAGGCCAACTGGATGTGTGTTGGTTTTGTCCTGTCTGCGAGAAGAAATTCACTCTCTTTCATACCTTCAGTTATTCCTGATGTTAACTACGTACCGTAATTTGGTTTATTTTCATGCAATAAATTTTTGTGATAAAAGTTTTCATTGTAAAAATATTTTCGTATGATTTACGTGAATGACTGTTCTATTAGAGTGGTTTGATCTTGTATAAAATTTTCGTGCAAGAAATTTTCATACAAGTTTTTGCATACAAAAATTATTTTACAACAAAAAAAGCAAATTACGGTACATGCCTATTGTCATGTAGTTAACATAAAGAAGAATTACCTTTATAATGTATGCAAGTAGTTAACATGTACTAGTCATTATCCCACTAGGGACCTACAAAGAAGTCTATTGTGTAGCAGGGAGTCATATAGACTGCAAGCTCTTTGTGGATCAAGTCACCACCTGGTGTGGGATTAAACATAGTTTTAGTATCATGTTTCTTACTCCCTGCCACACGGACTTTCTTTGTAGTTCCCTAGTGGGATAGTAACTAGTAAATGTTACTGGATCTGCAAAAACCCGACACAATGTTGCATTTTTAAAATTCTTTATTTATAATCTACTTAGCCAAGTGTATGCTTTGGCCAAGTTTCAGTCTTGTATGCCAACAACTTTTGGAGTTACAGCACTACAAAGTAGCAACAACAGAAAGATGGATTTGTACAGCAAGTATTTTGGGAAAATAAATTACAGGTGCTTGCAATAACGGTTGTAACTTACAAAAGCAATGCAGTACAGATTTGTAACTCGCACCATTGGGGAGTCCATTATTAGGTAAGTTTTCCTTCTATCACCTTTCTTCACTACATACAGAGATGAAATCAGTGAAGAAAAGATCGATTGTGTATGATCGCTTCGACATGACAAACAAATGCCCATAACTCACATGTCCTTTAGTCTACTGCTATGAAATAAACATTTTCAAACTCCCCTTGAGTATTCAAATAAGGTGATATCCAGGTTTTTGTCATTACACCCTTTCTTCACAAAGAACAAAGCGTTAAAAAATTTTAGGAATTTTTTTCCATTTATACCAATATTTTACCCACTGCAATCAATAGTCTATACTGAAAATTTATCATTATGTCTGGTTTTGCAGATCCGGTCACAAATATTAACTACTTGCCTATGTTTTAAAATTAATTAACCTTGGTGCCAAAAAGCACCTCAGTAGATGGTGTGCACCTCTGTGTTAAGTTAATCTCAAATTATTACTTTTACAGTAGCTGTACTGCAAATAGTGCTCACCTTAAATATTTAATGTACAATTTCTTATTAAACCAAGTGCACAGCCACAGCTGGCCAAAGGCTGGCTGTGGACGCACGCCTAATTTACTGAATTGGTTTGGCAAAACTGTGTGTTTGTGTGTCTGTCCAACACCCACTCGAGCAAGAAGGCTTTGAGCTACAGAAAATATACCTTCATTCAATGAATAAAGGTTGTTGGTGTACTGTATTAAAGCTCAATTTTCTATTTATATGAAGGGGGTGTGACCGGTAACTGAAACAGTTTAGTAGGGACCTGTAACAGTCACATACGTGATGACTAACAAAACAATGTAACAGGCTTTGTAGGCTACCAGAAATAATGGCACATCTTCTTGAGTTGAAAGGGGCGTAACCCCTTTGTATGCGATGGAAAATTAAGAGCAGCCGTGAGGGCTTTGTGTAGAGAATTTGTGTATGATAACATGTTAAACAAACTATAAAAACAGTTAAGAAGATACTTCTGTGTGTAATTTGTGATTTAAAGTGGTTTGCTTTCCTTAGCGATGTATAGCAATGTAATTGATGAATTGCAAAATAATTGAAATACATTTAATTTTAATGTACTGCATATGTTGTTAAAAAACAAAGCAAGAAACAAACCTTGTGTAGTTAATTTATAAAGAGTTGATTAATTCAAGGGATAGTATTTACTGTCCGCTTGGTTCACATCATCAACTTGTCATACAGTATGATAGTACTGTATAGTAGGGACCACAAAGGAGTAGGTGTGGCCAATGAAATAGCATCACCCAAATTCAATTTCCCCTGACGACAATGAGGCAGTATTGGTTAGGTAAAACTAAGCCCAAACAAGCTTTCAGATCGACGCTTTCAACAAGTTGCTACAGAATTTAAAAAAATATTTAACGGAATTTTCTACTGACTGAGTAGCTGACTGACTGAGTAAGTAAAAACTGACTGAGTGATGCCTTCAGACAAGCATAACTTGATAAAGGCTACGGGCTTCATCATTTTTTCATAGTTTGACGTCGCTTTGCTGCAAGAGGTGCCTTTTGGCATGTACGTACAATGTATTCTTCATGGACTTACCAGTGTCCTCCTTTGTGTACCAATCATCTTTGTTGACAGCTAAAAGTGTCAATTTGGCGATAGCACGTGATGGCTTCCCTTTGTATCAAAAATTGTCCATATTTTTCATAATGACTATTTTGATTGCAGAGGTGCTTTTTGAATGTTTGTTGATTCGTACTGCTGTGTAACGGGTTGAACATAGTCAACAACGAAGCTTCACTTTTTAGACGATAATTAATATAAATGGGGTGCACGGCACCATTTCTTTCAGTGTGCATGGATTGCAGAGGTGTTTTTTGAACAGTTCTTGATCTGAAATGCTGTGTAACGGGTTGAACATAGCTAACAACGAAGCGCAATGGATACTTCACTTTTCAGACAGTAATTGATATAGGGGTGCGCGGCCCCATTTCCAGATGCAGTATGCGTAGGATCACCAGTCATAATAATTGTTTACAAAAAAGTTAACAAACAAGTACACAGAAAAATTTTGGAATTTTCATCTAGAGTAGGGACCATAGCACATCGATAAAAGGACTGAAACAAGTTGGAGTAGTACATGATATTAAATCACAGTAAAACAAGTTATATCTAGGGATGAGTCTATTTTGCTATTTTTTCCAACTATTTTTCTTTCCAGCAATTCTTTTATTTCTTACCTATTTTGCTCGAAATTTTTCTGTTTTGCTGAGCATCAGTAAAAATTAATTGCAGTATCTCTAGCTTACAAGCATGTGTGACTGCTCTATTAGAATATTTCGTACATAGTGACTGCTCTATTAGAGTATCTCGATCTTTAGTCACCATTTCCTATGAGCATATGTTGTCCTAATACTATGCGTGACTGTTCTGTTAGAGTATCTCAATCTTTTTCATACAAAATTTAAGTTGCCTTTCCTTGGTGCCAATTTTTTTCCAGCATTTTGCTGTTTGCTTTTACCAATATAGTTTTCCAAAAAATTGCCAGCAAAATTGGCGTATCCCTAATATCTCTACTGTGTTCAAGATACCATAGTAAAAATGCACAGTAGGGACAAAACACTTCTTATTGTTTTACTGTAATTTAATATCATGCACTACTCCAACTTGTTTCAGTACTTTTATAGATATGCTATGGTCCGTACCAGCGTTGAAACCGGGTCGGGTCATCCGGGTCAAGTCTTGCAGCAGGATAAGTACTTTTGCGAGCCACACCCACTTCAATATGTCAGGGAAATTGTAATACTGGGTATGCACGAAGCCACACCCAATTGCTGTCTGTAAACTCGCAGTAGCTACGTGGAACCAAAACCCACTGACTGACTTTGAATTATAAACTTACCGGCTTAGTTATCACATAGCTACTCGTTTCCTCAACACGAATTGAACGCTCAAAATGTAGTCTCGCTCGCTCAAGACTACCCAAAACCATAGATTATAGACACGCTGAAACACACCTCTTATCACACACCTCGGCTTTAATTAATCCGGATCAATCCAAGTCACATCCGGATCAAATCCGGGTCTGACCCGGTTTCAACACTGGTCCGTACTCTAGTTGAAAATTCTAAATTATTCTGTGTGCTTGTTTCTTATTGCTGACACCGACTGAAGCCTTAAAAGTTACACACTACTTTTGCCTCATTACACCTTGTACCACTTGTATGTTACATATGGAGTACAATTAACACTTAAAGGGTTCCAGCAATAAAAGGTAGTGACATGAGATAACATAGCTATGTGGGATAACCCCTACATCAGTACAATCCGTTCAATGCCTAAGTAGGGATTTTCCCACATGGCTATGTTGTATTAGCTACCATCATTTATATTTCACTACTTTTTATTGCTGGAACCATGTTAATAGATTTTTAATTGTACTAGTTTGTTAACTAGCATAGCTATATTGTACACGTGTGGCTGTGACTGCTTTATTAGAGTATCTTGATCTCCCTGCTTGTCTCAAATGAACAACATAATAAAGGAAGAGTTGTAGTTTACCATGTCTAGTTTTCTACAGCAAAACCACAGTTGATTGCAGATCATTAAGGGGTGTGGTCGCTGCTTTCTCTGATCATCATTAAGGGCGTGGTGGTGTGTATGATCATGTAATTGTTTTATAAGTGAAGTTAAATGTATCTGCTCCACTTACAGTAGCTTAAGCACTTCACATAGTTTTGTGGTGTCTAAATACACTCCTCTAAGGCAATTGTCAATACGGAATCTTATCACCTTGGTGATGGTTTCCTTGCATGAAGAAGAAGACAATCATGTAATTGAAGATGAAAGAGTGTAGAAGGCAGACACTCGTTGGAACCAGAGAAAGTACATGCCATCTGTGAGTTAGTGAGGCGTGACGAGCGCCACCCAAAATGTTGTCATTAAAAATGTCATACTAAATTAAAATAGTCTTAGTGCATCTAACTTGTAATCCAGCATTAAAACAAGAACTTCCACAGATGGTCAGATATTATCTTTTAAATAGTCAAAACCCATGTGTCTTCCTGACCAGTCACAAGGCTAGAGGCCAAACAAAGCAGCACATGGCTGCCATTTTTTGGGGGACCCTACTTACTAAACAGTACTACCATACTGTTTGAGGACATGAATGGTGCTGATCTTTAACGCTTCATTTCCAGTACATTAAATACATTGTTGTGGTTAATGTGGAATCCTAGATGTAGAAACTGGGTGTAAACCTCCTAGAGGTGTTGTAGTGTACCATATTGTGTAATATAGTCAAGTGTGTTAAAATGATCCTTACTGCTACAGATGACAACAGGCCAGTCAGTCCTGTTACTCCACTGGATGGAATACAAGCTGTAATACAGTGCCTGGAGGCTGTACTGGAAGAAGAGCAATCAGAGTCCGACTCCTAATAGTGCACACCATTACATCATTGTACAGATAAGCTGAATTTGATGTTGTGTCCTCTGTACCTTAGAGAGTGTGTGCATGTGTTTGTGTTCTTCTTGTACTTGTCACTACCAGAGTGTTGTCTGTGTAGTTGCTATCATATGTGTAACTGCTTTCATACACTTCAAACAAAGTACTTATATGATCTTAGTTAAACATATTGGCTCTATATACGGCACAACACTATCTGTTGATCTTAAAGTAAATACGGTTAGGGGCGGATATGTAGGGGGGCTTACCCCCCATATCTCACAATTCACATGCATTATGAACCGCAAAAGTGACATTACAAAGTACAAAATTATAGCTGAACTTATGTTTTACTATGCCTAATCCATGACACATTGACTTGCTCGACCAAAACTTCCATTAAAGTGTAATCAAGTGCCCTTCGCATCTCATGACATCATAGTTTAGCACCTGCTCTGCAGATGGCATGGCAAAAAGGCAAACGTCTTTCACAGAGTATGGATGGGTAAAAGATGGAACATCAAAGAGAGTGAGTGAAAACTTGCCACCAAATTAAATTTTAGAGTACTAATTTCTCAAACTTTCCTGGGGGGCATGCCCCAACCCCCCCTTAGATAGCTCATGCTTTGCACTTCGCCAAGTGTGCTCCACACACTGTGAAGTCATTTCTACCAGTGGGCCCCCCCTTAGCAAAATCCTATAGATCCTCGCCTGGAGCCCATCCCAATTTTTGATAGCTGTCTCCACCCTCTGACAGTATTATGTACAGAACTCAGAATTGAGTATAGTACATTTAAACCTTATTAAACTAATTGTGCAATTTTCTAAATATATTTGAAGTCATGTTTAGGTACATTAACAACATGTGTTAGCATGAAGAAGAGGGAGAGGAGGAGTATCTTACTGCCAGCTGTATATATCTCATGTTATGACCAAGGGTGGATGTAGATCCAATACTAATAATAGAGTTGTCCAGTTCAGGTGGTTTAACATTGTTGGGACACTAGTTGTTCTGTTGAAGTTGTTATACACAAACCTCATTGAAGAGCTGAGTGTCCATTCATTTAAATTAGCTATCATCACTGACCAGATGTGGGGGCCAGACATTAATTTTGAAGTATAGACTGGATTTATTCTAAATCATGATCATGTACTTCACAGAAATTTGAAATTGATTAAGGTTTCCTGAAATTGGCTTAATTTTGTTGGTGACTCCAAGGTATTAAATTTGGCACTATCGTAATCTAGTATTAAAGTGGGGGAGTATACTACACCTGATGGTCTGCAGTTGGGTGGGGCTAGCTAACCTGCAGGGGATAGTAGAGGTATATATGTGTCTGGTAGGCTCAACTGGGACACCATACAATCCTGATAGTTATTAATAGTCATTGTAGCAAATCTTCACCTGTAGACAATTCTGTTTGGTTGGTGATGATTAGAATTCAGTCACATCACCACTCAACAAACATCAAGATTGAGTGACCCTATTACAGCAATATTCAGTAACAACTATTAAGGCTGTGGCCACAGCTCAACTTTAACATGGTAGCTATAGGTGATCACAGCAGCAGGGGAGGGGGGTACCCCAAGATACTTAACATTTTCATATTTTATCTCCTCAAAATTAGTGTTGTTTTAGTTATAACTAGCTAAAACTAAAGTGATTTTATGAGGATTTACTTTTATCTGAAACAAGTTTTTAGAATTTTTGAAAAGACTAAAAGTACCTCAATTTTTGCATTGAAACTTATAAAAAATACTTAATGTTTACAAAAACTATGTGCACTGTATTATACTTGCATTTGATAAAGAATCACATAGGTAGCTACTACGTTCATTATTGAAACATGGTGGATTGAAAAAGAATGTAACTGTGCAACAAATTATGACAAAAATATCACTGCTGCACACATGCAGCTCCAGCGGCGGATCTAGGAATTTATAAAGAAGTTTTCCTGAGGGGCATTCCCCAGACTCCCTTAGCATGGTGAGTGTGCTTTATCCATGTCAGTATATGTGTCCACCTTCTAAGTTTTGAAATTTAGATGCTCTGAGCCTGCATTTGGTAACAATTTTAGAGTGAAATTATCTGTAAAATAATTGCACATCACTTATTATAGGCACACACCACAATAATTAATTAAAATACTCAACTGTTGCATCATCATTTAAAGGGGATTTCTATGGAAACCTTGAAACCCTCTAAATCCATCACTGCCCCCTTAAATTTGAACTCATGGGGATGCAGCAGGAATACCACACTATGGAAAAATAGATGGGATCAAGACAGGACAGTGTAGGTGGAATAAGGTGCCCACACCTTCACCTGTGAGACATCTCCTGTGGGATGAAACTACCTTGAAATTATTGTCTGAAAGTAGTGATGTTACCAATTTGATTGTTCTATTAGAGTGTTTGAGCAACTGCTCTTTTACCCCTCACCCAGAATCTAGTTACCTACATAAGACGGAGTGACGTTCGGTGCCCTATGTAACCTGCCAGCCTATAATATCAAACAATCATTGGTAACCCATAGAGGTGGTTCATCCGAATCCCCTTGCTATGGGCCTGTAGCTAAAATCATTCTCACATTCAATTTCAGGGGTTTAATGATAAAAAATTTCTTAGGTGGCATGTACATGGTAGGAAGTTTACTATAAACATACAACATTGAGATAATCATAACAGAGTAGTAACCCTACAGGTGTTGTGTTGAAGTCATTCTCAAAATTCGAATATCAAAAATTTCCTGGAAGTTAGCATGCTTTAATTTGCATCATTAATGTGGCATACCTTTCCACCAAACAAGCTTTAGGAATAACATTACCAAGTCTGGCTATGTTTGTGTTAGATGTTTTGTAAGTCGTACACCTCACCTTATTTTAACATTATTAGATGTATAAGTATACTTGTAATGATTAATGTATTAACATTCAGCAAAAGTGTGTGTTTTCAATTTGGAAGGAGTGTCTGTGGCGCTAACTACTACATTCATACTAGAATCCACTCACACCAACTCATCGCTAGACCAACGCCACATGACCATTCAAATCCCCTCCTAGCACTGATATTCCTGGGTGTTTGCAAGTCGAGGCTTGGTCAGGGTTTACATCTCCAGTACTTCCCCAGTAGGTGAGGAATTGTAATTTTCAGTAATGCAAATTCCCACCTCAGCCTGTATTAGTGGTAGTCGGGGATTACATTGATGGGTGCATAATTCACCTTTTCTGTGGAACAACATACCTGCACCTGTCTTACAGATAACCAATATCAATCCATTCCGTGCTGCCCTCAAACGATTTCTTTTTTAACTGTTTTGTATTTCTTTTGTATTAGTGTATTGTTCTTGTATCCTTTGTTCTGTTGTTTGTATGTACTTGTGGGGAGCCAAAAATTGATAATAATAATAATATAACTAGGGGTATGGTACAGTTTAAACCCCATGCACACTAGTCCAGCCCTGCCGACCCTCATGGATTTACTGTGAGTCTCATGATTTCACTATCAAGCTCAAGGTCTCACAAGCAGTAGCTCTAAACTCACGATTTCTAGTTCTCACGGATCATCACCATTAGTCATCTAGTGTCTAAACTGAAGTCTGCAGCAATGCAATGAGCCAAGGAAGATAGATTGTGTCATACACAACACTCTCGAACAGACTAATCTCACATGCCAGATGGTTTGTGTGGGGACGGAAAATAACCCACACCAACTACATATTGATGACCAGCAATAAATCCATTAAATCTTTCATTGCAAAAGCTTCATGAGACAACAATAGATGCTAAAATACGGCTAATTGGTGATTTTCAATGCTCCCTGCATTGACTGGGAATCTATGTCTCTTTCCATAAACAGGACACATGTTGCTACCCACTCTGCTCTCATTGATGTAATGCAGGAACATGGATTAGAACAAATAGTTAACCAACCAACCTGACATCAAAATATACTTTATCTGTTTTTCCTGAATCACCCCAATGACAAGTACACTGTTGACATCTTACCTGGCCTTGGTGATCATGATAATATTGTTTGCGTCAATATCCAAGTGCAACACAATAAATAAGCAGAGCTATAGAGAAATCTACCTGTATCATAGAGCCAACTGGGATTCTATAAAGCAAGATATAATTTCCTTAATGAATAGTCCTGATTTTAGCTCTCCTAATAACAGATCCGTAGATGAGCTCTGGATGAAATTCAAGGATACTGTTTTGCACAGTATGAGGTCACATATACCACACAAGTTTACCAGAACACATTGTGACTTGCCATGGCTAACCTCTACTATAAGAAAACAAATAAAGAAACATAACAAACTATATCACCAATACAAGGCATCTCTCTCACCAGAAACACATAGTAGATTTTTGACATTGAAACATGACATCCAACGGCAAATGAGACAATCGCACAATGCTCCATTTCTAAACTCATTACAAATTCAGAAGATGGAACCTCTTCAATAAATTCAAAGAAATTTTGGAGTTTTATTAAAAAGCTGAAGAAGGATATAATAATGGAGTACAGGCTCTTAAAGCCAATAATAAAGTTATTACTAATAGCAAAGAAAAGGCAAATGTTTTTAACTCACACTTTAAATCAGTATTCACCAATGAACCAGATTATATACCTGACAAAGGTCCCAGCCCACATCCAGTCATGGAGGATATCAATGTAACCACTTCTGGTATAATTAAATTACTTCAAAACTTGGATGTTCACAAAGCTTCAGGTCCAGATGAAATAAGTACAAGACTTTTAAAGGAAACTGTAGAAGTCACAGCCCCTGTCTTAAAGTTAATATTTGAGAAATCACTGGACACAGGTGAGGTCCCCTATGATTGGAGAGTGGCTAACATGGCACCTATTTACAAGAAGGGGGAACGATTAGCTCCTCAAAACTACCGTCCAATCTCGCTCACGTCTACAGTTAGTAAAGTCCTAGAACACATCATATCCTCCCATCTATTGAAACATTTAGAAAGTAACAATTTACTCCATGAGTCCCAACATGGCTTCCAACACGACAGGTCCTGTGAAACACAGTTAGTGTCATTGGTTAATGACCTAGCCAAAAGCTATGATAGTGGAAAGCAGACTGATGTCATATTAATGGATATTGCTAAAGCTTCTGACACAGTACCCCACAGCAGATTAAGACACAAGCTACAATGGTACGGTATTGTTGGTAATATCTATCAATGGATTTCTTCTTTAAGAGATCGTTACCAACGAGTGACTATATATTGATAATGTTTCGTCTGATTTGGTAGCTGTAACATCCGGTGTCCCTCAGGGAACTGTATTGGGCCCTATACTATTTATAATCTACATGAATGATGTTGTTGACAACATAAAGCACAGTAAAATCCGCCTCTTTGCGGATAACATTATATTATATAAGGAGATCATGTCAGTAAGTGATATACAACTCCAAGAAGACTTGCAATCTTTACAATTATGGGAAATACCTGGCTACTTAAATTTAGCATACCTAAATGTCATGTCTTAAGAGTCACTAGAGCCACAAAACACAAGATAATATCTGACTATTACCTGCACGACACTCCATTACAAATAGTTGAGAATCAAGACACACGGTAGTGTGTCGTGCGGCCCAAGAAGCCGGCGCGTAACACCCGTGAGTATATTGACAGGAAGAAAGAAAACGCAATTTTCGCACCTCCGTAGCTCTGTGCTTCCTTGATGAAACAAGACGATTTTTGCTGTGGACATTCCCTCCAACTGCAGCACTCCACATTCCAAATTTGAGCGAAATCGCTTCGCGCGTTCCCGAGATATGCGACTTCAAAAATTGGCTCAGTTTCTTCGTTTTTTTTTTTTCTTCTTATTTTTCTTTTTCTTGTCGCACACTTACAAAAACTGCTATAAAACGCGAACGCGTTATCCGATTGCCTTGAAATTTGGCACACAGAAGGGGAATATAAAGGCGCATCTCGGTACCAACTTTGGCTGGAATACGATAAACAGGCAAAGAGTTATGAGCGATTATTAACGAAAAATAACACCAATATGTTGTCACGCCTACAGGGTAAACCGCGTATGGGAAGAAGCTGAAAATCGGTGGGTGAATAGGTTAACTATTGAACCTCAAACCTTTTGTGGTTTGAAAGAAATCGAGCTAAAAACCAGGAAGTTAGAACGAAAAAACCAACAGTGTGTAACAATTACGCAATCGAGATCAGCTAATAAAAAAACGACTGCTTGCCACGCCTACCAGATAAACCGCTTAGGGTAATGCTTTGAAAATCGTTGTACAGATGGAGTAATCATCTTAGAAAGGCTCATCAATGGTGTAGAAGAATCAGACTTAAAGCCACGGAGTTATAACACGAAATCCAACTTGGTGCGGCAAGTGCGAGATCGAGATACTCTAATAGAGCAGTCATCCTAATAGAGCAGTCACCCTGAAGAGAATTCAAGAGATCAGCTAGAAATAAGAAACCTGTATAGACATCAGCTACACACAAGTCACCCTGTAGAGAGATCAGCTAGAAGAAGTTACCTTGTAGGGAGTTCATGCAACTATGGAAAGAGATAGTTCAGCTAGAAAAAATCACCTTGTAGAGTTCAGCTACAAAGAAACCACCATGTAGAGAGTTCAGCTACAAACAAATCGCCCTGTGGAGAGATCAATAGAAGAAGTTACCTTGCAAAGAGTTCAGCTACAAAGAAACCATCATGTAGAGAGTTCAGATACAAACAAATCTCCCTGTAGAGAGATTAATTAGCTAGAAAGAAGTTACCTTGTAGAGAGTTCAGCTACAAAGAAACCATCATGTAGAGAGTTCAGCTACAAACAAATCTCCCTGTAGAGAGATCAGCTAGAAGAAGTTACCTTGTAGAGAGTTCGGTTTCAAACAAATCACACTGTAGAAAGATCAGCTAGAAGAGGTCACCTTGTAGAGAGTTCAGTTACAAAAAAACCACCATGTAGAGAGCTCAGCTACAAACTAGTGACCTTGTAGAGACATCAGCTAGAAGAAGTTACCTTGTAGAGAGTTCAGCTACAAAGAAACCATTCTTTAAAGAGCTCAGCTGCAAACAAATCACCTGTAAAGAATTCAGCTACAAATAAATCACCCTGTAGAAAGATGAGCTACAAAAAGTTACCTTGTAGAGAGTTCAGTTACAAAGAAACCACCATGTAGAGAATTCAGCTACAAACTAGTGACCCTGTAAAGACATCAGCTAGAAGAAGTTACCTTGAGAGAGTTCAGCTACAAAGAAACCATTATTTAAAGAGCTCAGCTGCAAACAAATCACCTATACAGAATTCAGCTACAAACAAATCACCATGTAGAGAGATCAGCTAGAAGAAATTAACTTGTAGAGAGTTCAGCTACAAAGAAACCATCATTTAGAGAGTTCAGCTTCAAACAAATCACCTGTAGAGAGTTCAGCTACAAACAAATCTCCCTGTAGAGAGATCAGCTAGAAGAAGTTACTTTGTAGATCGTTCAGCTACAAACAAATCACCCTGTAGAGAGATCAGCTAGAAGAAGTTACCTTGTAGAGAGTGAAGCTACAAACAAATCACCCTATTGAAAGATCAGCTAGAAGAAATCACCCTGAATAAAATTCTGCCACGAACAAATTGCCCTGTAGAAAGATCAGTTAGAAGAAGTTACCTTGTAGAGAGTTCAGCTATAAAGAAACCATTCTGTAAAGAGCTCAGCTGCAAACAAATCACCTGTACAGAATTCAGCTACAAACAAATCACCCTGTAGAGAGATCAGCTAGAAGAAATTACTTTGTAGAGAGTTCAGCTACAAAGAAACCACCGTGTAGAGAGTTCAGCTGCAAACAAATCACCCTGTAGAAATACAGCCACAAACAAATTGCCCTGTAGAAAGATCAGTTAGAAGAAGTTACCTTTTAGAGAGTTCAGCTACAAAGAAACCACCCTGTAGAGAGATTAGCTAGAAGAAGTTACCTTGTAGATCGTTCAGCTACAAACAAATCACCCTGTAGAGAGATCAGCTAGAAGAAGTTACCTTGTAGAGAGTTCAGCTACAAAGAAACCACCATGTAGAGAGTTCAGCTGCAAAGAAATCACCCTGTAGAAAATTCTGCCAAAAACAAATTGCCCTGTAGAAAGATCAGTTAGAAGAAGTTACCTTTTAGAGAGTTCAGCTACAAAGAAACCATTCTGTAAAGAGCTCAGCTGCAAACAAATCACCTGTACAGAATTCATCTACAAACAAATCACCCTGTAGAGAGATCAGCTAGAAGAAGTTACTTTGTAGAGAGTTCAGCTACAAAGAAACCATCATTTAGAGAGTTCAGCTTCAAACAAATCACCTGTAGAGAGTTCAGCTACAAACAAATCTCCCTGTAGAGAGATCAGCTAGAAGAAGTTACCTTGTAGATCGTTCAGCTACAAACAAATCACCCTGTAGAGAGATCAGCTAGAAGAAGTTACCTTGTAGAGAGTGAAGCTACAAACAAATCACCCTATTGAAAGATCAGCTAGAAGAAGTCAACTTGTAGAAAGTTCAGTTACAAAGAAACCACCATGTAGAGAGTTCAGCTACAAACTAGCCACCTTGTAGAGACATCAGCTAGAAAAGTTACCTTGTAGAGAGTTCAGCTACAAAGAAACCATTCTGTAAAGAGCTCAGCTGCAAACAAATCACCTGTACAGAATTCAGCTACAAACAAATCACCCTGTAGAGAGATCAGCTAGAAGAAATTACCTTGTAGATAGTTCAGCTACAAACAAATCTCCCTATAGAGAGATCAGCTAGAAGAAATTACCTTGTAGAGAGTTCAGCTACAAAGAAACCATTCTGTAAAGAGCTCAGCTGCAAAACAAATCACCTGTACAGAATTCAGCTACAAACAAATCACCCTGTAGAGAGATCAGCTAGAAGATATACCTTGTAGATAGTTCAGCTACAAACAAATCACCCTGTAGAAAGATCAGTTAGAAGAAGTTACCTTTTAGAGAGTTCAGCTACAAAGAAACCATTTTGTAAAGAGCTCAGCTGCAAACAAATCACCTGCACAGAATTCAGCTACAAACAAATCACCCTGTAGAGAGATCAGCTAGAAGAAATTACCTTGTAGATAGTTCAGCTACAAACAAATCACGCTGTAGAAAGATCAGTTAGAAGAAGTTACTTTGTAGAGAGTTCAGCTACAAAGAAACCATTTTGTAAAGAGCTCAGCTGCAAACACATCGCCTGTACAGAATTCAGCTACGAACAAATCACCCTGTAGAGAGATCAGCTAGAAGAAGTTACCTTGTAGATAGTTCAGCTACAAACAAATCTCCCTGTAGAGAGATCAGCTAGAAGAAATTGCCTTGTAGAGAGTTCAGCTACAAAGAAACCATCATGTGGAGAGTTCAGCTGCAAAGAAATCACCACTGCCCAAATTTCAAGGCAATAGCTCTTTCCAATCTGAAGTTATCAATTGTCAAAGTTGGCAAATTGGATGTGTGTGGAAGGCCCCTTTTTGCAAATCCGGTCACATATGTATTATATATATAATTTGTACATTTACTGATAAAATATTTAAAGTATATCTACTTCATCTTTACTTCTTCCTGTAGTAAAGAAAAAAAACATAGGTTAAAAAAGTCCCAAAGCTGGCCATAGGCCGGCCTTGGGGTATACAAATGCAAAAAGAAATGAAATCTAATCCAAAACAGCCAAGCTGTAAAAAAAGTGTGCGGCCCTCAGAAAGGCTATGGTGAAAAAAGATGTGAAATCCAAGGTGGCGGCCAAGAAATGGCTGTGATGGTAGGTTAATGGTAAAAATTTTAATAACGACAATTCAGGTGAATTTTTGTGCCGCTTCACAAAATTTACCTGAATTGTCATTATTAAAATTTTTACCATTAACCTACCATCACAGCCATTTCTTGGCCGCCACCTTGGATTTCACATCTTTTTTCACCATAGCCTTTCTGAGGGCCGCACACTTTTTTTACAGCTTGGCTGTTTTGGATTAGATTGTAAGTACCTGGGCATTACTATACAATCAGATCTTAAGTGGTCCAAACATACACAATATTACTGTTAAAGCCAGCCGTACCTTAATTGTCCTTCCTAAGAAGCAATCTTAAATTAAATAAACAACATCTTAAAGAAACTGCCTATTTTTCCTTAGTCCGACCACAATTAGAATATGCAAGTATCATTTGGTCGCCATGGCAAAGAAGAGACATAGAGAAGTTAGAGAAGATTAATCGAAGAACTGCAAGGTTTGTTGCAAACAATTTTTATTGTACTAGCAGTGTATCAAGTATAATTCATCAACTTCAGTGGCAACAACTAGAAACCCGTAGACATAACTTCCGTTTGTGCTTCCATCATTCATAACTTGACATGTGTCCCACTCAGTGACATCATTTCATCTAATACCACAACAACAGCAGAATCCACCATCACAAGAAGATTTCACATGAATAATATTTTAGTTCCATTTGCAAGAACAGACACTTATCAGCACTCGTTCGGACCTAATGCTTGTAATATCTGGAATAACTTACTTACCTAATCACATCAAGGAAATTACCTCTATTGAACAATTTAAGAATCAGATTAATCAATTGTAATTGCATAACCCCCCCGTGTAAAGTCTTCGCTTGCGAAGTTGACACAGTAATAATAATAAATAAATTGACTGGCATGCAAGACCACAAATAAACATCCAAAGTTGCTGTGTCATTTCTTTCCAGGGCATATCCCTGGGTGTTCCCCCGGGCTAACTTGATTATGGTACAACTATAAATGTTAGGCAACAAATTTAATAGAAATGCAATCACATGATTATAAGCAGGAAAACAGTGGGGATTGAGATAAAGTCGTGAAATACTGGCTTTGAACCTTTTACTTAACGCTAGTGAAATGGACATGCAGTGACTGGACTTGAGTTTACAAGATCAGAACTCAAGAGGTGAGCCTACTTCATTGAAGGTGAAAGTGCTTAACTAGCTAGAGTGACACCATGAGCACTTTCACCCAGCTATACAGCATGTTTTAGGTATGTAGCATGTGTTTAGTATGAATTTCATTCATCAGTCTCTAAGTAGAAATTGATATTTCTCAATCCATATCATCACGTGATATTGTAAGTGCCTTGTGCTTTCAAATTATTAGTGATTGAGTAATGGCTTATAGTCTGAACATAACTATTTAGCTGGAGAAGTGAGAAGACTCCTGCGTACACTTGCTGTAGGTCTAGAAATCCATGCATATGTAGCTTAATGATGCACTTGTTTTAAATGTTATATTGATGCCCATAATATGAAGATGGACATGTGTATGTGTTGCTGGTCTTGTCGCAGTTCCAGGCATAGTTTGAGGCTATGTCACCTGCTATACTTACTTAAGCTATGCAGATACAGCGATCTATTCTGGACACCAAGAGAAAGTCTCAAAGTTTTATTATTTCCTAGGTTGGCAGGCCTGCTAGTCTTGTCACTACCTACTTTGCAAGAGCCTTGTATTCTTTCCTATGCATTTTACTGCTTACAAATATCTTCTCATAACACACTAGGCTGCAAACAAGCTTTTGCCATTTCATCAACACCACAATTGCTTGTATTTTGTAGTTTTGTACTGTTTTTAGACTGACTGATCGCTATACAAATATTTTAATTTATTTGCTGACCTACCAATGTTGTATTTGAGATATTGCCTGTAAACAATTAATTAAGTTGAAGTGGCCACCAAGAAAGTACACATCATTAGCTATGTAAATACTTGAAATAGTAATAAGGTTCACACAGTACACACACACATCCATTTGGTGGCTGTTAAGGACGGACAACATGTCTGTCAAGCTACTATGAAACCATGGAGTTGCTTTTAACTATGCTTAACCTTCTACTGGTAGACACACAACCCTCCAAACACTACAACTCCAAACACTACAACTCCAAACACTACAACTCCAAACACTACAACTCCAAACACTACAATTCCAAACACTACAACTCCAAACACTACAACTCCAAACACTACAACTCCAAATACTACAACTCCAAACAGTGCTTTTATTTATTTTGTTTGAGTCTGTACAACAAACTGGAAAACATGCATACATCTAATATTTGTCACTGAAATCAAGCCTAGCTGTATGTTTGTATAGCTTGTTCTTTCATGCAACTATCTTTACTGGTTGGAGAACTATGACAGAAACCTTATAGACTGAACAGCTAACACTTGTTATAGTACCCAACTAATTGTGGTGTGTAATGATTGGTCAGTGATTGGTAGTTATCATTAATATACAGACTACACACACACACACACACACACACACACACACACACACACACACACACACACACACACACACACACACACACACACACACACACACACACACACACACACACACACACACACACACACACTTGTCAAATGACAACAGCAGGGTCCTGGATCAATCTGGACCTCAGCTTGAGCAGTATTGCTGGTGACAGGTGAGGTCACCTTTGTGATGGAAAATTCTGTCACATCCACAGTGATCACACTGAGAGGGCATTGCACACCTGACAATTCCACCAGCAAACAAGCATTCCAAGTGCCAGTATACAGCATGGTATGCTGACAGTGGTGAAGACAGCATCCCACAGAGATATGCCTGTGCTAGGACAATAGCTTCACACTTCTACAGTATCTGCCTTCTTGTACAGAGAATACTTACTACTTATATAGTATGTTCACATTGAGCTGAACCCTGAAAAACAGCTAAGAATTAAAAGTGGATTTTTTCTCAACAGAGTTAACATTTCAGCCAACCAGATGATTATTGGTAACAGCAAAGGTGTCAACAACAGACACATACAGTTTGGCTCCATTACAAGTTCGGGAAAGGGCTCTAATGGACATTGTATTTATATGGCTTCTCCATAGGAAATGTATTGTGAAAATTTTGATTGGCCGTAAATATTATGTCAAACATTTGAACAACAAGATTTTGAAATATTTTTAGCGGATCAAGCAGTACTGCAAATGCGCCAAATTTCAAGATCATGTGTAATTGCATCCATGAGTTATTAAATGTTTTTGAGGATTCAGCTCAACGTGAACATACTATAGGTGGGATTGCAACTCCCGTCTGTGGGGACCCCTGCCCAGACCTGGTCTCCACCACACGATCATGGGGGGGTCATTAGCCACATCACTATCATTAGCCATTCTGAAGAATGGACCAGCGGAAGCCCACAATGTGTTTCCAGGACTACCATGTGGAGGTCGGCAACTGCAGGCTGACACAGACAGACACACACATGCACACACAGTGCACTACAACGCGCACACTCCACATACACTACACACACACACACTACATACATACACACTACATACACACACACACACACACACACACACTACATACATACACACATACACTACATACACACACATTACAGGTACCATATTCTGTTAGTTGTATTGTCTTTATGTCACAGGGAAAATCCAAAAGAAGAAGAAAAAAGGAAATTTAAAACTGTTCAATGACCCAGACGTTCAGGTGGAATATTGCTGTGTAGTGTAGTATATAACTTTGTATGTCACTCACTACCCTACACATGTCACTTTGTGTGTCACTTACTACCCTACACACGTCACTTTGTATGTCACTCACTCCCCTACACATGTCACCTTGTATGTCACTCACTACCCTACACATGTCACTTTGTACATCACTCACTACCCTACACACGTCACTTTGTGTGTCACTCACTACCCTACACAGACTCCAGCTGATCAACCATTGGATGCTCAATTCCTTGATGTGTACAAGGGTACCCATGGAGTGATCTTTATGTTTGACATGACCAAACAATGGTATATCACTTTATATACTGTAATGTGTTGAACTGTAATGTGTTGAGTGTAATTCAGTGTATGGTGTACATGCGTGCATGTGTGTGTGTGTGTATGTGTGTGTGTGTATGTGTGTGTGTGTGTGTGTGTGTGTGTGTGTGTGTAAAGATTTGTGTCATCATCCATTACAAAAAATTTTAATCCGCATCGTCTGTCCGTGCTCCCACCAAATATATTGCACATCATCAAGCGTATTGCAACAGTCTTGGATTATGTGTGTACTGTGTCACTACACACACCAGTCACATGATTCATTGTAGTAGTACTAACATGTGATGTTGTCTGTCTTGTAGGACGTACCAGTATGTGACTCGAGAATTACCTCTAGTTCCATACCACATTCCGATAGTAGTGATGGTAAGACCGATCTCCATACTCCATGTTACAACAACACTGTTGTGTAGGGTAACTTCAGGGATATGGGAGAACACCGAGTAGTGACTACCCTTGAGGTTATGAACTTTGTGGAGTTTTTGGAGAGGTAAGTGTGTAGCTATAGTTATAATACTAGTAGCTATGATGGGTTACCTATTAGGTTACAATATGTGTTAGTTAGAAGAATCTTGTCATTGCTGGATGTTTAAAGCTATTGTCTAAGATGGGGCTACTGACCAGTTTACAACCTGTGGTCTCACCTGTGGGTTACTGTATAAACATTAGCTAAACCAAAGTAAAGTAGCTGTTCTTAAGTTTCTTTCTAATACCAGACAAACATCATTGGTATTGTCATCTGAGGCAGGTATGAAACAAGGCCAAATTTGGCAACTTTACACATGCCAACATTATACCAATTTTGGCAATTTCTGGATATGTCAATTTTGGCAATTCTAAATTTTACCAATTTTGGCAAACTTGAATTTGCCAACAATTCTTCCAATTTTGGTAATTTAGTTCTGGATGTCAATTTTGGCAATTCTAGATTTTACCAATTTTGGCAAAACTTGATTTTACCAATTTTGGCAAAACTTGATTTTGCCAACAATTCTTCCAATTTTGGCAATTCTCAAATTTGTTGTTTTGGCAAATTCAAGAATTGCCAATTTTTGAAATTGTCTGTTTGCATCTGTCTTATATACATGATTCAGAAAATTACTTGTGGGTTTTAGTATCCAAATTGGCAAAAATGTGCAACGTGTCAATTTTGGCAGTTCTTGAATTAGCTATATTTACCGTAATTTACCAATTTTGGCAATAATTATTTATTATCTAATTTGTCACATCAGACAGGGTGTCACCAAAAGGCATAGCCTGTACAAGGGTGCTTCCCTAAAGTACATACATACACTCATAAAAGGGGACAAAAACAAAAACAATAGCGCACACAGTAAAACAATTACAGAATGAAAAAAAAGAAATTTAAGTCAAACAAATAAGTGAACCTGTAGGGCTTTACGGAAGGCAGCAACTTTGGTAAGGCTCATGCAGTATACAATACGGAATGGTGTTCCAAATAAAAGTTGCTGATTTTCTAAATTGTCAATTTTGGTAATTTTGAGAATTGCCCAGCATGCATGTGCTTTATAGTGTACTGCCAGATATATCCTGTTGTAAAGGTGACAGTACGTAGCTACATAGCTAATTATGTAGTATTGTGTTGACAAACATTTACATTGTGTGACTTACAGTACTGTAGATAACACTGATGAATTACAAATGTTGTTGTTATAGTTTATTAACTACATCCAAGTTTTTCATGGCAAGGAATAGCGATAAATGAAATAAAAAGTTACTGTGATTCATGTATGCAAGCTGCCCCTTAATTCTTTGCATTCCAGCATTGGCTTGCTCATTAACTTATGAGTTTATGCTCTTTATGCTCATTGTGATGTACTCATCCAGATTGTATCCAGCTGAGCATCCTACATGCCCTTTCCAATGAAAACGATCCACATAAAAGCAGGTGTTCATAAAAAACACAGGTTCTCTGTTAAGGTAGTATTGATGCAAACTGCATGCATTATCATAAATAATTGCCCTTGGAGGTTTCAAAAAGCGAGTTTTGAAAATTTGGAAAGGATGACGTGGAGATTCACATTGTTGCAAAATTTCAAATCCATAGCACACCGCATGGGGACAAAAAATGGTGAATATTCCAGGGGTAAGTGTAGGGTGCCCATAGCTCTTTTTACGACAGAAATCACTCTCACAGGAAGGTTTGCTTTTGTCAGCTTCATACAGAGCATTACTATGCAGCTGTGTAAGTTGGGGAAAAAACTAAGACCATGATTGTTGATGTCTGGTGGAGGGTAGTGGCATGAATCAGGTGCTTGGTTACAAAATGGAGCCTGTACAGTTGATAAAATCTGACTTAACACAAGCTGTACATCTTGAGGGATTGCATTTCTGGGCAGTTTGGGGCATGCAATGAGGAAGGAGGCTAGAATAGGCGCTTTTTGCTGCAGAGTAGTTAGTAAACGATGGTTCTCAGAGGAGAAAATGTCAACTGAGTTGTTGGAAATCAAGCGAATAATTTCACAAGTTTGTCTGCATCCCGCTATTTGCACCATTCCACAGGCTGGAGAATTGCGTGCAACTTCTGCAAAAAACTTTCTGTATGCTTTAGGAGCAGTTAGTTCACCACTTCCCTTAGCAATTCTTTCTATAAGTTGCGCAAGTACTTCAAAACCATCCAAACGTAGCGTCTGGCAAAGTTGACAAAATTCTCTTGTTGAAAGCTCCTGTGGTTGAGTAATACACCTCCTGTCTTTTGTAAATCCTGAATACCTTAGAAGCAGTTCTCGACCCTTCTTTGCCTTAACCAAAATTCTTTCAGCATGCACACTGCCTTTGATATTTTCTGAAGATTGGTCATTACTGTTCACATAGTTTGCATTCAGTGCAGGTATCAGATCCTTATGCATACCTATCATTGTGCCATCACACACTATGGTCTCTGGGGATGGTCCACAAATCGGGCAGATAAAGGATTCCTTGATTGGGACATCTATTAGACGACTGAAGGAATACCATGCCTTTCGCAAAAAATAAATTGAAGGTGCAGCATTGCTTCCAAGACAGAGGTAAGTTCTTTCAAGGCATCTGAAATAAAAGTGCAAAAATTATGCAAAGGCCAATATCTTAGCCACCAGCATATACAGTAACTCAATTGCTGTAATTACAACTCACTGTAGTAATCAATATTTAATAAGTTATAGTTATATCACAGCAGGTGTAGGATGTCTTTGTTAGCACACAGGTGAGGCAGAGTTTGAGGTGAAGTAAAGTGTGGTATGAATGTTAATAACACAAGATATCCTATGACTGCTGTGACATATGTGACCCGATTTGCGAAAAGGTTTTGCGAAAAGGTTTTGCGAAAAGGTACCTTTTCCACACATTTAATTTTGACCATTTTTTGAACTTCAATAGCTTATAACTCATACACAGTTATCCCAAATGACCTGAAATTTCACATGAGAGAAGCTAAACTATCTGGCAATAAGATGGTATACAAGGGGAGTGATTCTAATAAAGCATTGTCAAGTTATGGCATTTGAAGTGAGAGGGTGTCAAATGTGTGAAAAAGGTACCTTTTCGCAAATCCGGTCACATATGTAACTGGCTTATATCCCACAAAGGTTTCATAGCATTGTAATGTATATGGGTTCAATGTAACAGAAATGGTGATGATAGCTCTGAAGTAAATTAAACACCTTACTGTACTGTATACTACATACCAGTACAGCATAGTTACTCCTAATAGTTTCATATGTTCGTTAGCTATAGTACTAAGCTACGTATACGTATACTCATGCCTAAAAATCAAGCCAACAGAATAACCCGAAAGTCTTCACATAGTGTTAGTTTCAGCAAAGATTTAGATTGCATGTGTGTAAACACGTACATGGAAATACGTAGCATTTTAGATCATGATGTCTGTTAATTTAGTGTTATCCTGCATATGTAGCTACGTACTATATCACAGAGGCATAAGGGAGCCACAACAACCTGAAATTCAGTCACATGCATAATAATTACAAACCTTTGGTAGGCAATCAATGGATTTCTCCCTTCCAGCATCAGGTTTAAGTATTGAAATAGCAAGCCATAATAAAACAGTCTTGTGTTGTCTAAATTGAATAGCAGGTGCTCCTGTCCATCATACTGGAGTTTACAATCGCATTCCCCAATAGCAGGTCTATAATACACTTTCCGCTGCTTGTTATGGATGGCAATGTTTTCTTTGAAAATTATCACAGTATTTCCAGCAATCCAATTTTTGTCTATCGGATTTTGATCATCCCAAAGGTTGCCATGTTTGCAGCAGTCACCTAAGGGTCACATATACAAAGAGTAACTCTGGTGTGTGCACTTTTCTTCATATTAGCCCAATCAGAGCCTGTATTATTTAATTTGACGTGGTGGCTGTTGCCATCCCCATTCATTTATAGCCTAGATGGTGCCCACCCTCTACCCCCAATTCATATTCCCGGATCATCATTCGGGCAATAAACTATCTAAATTGGTGGGAAGTTAAATAGACAGGTATGTACTTGCACACCACAGTTTTGAAGGCCATAAATACGTACGTAGCTCTAGCTGTGGCGAAAGTTTCGTAATGTGCAGTGACAATTCATTGCTTCATTTATGTAGTAATTTTTCTATAATCTAAAATATGTCAAAAGGGCTGGTTTCCAAAATCAGGCCACATAGAAGTATACGTACCTTCATTTATGGTGGGTATGCAATCTTTTGGAAATGTCCACGTTCCTTCTTCATGGGCAGCAAGACGCATAGTTAGTGCACTTGTGAGGGGGTATGGTATTTGTTTCCATGACACCACAGATGGTGGTTTGGGGCTGTCAGTACATTCATTTTCATTGCAATCCGGAATAAATTCAGTTTTGTCACACCACTCTTCAAAGATCTACAGAATCATGTAATCATTGTAAAATAAAAGTGGTAGCTATACATGTTTAGGTATGGATTTATCACGTGATATGATAGCGGCAAATTATACACATCATAGCTATTATACCTTTAGATGAATACAATGTCGGCCTGCACAAGAGGTGCACTTGTAATTTGTTTCAACTCTTTTCTGTTGCATAATTACTCCAACAGATTGTGCATCTTCTCCTATGCAAAAACGTATAGGAAAATTAACAAAATATTTATCATACATACGTAGGTGTAACAGTTTAGCATTGTGTGACATGGATCACTGACCTGAAAATACAGCAACGCATAAGGGAGCAATACTTAAAATTGCTATTGGTTCTGATTCAAATGTATCCTCTTCATTTTCATCACGAAATGGCTTTAGAATTGGAAACTCTTCAC
This sequence comes from Dysidea avara, assembly GCF_963678975.1. Classification (NCBI taxonomy): domain Eukaryota; kingdom Metazoa; phylum Porifera; class Demospongiae; order Dictyoceratida; family Dysideidae; genus Dysidea; species Dysidea avara. The sequence goes on from NC_089280.1 coordinate 1,055,811, forward strand.
AATGCAGTTGTGGAAGTATTTTTCGATGAATACAGTATTGCTTCTCTTCTCTTATTTTGAAGGTGGTACAGTTCTCATGTAACAAACTTGATGTTACCATCAGGCGGGTGCTTTGAATTGCAGAATCCTTGCAGGAACATGTAAACAGATAGCAACTCTCTGACTCTGAGTCACATAAGTTACTGAAAAATTGTAATATTTTCAGTACACAATATTCTGCTTTAAGCTTTCCAGTCTCTCAAGCAATCTGAAACTGCAAACCAGTTGCAGTTGAGTATTATGTATCGACCTGATTGTTGAAGACTGTGAAGATAGACAGTTTCCATAGGTAGTGCACAGATCTAGAGACCATATAAATAATGAAACCTGTCAAACATATCGGTGTCATACCTTTTCTGGAATCTTTGCCTTGTACTCTCCACTGGCAGCCTGAATCTGTGGCCGTGGTAAAGGTTTAGTTGCTGAACCTTTCTTTATTTGAAAGCTCCTACCAGTACGCAACACTGGCTTGCTCATTTTCTAGCTACACCTCTCGAAGTTATTTCAGCAAAACTGAATAGATCAATAAACTTAAATTGCTGAATCAAGCAAAATCAGCTGTTTGTGAAACAGTGATCAAACTTTTGTACTTCAAGTGTAAAAGAGCAAAGACTTATTAGCACAAAAGGCGTGTCAGTCTTAAAGTTTAAATATTGCAAAGAACTAAGTTTTTGTGGTTATCAACACTTCAGGTGAGAGTAGCAATTTTTGACTTAAAAATAACTCTTACTTGAAATAGTATTTCATTTTCTTATGGTAACTCTGTTGTTGCCCTGTTGAAGATGGCAACTAAGGGAAAGATGATTTCAAGGGATGCAAGGAGAAGAATAGAAGTAATCACGAAAAAGATTGCAGATTTGCAGGAATATGGCATTCCTTGTGTTTTTTCATATGCAACAACTTGGACTGGGGGTCTTTTTGTTGTTGGAGATGATCGAATGACATCTATTGTAAAGGAGCAAAAAGAAGAGTTTTTGAAAAATCTCAAGACCCCACAGCCGAGAATGAGTGATGCTGGTACTTCTATTTTATTGCTACCAACATTACCTCAGCCCATCTGTGAAATGAATGGCAGGACGCTTGCCAGCATTATTGTTGGTATAGCAAAAGATTTGAACATAGACTGGAAGGGAGAGAAGCCAGTGTGGTGGCCAGATTCTATTCCATTTTCACATCCACAAGATATCCCACCACAGCTCAAAGGTATATAATGTTGCTGACTGAATAGGATTGAATGTGATATTACTCTATAGGTCAGTGGTCACAGAGCCTGAAGACAGTCCTTCAAGTCCTATATGATAAGTTTGGCAATGAGCCTATATCAGCTCTCAAAACCAATGAAATCGATATGCAAGAACATAGTGCAAAATCTGAGGGCGATGACGATACTGATGATGAGGCTTCACAGATAATGAGCTTTCTGACTCCAAGGAGAGAACACACCATTTCTCCCATACCTTCAGAAGCTGACTATGAAGACAAGAAGAGCGAAGAACAGCAATTGAGCATGCCAATATTGATTGAGCCACCTCAAAAGAAGCTCAAAGCATCTACTCCATTGGCAATTCGCAAGCCAAAAAGGATGATAAAGCCAAGAAAGCGTTTTATGGATTCACCAAATTAGTTTTAGCAAGCTATAGCTTGTTTTAGCTGTTGTAATTGATCAGCAATGTTGTACTGCACATAGTCATAAACTGTTAAATTTGTACGTACATATTGGCATTCCACAATTGACAGACAAGTTTGGAAATCATGTAGTACCAATATTGGAAAGTTATAGAATTACCAAAGTTGACAATTTTGGGAATTGCCAAAATTGGAAAGGTATCGTATATTGTAACCAAATTTGGCAAGTTATAGAATTACCAAAATTGGCAAGTTATGGAACTACCAATATTGGCAATTTCCACACTGTGATGATAACGTTTCTTGCTGATATTGGCAATTACCAATATCGGCAAGTCTTGTAATTGCCAATATCTCTTGGAATTGCCAATATCGGCTAGTCTTGGAATTGTTAATATCTCTTGGAATTGCCAATGTCGGCTAGTTTTGGAATTGCCAATATCGGCAAGAAACATTATCATCACAGTGTGGAAATTGCCAATATTGGCGAATCTGGAAATTACCAATATTGGCTAGTTTGGAAATTGCCATTATCGGCAAGTTTTAGAGTTACCAATATCGGCAAGTCTTGGAATTGCCGATATCTCTTGGAATTGCCAATATCGGCAAGAAACATTATCATCACTTTTGCCAAATTTGGATACTGAAACCCACAATCGATTCTTTTACAATGCAATTATATAAAGGATGACTGTAAAATTCCAATTTTGGTGACATTACAAGGTTACCAAAGTGTGCATGGGAGTTGCCCCTTTTGGCAGCTTCGCAAGTTGCCAAAAGTGGCAGCTTCGAAAGTTGCCACTTTTTGCAAGTTGCCAAAAGTGGCAACTTCGCAAGTTGCCAAAAGTGGCAACTTTTTGGCATGTCAAATATTGCCATAAACATCCCCATTACATACCTCTCTGAGTGGCTCTAAATTTTTCAAGAAACCTCTAATAGGTCTCCCTATAGGATAAAGTTAGCTGAAAATCTCTCAGCAGTGAATGTCTGTAGCTCTTACCTACTAATGACATGCAATTCTGGATAGTCTGGTATAATAATTTTGCTCCCACAGACCAGAGGGGTCAGCTGATGTCAAATACGCAGAGTGCTCCATGAAGGACGGGTTTGGACTGAAGTACTTACACAAATTCTTCAGTATTCCATTCCTACACTTACAGGTCAGTGTACACACACTATTGACATCCATACTACTACCTGTGGTGTGTGTTATCAAGTGGAGGGATAGATACTGTAATGACTGGTGTTTGTTTATCGGTAATTACAACTGGTAACACTGAGATATTATGGGTAGCCTATCATGATCAATTACTGTATAGATGGGATTTTAAACCAGGTGTGCGCCCATAGCTGGCCAAAGGCTGACGCCTGGTTTACTGAAATTGTTTTCCAAAAAGGTGTGTGTATGTATGTATATTTGTTTGTCTTTCCACACTCACGTGGGAAAAGCAGCCTTTATGTGAGAAATATAGGCCATATAGAACCTTTGTTAAACTTTTGGGCAGGTAGGCTTCAGTATGTGCCAGTTGGTAAAGGCCTTTTCCAAAGACATCAAATTACTCAAATAGCTGAAAAACAACACAACTGGCCTCCTAGGCTACCGGGTATAACGAATTCCTTCAAGTTGAAACATACCTGTACATATCCAAATGAAAATTAAGAGCAAGTTTGAGGCTTTGCCTGGAGAATTTGCGTAAGAAAACGCTGTAGAAAAATTTATAAAACAGTTGAAAATATAATTCTATGGTTTTATTTTCAAGGTACACTTCCTTAGCAGTGCATAACAACGTAATTACAGAATTAGAAATATTTCATCAATATGAAATACAAATTACTGTGATTGAAGTGATAATTTTGTATGTTGCAACAAAACAAAATAATAGTTTAGTAAATTTAATTCCAATTAGGTATGTTTGCTGCATGGCTCCTGGTTTTTAGTAGTATCACATCAACTTGTTTTGAAAAGATGTAACTTTTGGAAATTTAATATTACTTTCATGGCATTTTAGCATGAAAACAGTCAAATTATTAGGTATTCCAATATACTTGCAGGCAATGCAAATTATGGAAAGTTAATACAGTGGAACCTCAGTTATCTGAATCCCTTGGGACCAGGGGTGGTCCGTAAGTCTGAAAAGTCCGTATCTCTGAAACTGTATATAAACAACCTTAAAATAGCATAAAGAAGATTAGAAATATCAGTTGTATTGAACTATCCCAATAGAACATGTACAGTCACTACCCTAATGGAGCAGTCATTTCTGTAGTTTGGGTAAAGGGACAATGTGATGGAAGAAAGCCGTTTAAAGTCTACAAGCAACAGGAACCACGTAACCATAACAAGTGACATAATTATTACTCATTCTTATTGTGTGACACGAAATGGCATCATCATCCTCAGCTGTGGACTTCACTTAAAATTTGTGGCAGGATAACTCACAAGATAGGTTGGAAGGAACAGAGGAGGGTCTAGATGAATCCGACAAAGAGACTTTTGATGTAACTCATGTAATGCGCCAATACGATTTCAAGCGCCATTTTATTATTGATCCAGGGTTGTTAGTGCAAGTCTACTTGCCGGGAGATGTCCCTGCAAGACACGTGGTATTTTGTGTACAGATCGCTGCACATGCAAATCGTGAGCAAGTCCCTGCAAGAACCGTGAAGGGAGCGGTGAAACTGCAAGTGGCAGGAGCTGGGGTGCATCGAATGCCCAAATGGTTTGGGACAATCATCAGCGTGTGATAGTAAGTTCTGCTTTTTGTTAATATTTGCTAATAAGCTTTTACGAGCTTGTTGGTACACTTTCCACTCGACAACAGGAGCTCCTAGTCGCTGCAGGTTCGAGGCAGGGTAGGACTGGCACTTCCCATGTTGCATGTGGTCAGCAGGACCAATCATCACAAGATGAGCCATCACAAACCAGTCCATCAGGTCAGGAACAAAGGCCTTAGTGTGGCAAATGTCGTCATGTGGATAACTTTGTGGAACGAGTTTGTTGACCTATGGATGTATGTGAACACGGTATAAAAGTTACAACATACACACTATAGAGGCACCAATCCAATATAGCTAGCCTCATATTGTAGCAACCTCTTAAACACAAGTCCACCTCATTTTCCCAATAGTATACTTCATGGCCTACGTACATGACTTACCCAAAGATATGCTGTCCACAGCTACTCCCTCTTTGAAGTGTATTAGGTCTAACCGGAGTTGAAAAACAAAACAGAAATCAACTGGTCCACAATTACTGAGGAACTATGTAGTCTATAAAATAAAGGACAGTAGATGAAGAGTTAATTAAGTACATGCATTTCAGACATACAATTCTTGATCTTGTCCATCAGAAATTGGACCATCACTGAATATTTCATATGTTGAAGTACTACAGCAAAATACACAAGGGCAATGTAGCTACATGCACAATCCCGTTTGCATGCTTGCTTACGTCTCTTCCAAACTGCCCTGATATAACACCTTATTCAGAAATTGGCTCTGGCAAGTATGAACCTGATACTAAAGGACTAACAGTGAAGAAGTCAGTGGACAGTAACATTAGGCATTTACATAAAATTATGTATTTTGTGTAAGGTAAATGGAGGTAACTCCATGAACATTTTAAATTCGTGTTCATAACTTATGATCAACCAAACCAATTGCAGCTAAATTTGTGTACAAGCAACTTACATTAATGTATTCTATGTGCACCAAATTATGAGTGATTTGACCCAGCCATTACGGAGATATGGTACAAAGCATCTGGCTGTGTCAAAATCGCGTATGAGTTAACTTTGTGAATGTCTGACACAAAGCTAGCAACACCACTAATCTTGTGTAATTGGAAAACATGCCAGAAAAGCAAATCAGTCCTGCAACTATCTTATAGTAATGCCTCAGGCGGTTTAAGGAAATTTCAGTGCGTGCTACAGTACTTCAGTCAAACTGAGCTGGCATGAAAACCAGAATAGCTAGCACTTTGGTAATTATTATTTTTATTTAGGCTTTGTGGTGTGGAAACACCAAAGGTCTGTTGGTAGCAACCATAGCAACATACAATTATCACTAACTACTTATAATTACATAATTAAATTATAATTGGTAGTTGGAGGTTTAGTTTGGTGATATCTAGAGCATGGACATAAGTAATCTAGAGTGCAGTTATTTTTCAAAGTTTCTCAGGAAATAATCCCACAAATACGATTTCAGTTTAGATTTCAGCAAACAAACTGACATGTAGAATTGGCATGGCATGGTAAATGATGAAAATAAGAATGTCGTGATATGTTGTAGAGATGTTGAGGTAACAAGAGTTTGTTACTGGCACCTGATCTAGTATTAGTAGAGTTGAAAGTGAAGTAGTTATTGAAGTTGAACTGATTAGTTTGTAACTTGGTGGATTTGATAGTAAACAGTATGTCCTAATATGTACCTTAAAGGAAGGAGCCTCAGATTTATCAAATGGTCTCTATAACAACTGGTGTAATTGTTCGAGATGTGTTTGGTGACATGACATTGAATCCTTTCAAAGTTTGCAATGTCTTTCATTTGGTGACAATGCCAAACTTGCGTACAGTACAGCAACTGTGATAATGATTAGTCAAATAGTTAAGACCATAGAGTACCAGTTATGCCCATTGACCAGTAAAATAATATGTGACACTGAATCAAAAGCCTTGCTGATGTCAAGGTAAATAGCATGGCCTGGTTTATCTTCAACACAAATATTCTTTAAGTGGTTTGAGAGTTACAGCCCACCAAAGCAAAAATTCACGAAGTTATCCCAGTCACGAAGTTCCCTCCATTTACCTTATTGTTATCTGTTGTGTGTTTTAGCTAAGCCAAATGATTGAGAGGTAGCAGCAAAGATTATATAGCTCTGGCAACAGCAACGGGTTGGTGGTATACAGTAGTGAGGAGTGGTGCCAGTTAATTACTGCAAGGGACACTGGGAACACTTCATGAAGTTTAGTGATTTGTGTCAGTAAGTGGGAAAATGTGAGAACTAATCTCATCTATTATTAG